>NW_022111379.1:21929923-21948178 GCF_000313985.2 Echinops telfairi
GGAAGGTGGGAGAGAAAGGAGGAACCAGTTACAATGATCTACATATAACCCCCTCCCAGGGGGACAGATAATAGAAAAGTGGGTGAAGGGAGACATCGGTCAGTGTAAGACATGACAAAATAATCCTTTATAAATTATCAAGGATTCATGAGGGAGGGAGGGAGGGAGTGAGGAGCTGATACCAAGGGCTCAAGTGGAAAGAAAATGTTTTGAAAATGATGATGGCAACAAATAAACAAATGTGCTTGACACAAGGGATGAATGCATGTACTGTGATAAGAGCTCTATGAGCCCCCAATAAAATGATAAAAAAAAAAAGAAATCCAAAGGGTTCTCCTGAATGACCATTTCTCTATATTACCCCACTTAGTAGTGGAAAGAGGCCCGATGGCAAGGAAAGCCCCACTGCAAACCAAAATACCGGTGCTTCAAACTCACTCCCCAGCTGTTCGATGGGAGAACTATGCAGCAATCCGTGGCTGTAAAGCTGCAGCCTCGGTTCTACCCTGTCCTATCGGCTGGCTGTGAGAGGGCCTCAGCTCACAGCGAGTAGTGCGTTTGATTAGGGTTTATGCGTATTCCTGGTGGGACGATTTCTTTCTCTTTTTGCCTTTACTCGTATCCCTTGGGAATAAAATTCAAAGTTTATCAGTATCATTGAATAAATTCACTTCCTTAACCATGAGACTTTTTCTTCCAGCATAAAATGTAGTCATGTATCCTCACAAATGTCCAAATGTAGAAGTCATTTAAATCGATGACACAGAAAAGAGTGAACAAATACAATTTTGCCAATTTTTCTGTTGTCGGAGGCGAACCTCCTCCTTTTCTGAATTTGATTGTGTCGTTAGAAAACAGCAGTTCACAAGATAAACGCAATCTGTCTCGTGCAAATGCATCCTACAAAAATGGCCAAGAGCTGTATGAGCTAGCAATGTGTCTCAAAAGACACTCCATGTCCCCATCACCTGGGGACTGTTTGGAAGTTCAGCACTGTTTGTGAGACATTGAAAGGTAATCTAGTTCTCCGCCCTAATTCTCCCCTCCCTGTTGAGGCACTCCCATTGATGCCCTCGTCTCCCCAGTTCCTGAGGAAGGCCCCCGGCGCTCCTTCGTTGAGTCAAATGAAAGCCACAATTGTGAGCAGATCATCCTTGTCATAGATGAAATACACTGAAAGGAATACAACAATATGGAGACTTAAACAGAAATAATATGTACAATTCTATTTAAAATTCCTTTTGGAGTATAACAGAAATGATAGATCTGCTACCCAGTGAGCTGCTATCCACTGGTCATGAATTCAAAATTACCAGACATTTTTTGGGAGAAAGATAAGGCTTTCGATTCCTATAAATGGTTAATTACAGTCTCAGAATCCCACAGAGGGCAGTTCTACCTTGTCCTACAGAGTCACTAGGAGTGAGCCCTGACTCTATGCCAGTGAGTCTGGTTTGAGTCAGCCATTACTGTTAGGGAGAATACAGTTTCCAGCAATGCTGGAAAAAGTCTGATGTAGAGGTCTAAATTCAGGCATGTACATATGTAAATATATTTAAATATAATGATGGGGAAACAGATCTATGTGAATATATTTATAGGTTTAGTATTAAGGTGGCAGATGGACATTGGGCCTCCACTCAAGTACTCCCTCAATGCAAGAACACTTTGTTCTATTAACCTGGCATTCCATGATGCTCACCTTCCCGACACGATCGCTGAAGACAGAGTGAGTGCATAAGAAAATGTGCTGAAGAAAGCTAATGGTGTCTGGTTATCAAAAAATATAGCATCTGGGGTCTTAAAGGCTTGAAGGTACACACGTGGCCATCTAGCTGAGAAGCAACGAAGCCCACATGGAAGAAGCACACCAGCCTGTGTGATCACAATGTGTCGAAGGGATCAGGTATGAGACATCAAAGAGCAAAAAATCATATCATTGAGAATGAGGGGCAGTGCAGAGTGGGGGCCCAAAGCCCATCTGTAGACAACTGGACATCCCCTTACAGAAGGGTCACGGAAGGAGACCAGCCAGTCAGGGTTCAGTGTAGCAACGATGAGACATACAACTTTTCTCTAGTTCTTAAATGCTTCCTCACCCCCACTATCATGATCCCAATTCTACTTTACAAATCCGGCTAGACCAGAGGATGCATACTGGGACAGATAGGAACTGGAAACACAGGAATCCAGGAAAGATGAACCCTTCAAGACCAGTGGTGAGAGTGACGATACCAGGAGGGTGGAGGGAGGGTGAGGTAGAAAGGGGGAACCAATTACAAGGATCATTCTACATATAACCCCCTCCCTGGGAGACAGACAACAGAAAAGTGGGTGAAGGGAGACATCGGACAGTGTAAGACATGACAAAATAACAATAATTTATAAATTATCAAGGGCTCATGAGGGAGAGGGGTGTGGAAAGTGAGGGGGTGGGGGATGAGGAGCTGATACCAAGGACTCAGGTAGAAAGTAAATGTTTTGAGAATGATGAAGGCAACAAATGTACAAATGTGCTTGACACAATGGATGGATATATTCTGAGAAGAGTTGTGTGAGCCTCCAATAAAATGATTTAAAATAATAAAAATAATAAATAAATTCAGTACAAAAAAAGTCTGATGTATGAAATGAAGGGAATTTTTATTCACTTGGAAAGATTCCTTATCTGTGTTCCACATGCATTAAATAGTCAAGATTTTCTTTGGTTCCTGTGGATGATGGGAGACTTGGCCTGTCATGTTCTCAAGTGTGATGGTACTATAAGTAATCAGATGGTAGTACTGGGATCGGTTGGGGCAAAGAGATCAGTTTTGTAGACTCTCTTATCAGAGTTCAAAGTAATGAAAGAGTGTGATGGTGGGAAAACATGGAAAGAAAATTCCATTTTAGAGATTTTACAAAGAAACTACGATTTGGTCATTTAGATTGAGTTTTCAGAATTTAGTAATACACAAAAAGCTTCCAAATTGAAAGCTAATGTCTCTTCAAGTTCAGAGTGGGAATTGCATGTTTTTTTGAGAACTTATTTTTTTTTTCATAAATCATTTTATCAGGGGGCTCTTACAGTTCTTATAACAACCCATACATCAATTGTACCAAGTACATTTGTACATATGTTGCCATCATCATTTTCAAAACATTTTTTTCCTAGGTGAGCCCTTGTTATCAGCTCCTTTTTTTCCCTCCCTCCCACCCTCCCATCCTCATGACCGCTGATAAATTATAAATTATTATTATTATTATTATTTTCATATCATACACTGCTCTCTCCCTTCCCCTGCGATTCTGTTGTTCATCCTCCTGGTACCCCACCCCTAGCCAGGAGTGTCTCATTGACAGAATATCTAACTACTGCAGTGTTATCTAGATCTGTATCTTTGTTTGCAGTTCTTTGAGTTGTTCTAGTCATTGTGGAAAAGGCTGTGTCAACGTCTCCTATTACTGTAGAACTGTCCTTTTTACCCTTTCAATTCTGTTAGAGTTTATATTCTGGAGCTCCATCAATTGGTGCATATTGTGCATGAAGCTGTGTTTCTCCAAAACCAGTGTCAACTTGGCTGTGCCCAACTTTTCAGGGTTCAGATAGCTATGCAGTGCTGTAACTTGGCAGCTATATAATGACATAATCATTGCCATGATGTGATACAATGTGATCGCCATTGTAAGGAGCTTGGGATGAGATGCAGTTCTCGTGCTCAGGTGTGAGGTGTGACCTGCAGCACCTTTTATCTTACAAGAAATAAGAGAGAAGCAAGCAGAGAAAAGGGGGCCTTGCTGCCCACCAAGCAAGAGCCTCGAATGGTGTCCGTTGTTTGGAACCAGGAATCCACCTGGGAACTATTGAGAACTTATTATGTTTATCTTTACAGCAAAGATCAATAATTTCTAGACTAACCAGTTTTTGACCTCATGTAAATGTATGTGTTTGTATAATAGTACCTAAGGAACTTAACTTTAAATTTTATTCTTCATTTTTAATTTGGTTTCACAGATCAAGTTCAAAAGATCCATAACATAGTAAAACTGGAATGTGAAATTTTCTGTGCACATTTAGCTTCCTAGGGAGATAGTTTGAACCTTAATTCATATTAGGAAAGCGGTCTGGTTCAAAAAATGAATTCAGACTGGCATAGAGACTCAGGAGACTGGCAGTGTGGTTCTGTGTCGCCAGGGACTGAGGCATGTACTATGAGAAAGTAGTTCGTGGGTCAAGAAAAACAACTTCTATGATTGAATGTGTTAGATGAATACTTGATAGTATGCAGGCCTTTCAAAAACAGACCCTGCAGTTGGTTTTTCCTATGGCGTTATTATCTAGTTTGTTTTCGAATCCTCTTCCCCACAGCATTTACCAGCATATGTTAGACCCTATAAGGTGCCTTCTTGGTGTAGTTGTTACGCTGCTTAGCTGTTGTCTGAAAGGTCAGAAGTGTGTGTCCACCAGCCTCCCGTGGAGGAAACAGACGGCAATGCCTTAGAACTCTCTGCGGCCGTTCCGGTCTATTATATACGGTCGCGATGAATCAGAATTAACTTGCCAGAATCAGTTTATTAGGCCAAAATATGTACATACATAATTTCTTTATGTTTTTCTGCACCTATTAGAATTTGAAAACCAGTAGGGCAAGGGTTTTAATATATTGTATCCATGAATGTTTTTATACTGATTAGTGTGTTTTTCAACACAGCATGTGTTCCAGTTATTTCCTAATTAGACAAATGAAATGATACTAATATTTGAGTGCAGTTAATGAGTGCTACTCACAGCCATGTAGTTTGAATCCCAACAAATGTGGGGCTTCAACAAGTTTATGGAAAAATGACATTAAAAGATAATACATCTTCCCCACAAACTTTTTGAAGCTCCTTTATGTTTCTACCATATTTATTTTCTTTTCTAAAACTGTATTTTCTTTGTTTATTTATCTTAATACTGCTCTCCTAAAGTTTTCTTGGATAATTTATATGTAATCTAATACATGGATAGATTTTCATATAGATCACTAGCTTGTCTGCTTTAGGCTGTATTTCAAACCATCAGTTCATTATTTTAAATTGAAATAAAAAAGAGCGATTTTGTTTGTCTTACCTAGAGTTGAAGTCATATGTCTTTCTTATGTATCATTCTCCCATTGTGTCACATATCTATGAACAGTATGTGATGATAACAAAAAAAATTATTGATGGTACATCTCAGGAAGAAATAAAAACATGGTACCTTGATTATTTGCAATGAGAGTTTTAAAAAATCAGATAAAACTTTCCCTGTTATCCATACCTCATTATCAGTGTGTGTGATATTCTAGAAATTCTGATCACTTGAGTAAAGTCATATGCTCTAATATTAACTACCTAAATTTCCCTTTCATCTAAAGTACAGTAACACACTCTTTCCGATTACTGGACAAGGTACAATTATTTCAGAAGGAAAAACTATACCCACCCCCATATTTAGATCTCCGTTTGTTTCCCACATCTCTTCAGCTTGAAATGTCTACCTGGTATCTATTCATCTCTGCTATCCGGAGGACAGAAGCAATAGATGACACCCAGCTAACATTACCTACCATTCTGATCAGAATCACAATAGAACATCTTGAACAGACAGAGTTAAAAAAATATGTAGAATAAAATTCAAAATCATAAATAAAAAACCTCTAGATTTACCAGCCTTATAGACACTGGTAAAACACCTAAGACATCCTTCGTGCCTGAAACTGAACACCACAACCTCTGCACATCTACAAGCTCAATTTGAAGCCAAATAATTGGCCTATAAAGCGAATAATAACAACAGGAAGGAACGTAATCCTCAGTACAATCAATGGTAAGAGACAAAAGGACAGCATTTACAGAAACAAAACACAAAACAAACTCAGGAGGGAAGCAAAGCTCAGAGGGCAGGAAGGACCAATGGAAAGCAGGTATTTTAGGGGAAGAGGGCAGAGTGCTCTCACATGCGGAGATTGTCATCAATGTCATTACACAAAATGTACACAAGTGACTGGAGGTAAACTTTCACCCAAACTACAAGAAAGTGAAAAATAAGTACGAAAGTATGGTGTAAACAACAGATACAATCTAGCATGTACTTAATGAAATAGGTATTAGCGGGGATAATAATTTGATATAATTCTAACAGCAAATGTCTGAAAATGTTGGAAATATGAATATGTATTAACATGAAAAATTTTCATTTATATATTAATTTTTATTTTTATAGGGAAAGGTGCTCAATATTACTCTATGTATGATAACAAATGTGGCATTTCAAAAACCAAACTCACTGACGTCCAGTCAATTCTGCCTCACTAGCCCCCCTATAGAGTTTCTGAGATTGTAACTATTTACTGAAGCAAACAGTCTCATTTTCCTCCTGTGGCTGGTGGGTTTGAATCACTGACTCTGTGGTTAGTGGCCCAACACCTACCCACAGCCCCAGCTGAGCTCCTTGAACATGGTATTAAGCACATTAAAACTGGTTTTAGATTGGGAAATACAGATGTTGTTAACTTCTGCCAGATGCTTAAGTACGCATATATTGCAGGTATATCAAGGTGAACTAAGGGTAAACAACTGAGCAGACAGTTTTCAGTTTGTGAAGTTCTCAATTCAAGACAGCGCCCACTTGTCCTCTGATATTATGTGACCTTTGTGCTCCCTTTGAAGGGATCGAACCAACCTCTACTTCCAACACGTTTCATCACAATCACTTTCACTTTTTGCAACTGCAGCTTTTAAATCACTGAAAAGCTACATGCTTTTTTTTGCATTAACAAAAGCTCACTAAAGACACTGTGCACCTCTTCTGATTTACCTATCCATTCTTTAAGACACATTTCAGAACTGATCTCATCTCCACTCCAGGAACTGCCTGAGTATTGTGACCCAGAAATATTCTTACCCTTGGATTGAAAACAGTGAGGTCCTTTAAACTCTAACCACATGCTTAGCCTATGACTTGAATGATAAAAACTAGTTTTAAAAAAAGGGAAAATTTCAAAAATACAAGGAGAATCGCTTAAAATATAATACTGAGGACAATGTGGAAGTGGACTGGCTTGTGTGTAACAGAGACATAGAAACAAGGGCCAAGACAAGTTTATTTAATCAAGGGCATGGAAGGTATATGAATGCAAAGGCATATACGATAGCAACCTTTGATCAGCCACTCTGTAACTACTCTGGCAATTGATCACAACACAACAACTGGCCCGGGTTTTAGCCACATGTGCTGCAGATCTGAAGAGGCTCTTTACTGGGACCATTTATGGATAGATAGATAGATAGTTTGCTAATAAAAATACATGAGGGAGACAGGGAAGAATGTTAAATACAACACTTAAATGACCTGTTGTCAGCTCAACAAATTAACTCCTCTGATAAGCGCATGTGCAAAGAGGGATTGGTTCTCACAACAGTTACCTAGGAGACTATCATCAGAAGAGAGCAAGCTGAATGGAAATGCTTACATTGTTAAATAACTCAGAGGATGAAAAATCTATTTACACTTTTCTCTTTTATTTGACATTTAACCTTTGAGCTATTAAAAAATAAGGGACAACATGACTTTTTATCATTTAGGAGACCTTATCACTGACCACTTAGGAGCGGAAAAGCTAACACAGGTTTTATCATACCATATAGTTCCTCTCCTTAAAGCAAGGACAACCTATGGCTTGCAACAAAAGCAACAAAAGCAATGCTACACGAGTTCTGAATCTGGACCTCAAGAAAGTTTTGAGTAAGTTTACAAAACAGCAAAAAATGAGACACACAAGATGAATTGAAAAATACATACATTCTTTAAACCAGATTATTAGAAAAATGGAGAAATAAAGTATATTTCTTTGGACCAAGGAAGTAGTTAACTTTGAAATAATAAACATAAATAGGCAAGTAACTACACGAGGATAGAAACTTTCATGTGTGTGCTACTTTGAAAGTTAAATGTACCTCTCTTTACTTTTTATTGAATACATACGTGAGCTTTTCAGCAAAGCCATCTATAACTACATTTACTTATTATTAGAATTCAAGCACCAATGTTCTTGAAGTCAAATCTTAAAAAGTGAAGTGTTGGGAAATGCTTATCTTTTCTGCATATTGTTGTCGTTAGGTGCTGTCAAGCCGGTACCAACTCACAGCGAGCCGTGTAAACTGAGCAAAACACTCCCCAGGCCGGCACCACCCTGAGAGTTGTTCTTGTGTTTGAACCCAATAATGCCGCCACTGGGTCAATCCATCCTGGCAAGGGTCTTCCTAGTTTCCACCGTCAACCTTACTGTCTCTCAAATAGTTTTGCTTCTTGCTCTCAGTATTGAAATGATATGGAATAACAAGACAAAATTATGACAAGATTTTCATTTTGACTTTTCTTCATTGACAATAGAGGGCTATGCAGCCAGAAATATAACATCATTTTCTTCTAAGATTTCATTAAAGATATTAGAAAGATTGAAGGCTAGTATAGTGGTTTACCACATCATTTCTTATAACCATCAGAAAGGAATAATAATAAAGTAATGTGGCCCTTATCAGCCACAGAGTCATTTAGACATTTATGATTATTCTTTGAATTCAAATGATTATTGCTGAACTTCTTCAAAGAAGAATGATTACAAAGTTCTTCGGGGTTGTTTAAGTGTAATGCCACAAATACGTATACAAGTAGAAATTATTCCAGAATGTAAAAGGAATGGAAGAGAAAATAGGAAGGCCAGAATTCAGAGATAGTTAAGAGGAATATATCTGATGCTATATTCAGGTGTGTGTGTGTGTGTGTATCTATCTATCTATCTATCTATCTATCTATCTATCTATCTATCTATCTATCTATATCTATATATATATCTATATATCTGATGATACAGAATTCAGGATCTGTTAAACATTGAAGACTTCAATGCCCTCTTTCGTTTACGCTTCCGTGGATCACTAATCCTGGGAGAAGCCAGCTGCCATGTCAGGAGGCAGCCTGTAAAGCGGCCCATATAATGAAGGAACCAGGTTTGCAAAACAACAACAACAACAACAGCAACAAACAGGTAGAGGAGCGTGAAAGCACACATGCAGCCCTCCCTCACCAGGCTGCAAACCACCACTGTTGCACCTTCAGATGAGAGTGTGGGCTGATCAGCAGCGCGCCAGCTGTCTCATGAGAAATCTTGAGCCAAAGGCATGCAGCTAAGCTTCACCCAGATTTCTGGCCAACAAAAGCTGTGAGATAGAAATATTTGATGATTGTTATTCTCCTCTGCTAAGTATCTGGAGAGAGTAAAACCAGGCTTTCTACTCGCGAAGAGAGCAAAACCAGAAAACAACTAGTCTTGGAAACCCACAGGAGCAGTTCTACCCGGACTATAATTTTGCAGAGTCAGAAATCGATTCATTGGCAATGAAGAGTGCTGGGATAATTTGTTACACAGAACTAGATCAATAATATAATCGCCAACAATGGAGAACATCACCTCAAAGCAACAACAGAGAATATTAAGACTGTTTACTTAAACCCAAATAAATGGCTAACAGAAACCTGAGAGTCTTACTCTGGGTGTTCTCCACATTTGGACATCGGTCCTTCTGTCCTACAGTTGCTTTTTCCAAAGTAAAAGTCTGCCCCATACAGTCTGGCCCTTCTCAATTTGAGCAGGGTCTTCCATCTACCCATGAAACCAGCTCGCCAGCCTGGGGCTGAGTAACATAAGACAGAGAGAGGGGATCTCCGGGCAAAAACGAGACAGTCCAATAGAAGGTTTGTAAGTATAATTGGAAAATCAAAGTGAGATATTAGACAGACAAAGTAACACATGCAAGACAAAAAGAAGGATCATTTTAAAAACTGCTGGAGAAACAAGACTCTGGAAAGGAAGTGTAGTCCAAATAAGAAGAAATATTAAATGACAGTGTTTTGAGCAATTGACAGGATGAAATGGTATCAATTTCACCTTGATGTTCAGAAAATTCACCTTGGAGAGGGTCTAGATTCGGCAGAGAAATAAGGAAGGTATTAACACTATTATGAGCCTTCAAATTTCAAGATGAAGTTTGTATCAATATTGTATAAAGAGAATAAACAAATGGAAACAAACATCATTTAGTGATATGAAAATAATTTTAAAAGAGGTTATATCTGAAAAGCAAGAATTGATGATGAGGTATTATTGCTATTTATATATCATTTGCTAAAACCTATTTCATTTGGTTATATGAGCTTTTATTACGCTAATGAAAATAATTTTAAAATCAAACCCATTTGTTTTACATACATATAGAAAAATAGAAATGTGAGTTTTTCCCCATCATCCCACGATTAGCTTCAGAAACAGTATAAAATAACTGGTTATAACTAGTGCTATTGGCGAGTTACAGAACCTATGTAAAGTTACTGTATTTTGAAATAATCCACCCAGCAAGAATAAATTCATTGGACATTTCCCAGGCTTTGTTCGATATCTGTTGTAAAGAATTTACTCCATTCCTAATTCTTCATTTAAATCTTTGTATCCAATTAGTTTCAGTCCAGCAGATCCTTCTAATCTCTTTGTTTACTTCTATAGTTCTTTGTAGTCTGTTAACATTTTAATTTGCTTACAAAAGTATCACAATTTGGTATTTTTAGACATAAAATGCACAGTAATTGTCTTTTTAAAACATTATATTCACTTTCTACAGCCCTATCTGATCTCTAAATATCAAGCCACTGCAAAACTTTTTTTTTGAAGTTCATTGAAGAATACAGCGGGTTGAGCCAATTTTAATTTGTTCTAGCTTTTAATATTTTCTTTTTGCTTTTCAATGGATGTTTTTATCTGTTTTGTTATTATTGTTACTTTTTTTTGTTTTCTTTTGTATACTTTTCCGTATATGAAATCCAGGACAGGGAAATCTGTGGAGAGAATAACTGGTCTCTTGGGGGTAAGGCAGAGGAGGCTGGGGAAAATGGGGAGCTATTAGCAAGGAGTATAAGAAAAAATCAAGTGTTTGAAAATTGATTGCTAATGACTGTACAACACTACTTGATACAACTGAGCTACTGAATTGTATGATATGTGAATTATATGCCAATTAAACTTATTTATTTTTAAAAGAATACTGCAGGCACAGTGATAGGTCTCTGATTATTAGGCTTCCTCATGGTTTTCCTAGACGTTCTGACCAGCTTACATGACAAAGTTTGCTTGCGATATCCAACACTCAAAACAAAATATTTGAATCCCTGATTCTTCAAGGTGGGCCACCACCAGCACAATTCTGAAGTCCCAAGGCTGTGCTCACAGAGGGAGACACTGGGTCTAGATGATAAGGCTGTCTTCCTGTAAAGAACTTATAAACAATAATAAAACGGGCTAAAAACCAGTCTGGTCTTGTCTTCCATGTGGCTTCAATGTATCTTCAGTTCTGAACAAAGTTAATAGTAAAATATTCTCACCTTCCTATGCCCGTTCCAGGGGCCATGACCACATGGTCTCTCCCACAATAGGAAACCATCGCAATGCAACCATCAGCCCTACTCTGGTGGGGTAATAGATAGGATTTGAGCTGCTAACCCTAAATTCAGGAATGGATTGAACCCACCAATCAGTCCAGCGGAGAAAGACGAAGCTTTCTACTCTCATAAGAGTTAGTCTCAGAAACCCACAGGGATGATTCTCCCCTGTCCTATAGGATCATCATGTGTTGTATGACGTTGAATATCAGTGAGCTTTTCGTGTGTTAGTTTTTGATAACTCTAGGAGAAGCATTTTCACCGATAAATCAGTATCCTAGTAGTTAAAATTACGCTGCTGTGTATTTTCCCCTTTCATTTTCGGTACAACTACAGGAGCTATTTTCTTGGTCCGAGGTAAACAATAGCGATAGCATAAATCGATATTGGAATTCCCACTGCGAAATACACTCTGCTATAATTCCCACCCTCTCTGCTAAACACACCCACATTTTCCTCATAAATGTGCATGCATAGAATAATAGTAAAGAGAACACCTATATTTTAAAACTGTGCTTTTCCTCTGCACATGAAAGAAACTAATTCATTCTTTATTATATACACCATTTTTGTTCTTTAAAAAAATTGATAAATCCTAGAAAATTCAGGACTAAGCAGGACAAAGTATTTATACTCAGTATTTATGTGTTTTGAGTGTTGATTTATTTATTTATTTATTTATTTATTTACTTTGTCTATTTCCCAGCAATTATGATTTTAAGTGTAAAAAAATATAAAACCTAACTTATAAAGCACTGATCGGAAAGAACTGTGAAGATTTCAGCGTTGACAGATAGACAAGTATCTCTTTATCTAATTGCTTATTTCTCTGTCCTTTCAAACATGCTTTGAAAACAGGAAACAGGTTCAGAGAGACATCTTAAATGAGACACAAGATCTAAAAGTGTCCCATAATGCTAATATGGCCACAGCTACAGTACCTTGCAGATGTAGATTAATAGCCTGTGGAACAAAAGAGGAAACAGGGCTATTACTGGCAGAGAAGGCAACACGTGCTCAGAATGACAGTGTCAGCCTGCATCTTGTGTTTGATGAATATATTTCCCTGTCGCTAGGGTACTAGCGACAAATTTTGGATAAAATGCTTTCCACAGGCATCTTGGGTATTTTTTTATTTATTTTATGAATCAGATTTCCAACCTCTAAGATACTAGCCCACATTTGACATGGGTGTGCAAGATTTCCAGGCTGTGAAGCAAAATATGGACAACCTCAGTCATAAAAATGATTAAACATCGTGTAACTCAGAGCTAGACTGATCCCTCTCTTACTTGGTAAAGAGCAAAGTCCTCAGTCCATACCTGGACACCTGGGTTACCTCCCTGTGCGAGAAGATTGCCATGGGCTGCCACGCTGACTGAGAAGGGACTTACAAGGGGCAGTTAACACCGGCATGCAAAATTCAAACCCTGGGATGTCACCATTGATTTAAAAAAACACTTGACAATGTCTTTTCATTTATGAAATATGGGTATTAGAATGAAATACCCCCCCCCCCAAACTCTAGTACATGAAGTGAAAAGGTCAAAACTACGTTAGCTGTTTCCTGATATGTACACATTCTTCTGATGCTGAAAAAGTTTCCATCAAATCTTTCTAGACAGCTTTATTGCCTCATTTTAAAGGCTGGACTGTATTTAGTGAAGATCTTGTAATAACTATCAAAATACAGGGCAACGGATAGAAGTCTTTAAACGGTCAGCCTGTTGGTATCTTGAGACATGTAGAGTTTGGCCATCCAGGCTTGAATATTATTGTTACTAAGCCATGGACAAGTTCAAATCCACCTCTGTTATCTGCAACTTGGGTAGAGAGTTCATATCTGAATCTATTATTCAAAGGTTATAACAATACAATATAGTAGAGCCTACCACGTGGGTGTGGGAGCTGGGGAGTGGTAGAAAAGGGGGATTGGGAGTAACTGAGTAATTAGGGAAGAATGGAACTAGGGCAGGTTCAGCAATATTGAGAAAGGGCGAAAACACACTTAGGATACACAAGATGCTTTGCCAGGAGCTTCACTAAAGATACATTTTAAAACTATATTCTGAATAAGTCAGTCAACAAGATAAATATGATTTCTAGCTTCCATTATCATTAGCCCATACATTATGTAAAGATCCAACATTGATGTGATTCAGACCTCTAACACATCTTGGAACTTCTTCAGTAGTAGTTCCCCCAAAATGTCTTTCAGAGGGTCTCTAGAATTTCCTAAACTAAGAAGATCTCAGAGGGGCAAAAAGAATCCTCTCAAATCTACAGAATGGCCGATAACACACCGCAAAACTCTTCCTAGGTTTTAAACATGCCAGGGAAAGAATGTGGGTAATACCATAGTCTGGGTAGTGTCTAGCACATTGTCTATATTCAGAACACGTGAAATAATAAATGAGTGTCACTCAAATGTGCCTATTATTAAAACAAGACCAAAATAGCTTTTTATCTTTAAGTTCATTTCTGAGTTTCAATTGTGTCAATGATGTAGTTACTAATAGGCTTGGACTCTGTAATGTACAAGGAAGGATATTTTTAATGTTGATACGGAGCACTTTATAATATACATATGCATTAAAGGATTCACTAATAAACTAAAGGTCTGAAAAAATTATTCTTGTCATAAAATCATAACCCACTAGCCTCACCCTCAGAATAGCTTTGTAGTGCCAAACACAGATATTATGTTAGTTGCACAAAATACATCTGTAATTTTAAGTAAAAGTATGATATATATGTAGGCAACACATGCCATTGTCAAAGGTCTTTAAAGATTTTTTTTAAATAATCATTTTTTTAAAATTACTAAAGAAATCATTGGTGAACATCGGTGTTGTTTGCTTCAGATTAGATTTAAAGAAAATATTGGGCAATTTCCCTGGGTCTCGGAACCTGCCCAGGGTCTCAAGATGCCCCTGTCCCTTTCTCTGCCCTCCCTTCCCTCCTGGAAGTTCTTTCCCTGCCTCAATAAAGCCTTTCTAAACCACACACACACACAAAAAAGAAATGAGGTTATAATAAAAGTAGTTTGTCAAATGTCTCCTAAAGAAGAAGAATTCACTCTCCTATTAAGGTTTCTAGCCAAATAATATTAATATATAATAAAATTACATTTTTATGATTACTTTTACTTAACAAAGCTTACTATTTCACAGTCATTATGAAAGAAGAAAACAATAAGCATTAATGCCCATACCTATATATTCAGACACAATTTAAGAGATGAATAAACAAAAAAGTATAATACAACATAGCCTGTATGCGAATAAGTCCAAAAGTACTACTACAATAAGTATACAAAGTTTTTAAAAAACAAAAATATGAAGCTACCATTTAATGATAGGTCTTTATGTAGATATGTACGTCTGAAAGCAGTGTTTGCATCATTCGAACCCTGACTCAAATAATTCTACCCTCTTTGACGTATATTATTTATGTCAAGCGGGCAGATCTGCATCCTTCGCCGTGTTCCTTTGGATGTTCTTGGACTTTGGCAAACAAAGAGAAGCCTGCAGGGGTGAGAGGGAGACTGGAGAATGGAGGGGAGAAAGTTTCCCAAAGAAATGCTTGTAAGACAGGCCTTGCCACCCTCAAAGAATGAGCAGAAGCATTATGATGAGAAAAAAACCTTCCTCTGTGCCACTCGGCTAGCCTGGTTCTACGAAGGCATTTTTTCCATTTCTGAAAACTTCTTAACAAGCCCCGGGTTCATGCTGTGTCCTCTGCAGAAGGCTATGAAGACTACCCCTGCGATCTCCACAAATAGCAGCATATTCTTCTCAGCTGACCTCTCTGCATGGAATGCCACTGGCCCAACCTTCTCCGGGGAAGCAACTGTTTGGATTGGATCTCCCGGCTTTGGAAAGCACACAGTGTGACCAAGAGAAGTGTGTGACTGAGCGAACATCACAGCCGCCCACTAATAGCAGAGACGTGTTCCAATGGGGCTTCTCTGGAATAAACCTGCATGTGCATGAACTGGGACTCCGGTAACAATGCTCTTTGACTTACTTTTGAAAAAGTGAAATGGAGGTGTTCACGAAGTACTCCGGCATACATCAATCCCCACACAGATTACAATTAAGAAAACAAAATAGGATCAGATCCTGCCATTGAGACATGAACTAATTATTAAATAAAGAAATACTCTTGGTCTTACAAATGAGACTGGAAATATGAGAGAATGTGCCAACCTCACCAGGCATCCTGGAGAAAATACACGCTGAAGATGCTGCCATTTACTAATTAGATGCAAAGACTTCAGTTATTCTAGGTCTCCGATGCTGATAAAGATTTTATCAAAAGAGATCATATCACAAATCATAAATTCTATCTAGTCTCACCCACAGCTGGAAGTACTTCATGGTTTTTATACCCAAGTTGAAAAGTAGTATATCATGAATTTTTAAGTTCTTTAATCAGTGCATGTTATCAAGGGCAGCTACAGAAATCATATTTGCAAGAGTTCCAGTACCATATTATAAATTAGGTTCTCTCTGAGAAAAAATGGAAAATAGGTTCAGTAAAAGTTTGGAGTGGTCCCATCGGCCAGCCCTGGCCATGCACCACTCCCATCGGCCCATCTCAGACCTGTGCCCCATGTCACCCACAGGCCCAGGCAAGATCCAGGGTCCCCAAGCTGGCAAGCTCGGGCCCCAAGGCTTCCCAGCTGACCAGCCTCGGCTCCAAGGCCTCCCTACCAGCCAAGCCAAATCCCACACTGGCCCCGTGACCCCCAAGGTGGTGAGTCTGGACCCAAGGCCCCCTTATTGGAAGGAACCAGACCTTTGGTTAGCCCACTGGCCTGCTACGGTCCAGGCCTAGCCTTGTGACTTTCCTACCTGTGCCAGCCCCAACCCACCTTACGTGACTCCCCACTGCCACTAGCCCCCATGCCGCTGTGTTTCCCCATGCAACTGCCTTCATAGTCCTACCCTCACTATTCACAACCACCCTGACCGTGGTCCCTCAGAGGGCCACCCAGCCTGCCCTCCAAACAGGTAAAGCTAGCTGTCTGAGGAAAGAATAAAACCTGACTGAGATAAAGAAGGAGCTGGGTCCCCGTCACAGTCGGCTACAGGTAGCCCTTAGATCCATTGTCACTAGCCTACCAGAGAGAAAACTCAGGGCTCCCTGATGCCTTGGAAAATCCCCCAAAATGACAGGCAGACAGCAACCCACATCAACAACCTCCACGGGAATGCAAGAGAAATGGAATGCAATGTTGGAGGAAGTCCTGAAACTAATGATGGGGTAGAAGAAGCAGATGTTGATCCAATACAGAAAGAAATCTTCAGTCTGCTGCTTAGAGTCATACAGGATATGAGGGAATCGATTTAGAAAAAGGACAAAATAATAGCGAAAATAAGAGTCCACATACCAAAAGGAAATACAAAGGATTAAGGGACGAGGCAACAGAATCAAAGAACAAGGTAAAGAGACCTCACCAACAGACTAGGAGAAACAGAAAACCATATCAGTGATATAGAAGACAGTCATGCAGACTTTAACAAATGGGAAAGGAAATCAAACAAGATAATCAAAGAAGCTGAAGAAATGTTGAGAACAGTGAGCTATGAAGAGGAACCCCATTCAAATAATTGGGATACCAGAACAGGACACAACAAAGAAATCAACATCAAAAATAGCTAGTGTATCCCTAGAAGAAAACCTCTAAAACATAATGAATGAGGATCAGATAATCATTCAGAAAACATAATGAATGAGGATCAGATAATCATTCAGGAAGCAGAGAGGACACCAATGAGACTGAACTCCAGGAAGAATTCACCAAGGCATATAGTAGTCAAATGATCTAACTTTGAGGAAAAGGAGAAAATTTTAAGAGTAGCTGGAGAAAAAGAGGCAGGCACCTCAGATATGAATATGCTCAGATTTGACAGCAGATACCACGAAGCAGAGGGGAAAGTGAAGTAACTTCTTCTGAAAGTTGAAAGATAATAATGCCACCGCAAGAATTCTTAATCCTTGCAAAGCATCTATCAAAATAGATAGAGAGGTATGAGTTTTCCAGAACTAGGAAAAATGAAGAGAATATGCTGAAAGAAATCCAGCATGACAAAAAGTTCTTGCCAACTCGCTTTGGAGAGAAGACCAACCATGACTGAGTACAAACAGGAAAACCACAACTGAAAGCAACCCCTAAGATAACAGAGGCCCAATGGTGAAAAGAAGGCAAGAATGAATCCGCCCACACATGTAAACAACACACTGATAAGGCGGGAAGGAAGAAAATACCTAGCACAAAAGGTGCAAGAGGACAACAAAGAATCCATAGATAGATATGACAACTGTGAACATCAAAAGTCTGAAATCACCCATTAAAAGACAAATTCTAGCAGATTGGATTAGAAACACGACCCATCAGTCTGTTGTCTGCAAGAAACACAACTTAACCGCCCAGTCAAAAATAAGTTGAGGATCAAAGGTTGGTGAAAAGTATACCAAACAAATGGCAATTTAAAGATTAATTACACATTACTATGAAGGTTTCTACTCCAAAGAACACAACTTAGAAAACATGGACAAATAATTGGGAAAAAAATCACTCCCCAGATTACCCCTCATAGATGTCAAGAACCTGAACAGACCTCTAACAAAAGAAGAAATAGTCACACCAGCCTATGCAACCACGAGGTGTAGAAGGGATCAGGTATAAGGCATCATCAGAACAAAAAATCTTACCATAGTGAATGATGGGGGGAGTGCGGAGTGGAGTCCCAAAG
>NW_022111379.1:21948606-21949546 GCF_000313985.2 Echinops telfairi
ATGAGGACCTAATGCCGGGGATTTAAGTGGAGAGAAAATGTTTTGAGAATGATGAGGGCAATGAATGTACAAATGCGCTTTACACAATTGATGTGTGTATAGATTGTGATGAGAGTTGTATGAGCCCCTAATAAAATGATTTAAAAAAAAAAGAAGAAGAAATAGATAAACCTAAGCACCTTGGCAGAGGGAATACATAGGCTACCAGAAATAGGGAATGATAGATACACACAATAAGCTATAATAGATAAGTGGGACATACTGAAGATAACACACCTGTGTTCATTGAAAGACTTCAAGAGAGTAATAAGGGAGCCCATAGACTGGGAAAATATATTAAGCAATGTCATATCTGACAAAGGGCTTATTACTAAAGCCTACAAACTCCGCAAACCTACAATAAGAAAAAAAAAAAAAAGAATTGCCCACTGAGTAGGTGGGCAAAAGACCTGAATAGGAGATTTGCAATGGAGAAAATCCGAATAGGCAATAAACATATGAGAAAAATTTCCCAACCATTAGCCATCCGGGAAATGCAAATTAAAATAGCTATAAGATACTACCTAACACCCTCAAAGGTAGCCCAATTTTAAAAAGTCAGAAAGCAACAAATGTTGTTGTGGGTGTGGTGAGACAGGAACTTTTATCCACTGCTGGTGGTCTTGTAGATACATACAGCCACTGTGAAGAGTGATTTGGTGATACTTAAAAGACAAATGGAAATCGAGTTACCTTGAAGTCCAGCAATCCCCCTACTAAGCATATACCCAGAAGAGGTAAGAAACAGACCATGACCAGGCATCTGCATTCCAATACTCATAGTGGCACAGTTCACATTCGCAAAGAATTGGAAACAACCTATATTTCCATCAATAGACAAATGGATTAAAATACCCTTGCATATATATACAATGTAGGATTGTGCATCCCTAAAAAGCAG
>NW_022111379.1:21951182-21952375 GCF_000313985.2 Echinops telfairi
CCATCTAGCAGGGAAGCAACAAAGCTCACATGGAAGAAACATGCGAGCCCTTGTGATCATGAGGTGTCAACGGGAATAGGTATCAGAATTTAAAAACAAGCAGTCAAATTGAAGAGGAGCATAAACAAAGTGGAGACTCAAAGCCCATCTGTAAGACAATTGGTCAATCCTTCACAGAAGGACCACATGGAAGGGACGATATATCCAGGGTGCAGTAGAGCACTGATGAAACAAATAATTATCCTCTAGTTTTTTAAAAGGTCCTCCACCCACTATTATGGCCTTAGTTTTATCTAAATAATCTTGCTAGACCTGCACATGTACATTGGTACAATTAAGGTCTTTCGATACATGAAATCCAAGATAGATAACCCTTCAGAAACAGTAATGGGAGTAATGCTTCCCTGAGGGTGTGGGAAGGGGAGAGGGCTGAGGGAAGGGGGAACTGATAGCAACAATGATTTTATAACACCACTCAAGGGGAACGGACATCAGAATTTTAGGTGAATGGATACACTGGAAGGAGTAAGTTACGGCAAAAAGAACTATAATAATAATAATATATAATAAGGTTTCAGGGAGGTGGTAAGCTTCAGAAAGAGGAGATAGAAGGGAGCTGAAGAAAGGAGTTCAAGAAGAAAGATAATGTATTTGAAATGATGATGGCAATTATTGATTGACTGTAATTATAGATGCAAGAACTTCTAATAAAATGTTTTTAAAATTTTTTTGGAGTGATTAATTGGAGTTATTGGTAGTTGGGGGAAACCACACAGTATATGGGAATAAGTAGACAAGTTGTCATTACCCAGGACGGCTCCACACATTATAATGTATTTACCATTCACAGTGCTACTAAATTCTAATTACAAGTCTCCGTCAATTATGACCTTGCTGCTGCTTCCCTTGAAACCTCTCTTCTCTCTCTCTCTCTCTCTGCCTCTCTCCCTCTCTCTCTCTCTCACACACACATACACACACACACACACACACACACACACACATTCTACAGGTATAGTATTTTCTCCTTGTGGTGAATCTCTCATTCAGTAGAGAATTCAAGTAGGTAGATACAACAACGAGATCATGCACAGGACCAGTTAAAGTTGTATTCTATTAAGGCGGAAGCAATCACAAGGACCAACATATACCCCACCCCAGGGGGACAAACAACGGAAAGGTGGGTGAAGGGT
>NW_022111379.1:21953796-21956274 GCF_000313985.2 Echinops telfairi
GCCCCCAAGGAGGAAGTGCCAGATTTCCCAGAATTCTCAGGAGAAGGCCATGCCCACAGAAGTCTCATTGGCTATCTCCAGATTGACAGCCTAGACTCCACCCCTACACTCTTAATCCTTAAATTGCCACCAGATTAGGTGACTACCACACTCACTGTTGCACTAAAGCTCCTATGCTCTGAATTAGAAGCAGCAATTTGCAGCTATTTCTTCAAAGAGAGAGTTTAATCTCCCATGCCTTGTTTAGTTTTGGTAAAGAGCCCTGGTGGAATAGCAGCTTACCCCTGGGGGTGCTAACCATAAAGATAGGGTTGTCTACTCCTGAAATATTTATACACTGGGAACCCTAGGAAGTTGTTCTACTTTGTCTTATGAGGTCACAAAGAGTCATCTGAGGCAATGAGGGATGTTTTTCAAATGGTAGTAAGTATTTGTGTAGGTGTTAGCCCTGGTGATGTAGTGGGTTTTATACTGGGCTGCTACCTGCAATGTCAGCAGTGAGCACTCTGCAGAAGAAAAATGTGGAATTCTACTCCCCGTAAAGATTTATCGTTTAAGAAACCTACAGGGGCAATTCTATTTGGTCACATAGGATCACTATGAGTTGGAACTGACTTGAAAGTATGAGTTATATGCATTAGACAATGTTTTTTGTTCTTGTTCTTTTGATGAGTAATGTGAAATTTCCATTTGGGGAGAAGAGGGGTAGTGAAAGGGTCAAATATCAGTAATTTCATATGGTTCATATTATTCCTTCATTCACCATATGCTTATGAAGTCATAATCTCCATTTTATAGGTAAGAAACTGAGGTGTTGAGAGTCTAAATATCTTGCCCAAGAGCACTAAGCTAATAAAACAAAGAGGCTAGGATTTGGGTAGAGTCCACACTCCTCAGCATTATGTTATACTGCCCCCTAGCAGTCTGTGGCCGTGTTGCATCTTCAAACTTACCTACTACAGTACCCAAATCTCCAAAGTTCACTGTCAACTAGTTAATACCCACTTCCTGCAAGCCTATACAGAGGGCAGAGTAGAACTGCCCAATAGGATTCCCAAGGCTGTAATCTTTACAGAAGGAGACTGCCACACCTTTCTATCAGAGAGCAGCTGGTAGGTTCCTAAACCACCTTTTAGTAAGCCACTGACAACTTCAACCATTGTATCATCATAATCATAATATCTAAGTAATGTCTAGTAGATACAAATACTTATCAGAAGGGGCAATAAATCATAATACAATAGTTAGGCTTCTGTCATGGCACACACACTTACTATGTGTCTTTGGTCAACTTTTGTGGCATTGAAAAATTTCCTTAATCTTGAACGTGAAGACATATCATTTGCTTAGCCTGGCTTAAAATATTTCTCTGCTAAGAAAAATTAAATCTACAATAAAATATAAACATCTATGAAAGTATAAGAACATATTGAAGATGATGGCAAGTTAAAATATTTTTTTCTGAATCTGATCATTCTTCATCAGTAACCCATAGAAAGAATCATACATTAGGAGTTCAGTAATTTTATTGTTAAAAGTTAGGCCCCTGAGAGAGAGGTTAGACCCTTCTGAATTGGAACTGGGTATTTTTGTTTTGTTTTGTTTGCAATTGTAGCAAAGGTGTATGATAAATATTAGTACTCTTGATTCATCTTACACAAATAGGATTTGCAGAGGTGCTAATTTCTGAGAAAATTATGTTTCATAAATATGACATCTACTAAACTTTCAATACTGTTTAACGTGCATCATACTGAATTTTTTTCTAATATGAAATGATTTTGCTTATAGAAATGCAATCATGGGGCAATTAATGTACAAATGTGCTTTATACAATTGATGTATGTATGGATTGTGATAAGAGTCGGATGAGCCCCTAATAAAATGATTAAAAAAAGTAAATGTTTATAAAATAATGATGGTAACATATGTACAAATAAGCTTGATACAACTGATGTATGGGTTGTTATAAAAGCTATAAGAGCCCCCAATAAAATGATCTCAAAAAAATGCAATCATGTTTATGATTGATTGATTGATTTAATCATTTCTTCATTCAAATAGCATATCAGGTACTAGGTTAGGTTTATGCAATTTCTGTCTTTAAAAACTATAGAGTGTAGTCAGAAATATAAGTAACTTGCAGAAACTTATCCTTAATGAAAGAGGCTAAGGGATTAGTTCTGTATCAGACTGGGGTATCCTTTGAAGGAAGAGTTACGAAGGGAGATAACTAAGCAAAGAAACTACAGGACTTTGTATGCAGAGGATATAAGCATGTGAGATGGCAGGGCCTATAGAGTCTGTGAAAAATACAATTAGTCTAGGGAGAGGAGTGTGGAGGAGATTGGAGATGAACTGCTAGTGAGGCAGATGAGAAAAAAGGGGTCTGACTTCCATCCTAAATTATTGAGCACACACACTGTGTGTGTGTGAGTCTTAGTATTTTCATTTTCAACACGGCACTGTAGCCCCTGC
>NW_022111379.1:21957004-21958139 GCF_000313985.2 Echinops telfairi
AGTGTGGCCAGTCCAGGTCAAGATGACTCCTCTGTGGAGAGGAAGGGAAAGTTCGATAGAGCCACTCACCCTGGCAAGCCCTGTGCTTAGGACCCTGTAACCTACTTTGCCATCCAGGCCACACATACCCAAGTGTAAGTACAGGCATCAGACTCAGTTCAGTTCACTTTAGAATGTCAGAGAACTTGCTCAGACATTTCTTCCATACACCTTCTCTGATGCCTCGGTCGTTCGTTTGTTTCTTCCCTTCCCACCCCATATGGCTTTACCATCAAGAAGCTGGGGACTCAGAATAGGTGCACTGTGGGCTAGGTCTGACCTGAGACCATGGCCATGGCCATGGAGGAGGTCGACCCTATGTGGCAGCTAACACAGTTGGAGGAGATACCCTCTGTGGGATACAGAAAGATTTCTCTCAAGTTGTCTCCCCAAATATATGCCAAACCTAGCTGCTTGCTATGCATGGCAAATGACTATACACAAGGAGGTCAATGAAAGTAAGTCAGAGGTAGACCCTCACTGACCCATAGCCCTACCGGGGACAACACCAGAGACACAGTGTAGGAATTGCGCCCGATTTGATCTCGCAACACCGAGGCAAAACACTAAGGGGGTGCACCAGAACAGCAAGGGAATGGAGCACCAAGATCCCCAGGGAATGCTGAAGGTGGACTTCGGGGCCAGTCTGTGGTGCCCCAACCGACTGGACTGGAAAACACTCCTAAAGGCCAACAAACAGTCCTTGAACTAACTACTAGTTTTTCTTTCTTGTTGTGTTTTGTTTTTTGTCATTGGTTTGTTATTGTTGTTTTGTTGTATATTGTTGCTTGGTTTTGCTCTGTCTTGTTTTTGTGTATGTTATTATCTCTGCAGGTCTGTCTAAATAAAATAGGCTGGATGAACAATCTGGAGAAGAAAACAAGGGGAATGACAGTCCCAGGGGGACATGGGAGAGGGGGACATTGGGGGAAAGGCAGTGGTATTAACAAACCCGGGGACAAGGGAACAACAATGATCCAAATCGGTGGTAAGGAGGATATAGGAGGCCTGGTAGGGCATGATCAAGAGTAATGTAACCAAGAAGAATTACTGAAACCCAAATGAAGACTGAGCATGATAGTGGGACAAGAGGAAA
>NW_022111379.1:21959922-21979823 GCF_000313985.2 Echinops telfairi
CATTTTGGGCTTTTTATTAGTGACTTTGTTGTATTTCCGGTCACAACATAAGAGGTAAATGAAAACTAGTAGGAGGAAAGCTCTGGCAAGTTTCGGGTAAAAAAGAATAATTTTAGTTTTATAAATACATAAAATATATGTTTAAATAAAAGCAATTACATAGTGTTTTAATTATACTATCCATATTCCTGAATCCTCACTTCAAAATATAAATTTAACAAAATTTGTAAATGTGATGTGGCCCACGTGAATCTTTCCTGTTGCACCAAATGGCCTATATTTTAATTGAGTTTGACACTCCTGATCTAGAGCAATCAAACTATATAGTCCATCCCTCCTTATGTAGGGCCCACTCCCTTCTGGTAAGGATAGTAGATTGTTTCCCTGAAGGAGAGCCCAGGTAGGTCAAACCCACTGAAGGATGACCAAGGTTAGGCTCCCATATTGAGTCTAGGGTCCGCCCTTCTCATCACATGTATACCCCTAGTGCCTCCCCTTCTTATTATGTTTACACCCCTCGTTCATCCCCTCCTTGTTACGCATATGCCTATAGTACAACCACTTCCTGTGACGTGTGTCTTTCGTGTAATCAGGGGGCTTGCACATCCCCAAATGATATATAAGCCTTGGTTAGTAATAATCGCTCTCGCTCTCCCTTGCCCTCTCAGCCCAAGCTGTTCATGGACCTGCCTGTTGAGATCATGGCCGTCCCGGAGTGAGTGTGCTACCATGAAATGTGTCTAACTCCTTCATTTTACTCTCTCTCCTATTATTTCTCTATGACTTTATTATAATCTATATCTGTGTATTAACTGTACAACTGTGCTTACCGAACCCGTGATAGTGTGAGGGGCTGGCTTCCCTCACAACCCTCCAGCATGAGGTGATGGCTCCAGGTCAGCAAGCCTCAGCTTCCGGGGATCTCCCATAGACCTTTGAGGAAGGAACACTTTGTAGCTGCTGCCTGCTAAATGCACAAATCAGTTGGATGGCATAAATTTGAAATGTTGGATAAAGAAATGGTTGATATGTGAGAAGTAGGCGTATCTGACTCCTCAATGCTATCATTTGCAAAGGCATTCCACTGTGTGGATCATTGCAAACTATGACTACTTTTGAGAAGAATGGGAATTCTAGAAACTTCCTTGTGCTCATGCAGAACTTGTATGTGGATCAAGAGGCAGTTGTGTGAACCCAACAAGGGAATACTTCATGGCTTAAATCAGGAAAGGCGTGGGTCAGGGTTGTATCCTTTTGCCATACTTATTCAATCTGTTTGCTGAGCGAATAATCAGAGAAGCTGGATTATATAAAGAAGAATGTGCTATTGTGATTGAAGGAAGGCTTGTTACAACCTTCAGTATTCATTTGACTCAATCGCATGTGCTAGAACTGAAGGAGACTTGAAGCACAAGCTGATGAAGAGCAAGGATTGTACTCTTCAGTATGGATTACAGCAGAATGTAGAGAAGACGAACATTCTCAGAACTGAATCAATAGGTAACAGCATGATAAACAAAAAAAAAGATCAAAGTTGTCTCAGATTTCATCATGCTTAGATCCATAATCAATGCTTGTTGAAGCAGCAGTTAAGAAATCCAAGGAATTGCCCTGATTAAATCTGATGCATAAGACCTCTTTGTTGAAAAGTGTTGAAAAGCAATGATGTTACTTTGAGGACTCAGGTGGGTCCAACCCAAGGCAGGCATTTTCAATGACCTCATATACATGTGAAAGTTGGACATGGAATAAGGAAGCTCGAAGAATAATCAATGCATTTGAAGGATGACATTGGGTGGGGAATATTGAAAATACCACGGATTGCACCCAAAGTTAAAACAAAACCAAACGAACTTGTCTTGGAGAAAAATACAGCCAGATACCCTGTAGATGGGCGACTTCGGCTCATGTATTTTGGAAATGTTCTCAAGATCAAGCAGTCTCCAGAGAAGGACATCCTTCCTGGGAAAGTGGCGGGGTGGGAAAAGAGGAAAGGCATGGATGAGTTGGACTGGCACCGTGGCTGCAACAATGGGCTCCACAAGGAACACTAGTGCACAGCGTGGGAGCTGGCTGTGTTCTGCTGCATGGGAGGTCAGTATGTTGTGATGGCACCCACAACAACGTCATGTCATCGTTTCTTCAGGTGTAGAGCACAAATGAACCCTTGGGTGGTACAGTTAATACAGTTGGCTCTTCACAAAAAATTTGGACCTGTGACTCCACCCAGGGGACTCTGAAGAAAAGACTGGCCACCAGGTGCACAGTCCTTCTCTGACTTACCGGAGTTGCAATCAACTATATGGCAACTGCTCTGGATTTTTTGTTTGAACAGGAATAATACCCAGCTATACAGTTAGAGTTCCCATTTCTCCCTTACGCATGCATATACTCTAGGAGCTTATTAAATTTCTGATCTAATTAATAAGACTTTTATTAGAAGCCAGAGAAACACACATTAGAAGCATAAGAAGAATATCTTGATGTGACTTATTTTGTTTGCTTCACTTCTAGTTCTTCAAAAGAGCACGCTACTGGCTGTCGCTGTCATTATTCACATGATCACGCTGGATGAGAAAATATACCTCTTAGAATTGACCTACATCACAAGTAATCTGTGCATGTCTGTTCAAGGTGAATTCCCATTTCACATTCCTCTAACTACAAACATATTTTCTCTTCCGCTGGTTTTTGTTTGTTTGCTTGTTTGTGCTATAGAACCTGGTAGGAGAATTGGGATTAGCAAACATTGTGGGATGGATGGATGGATGGATGGATGGATGGATGGATGGATGGATGGATGGATGGCAGGCTATCTTGTGAGAACTAACTCTGTCAGAAGATGTCTCAAAATTAAGGTAGTATCTATCCCAAGGGCATCTTTTCAGTAAGAAGCAAGATAGCAACAAAAAAATAGATTCAACAGATGATTTTTTAAGAGATGAACTCTTAAACATGCATTTAACTTAACACTTTTGTTTACCAATAATGAGATAAGGGGTACCTCCTAAATCATATTTTCTTCCCACATTTAAAATCATAATGCATTACATTTTTCTAGGCAGGCATTATTCCTCTTAAGAATTTGTATATATTTTAAAATCTACATACAAGTGTTTTTCTTTTCACTATGTACTAAAATTAGCTGTAAAGATGTACATTAATTATATGAAGTCAACAGAATGATTTGACTAGAGAAAACAAAATTAATTATTCACGTCATTATTATTCTCAAAATGTAGAGTAGTTATGAAAAATACATATAATTATGAACAATGCATTTATTTTTTTTAAATGGGGCCACAGTTAAGGTTAATTAATATTTTTAATAAAAAATGAAGTTTTTTTCCTTGGTAGTTACAAAATGCATTTTGTTAGTTTAAAATAATTTGTATGGAAATCATTTTACATTGCATACTGAGTTAGTTAATTGTGCCAGCCTGGCCGATAATCATATGTGGTGCTTGTTGAAAGGCGGAGGGATAAATGGGTGGTGAAGCCTCGCCTTTCTAGTTCTCGGGTCTCTTGTTTTGTGATGGTTGCATCGGGTGCAGCTGCCTTAGCAGTTCCCTGCTTCAGCTTGCAAGATGGATTTCCTACAAGACATCCCCAAGGAGAAGTCGCATGGATCTATCCCGATGCAGCCCTGGGTGCTGGAGCAGCCATGTGGAGACCCCTGCCAGTGCTGAGATGCTTACACGTTCACTGACTCAGCTTTCCTCCTACAGTCGGCATTATTGCCTCTGTTTTGTGAGGTGAAGGACTTTGTGGACTGGTGTTGGGTATGGGTTAATGTTGGACTTGTGGGCTTGGGCAGCATTGGGTTGGGATGTTTTCATGATGCACATTTTCTTTGCATAAAACTCTCTCTTATACGTGAGTTGCTGTGGATTTGTTTCTCCAAAGTACCCAGACTAATACACATACAATTGCATACAATTTTTTTTCAAATGGTGTTCATTTTCTATGAGTAACCCCAACATCTCTAGGAAGATTTTGTCATATCTTACACTGTCTGACAATTCCCTTCACCCACTTTTCTGATGTTCATCCCCCAGGGAAGAGGTTATATGTAGATCCTTATAACCGGTTACCCCTCTATGAATATGCTTTTATTTTCTGACTCAGTAAAAAGCGAAATGCTTTTCTTCCCTGCTACTTGCCCTGCAGGATGGCTGAACAAACCTCATCTCATCTATTGGAAAGGAATTCCATTTAATTCTGCTTGACCAAAAATCTGTTTCCATAGTTCTAAAACATGTAATCACCCCAAGGTACATTGTCATTGCAGCTTAAGTGGCTCCGCGCTATCACTGAGGAAAATACACGTTGATTGGGAAAACAGTCCAGAATGGCTTTTGAAAAATAAAATGACCCTTTCCTGCTACAGCATTTAGTAAGGCAGTGGATTAAAGCAGGCAGACCTGACCATGTCTGACAGGGTTTAAGGGAAGAAGCTTTATGCAACTAGGAAAAATGGGTCAAAGGCAGTGAACTCCAAATTAGCATGGTAAATCACTCTCTATTATTTGAACTTGGACTAAAGTCTCAAAAAGAAAGAGAAAAAAGCATTTTAGATTTTATATAGATGGGTAATGTCTTTGTAGTTGAAAGACAATATAAAAATCATTTTTAAGGTAAGAACAATTTACAAACATATTTCAGCTACTGAAAAATAAATAATATGCCTTCTTCTACTTTCTCCCAGACATATATACACATTGTTACTTAGAATAATATGCATATATAAGAGAGTATTTTAGAAACAATCCAACTTTCAAAACATTGTTGCCACAACTGTTTATCTGTAAAGTAATATGTTAATCCAAATTATTTAATTGTTGTTGGTCTGGTAAAAATCTAAAGATTTAAGATGCCTATTTTTTAATGAAACCAGTAATCTTTAATTTTAGCCAGTATCTCCTTAAATAAACCAAGTAATCGCTCATTGATTAAATCATTTTTTATGTATAAACCATTGCTGTCTTTAAACCTGTAATAGCTTATAATAAAAGGACCTTGTTCATCGGCAAGTAATGATCAGTTATTTTTTCTTTTTCATTAATATTACTATAAAATGCATTTATTTTTACTTAAACATGTCTAGGTGTTTATCTTTCAAATGAAACCGTTATTTTACTCGCTTTTTAAAAACATACATTTCCTCATTATTTAGTAGTTCCCAGTTGATTAACTACATAAAGGCAAACCTGACCATTCTTTCTCTCGTTAGGTAGAAACTGAAGCCCCTGTAACTCCACTAGTGGCGTACCAAAAGTACTAAGAAAAATACCTGACCACTTCAAATTTTAAACTTTTCCAACTCTGACCATTCTAGAATGTTTCTCTTACAAATAACTTTATGTAAAGAAAGCCGTCTTTCAATTCCTTTGTTCCTTTTTACCTCTTTCAGATTAACCTTTAGAATTAGCTTTACTAAACCACAATCAAGGACAACAATAACAAAGCAGTAATGAAGTTTTAGGAAAGATCTTTTAACTGTAGTTGAATGGCACCAGAGGTCATTCAAATATCTGCGCAAAACTAGAAGGGTCTATGCGAGGTGATAAATGATACATTATCTACCATCTTACAAGCTCAAACACGATAAAATCAATGAAATGATGACCCTCTATGCCAATAATTCCTATTTGAATTTAGGTTCAATGAGTGTAAGATTTTTGCTGTTGTTGCTACTAGTGTATCTTCAAGCCCTAGAACAGGTTTGGCAAATGTAGAGGGTAATCAAAAATATTTATTAATGGACATCCTATGAGGTAACTTGTTTTAATATTTAGCCAAATACAAAGATTTTTAAAAATGGAGAGGCAAAGGAGAATAGGTATAGGTAGGTACATATATGCAACAGTGTATTGAAAATTTATAGAATTTATATTCTCGTACTTATACCCCTTCTATGAACATTTTCTCTTCCTTATACCGCTCATAAATAAGGTAAAAATCAGAAATCTATTTTCTTTTCTTAATTGGGAAGTGTATACTGATTAATAGATAGTGTGCTATTACAAGCACAATTTGCTTCCATTATACTTCCCCCAAATCTGACCTTTTCAAACACTTGAAATAAAAACAATTTAAAAAAAAATAAAAACAATTTTATGAATGAGTGTTTTCTAGCTATCAATACTAAATGCTTGATCAAAGATTCGGTAAAAAAGCCTGGATCACAAGGGGGAAATGCAAAACAGAATTTTAAATTTTCATGCACTTTAGACTCTCTAGATCCAAGAAGGCTGAATGAATCCTTAAAACTATTGTCCTGAGATAATCTTTAGGACGGAAACCAAAAAAATGTTCCTTAAAGTCTTTTTTAAGCCAAACAGTAGTTTAATTAGTAATGAATGCCTGCCTTGTGCCTGGTGCCCATTTGAGAACTATTACATATAGGAGAGACCATTGAAAATAGCAACTCAGTAGATTAGAGAGTTAATTTGGGGGCAATGAGTTTATATTAATGAAGGACCAGATGGATGAGATAAAAGGATGAAAATGATTGCAGAACTTTAAAATGCAATCCATGCCACTAACTTGTACGTGAGAAAGTGTTGGATGCTGGGACAGCAACCACAACAAAATAAAATGTTCAAATATTAAAGAAGTACATTAAATAAAGAAATAAATACATAAATAAGTGTTTTCATTTTTGCCTCCGTAGAATGCAGTCTTCTGCGACATTAGACCTTCTGGTCGGGGAAAGGAACTGAACTACCATCCCCAGATGGAAGCAAACCATGAGGGAAAAAGAGAAAGGGGCAGTCGGCCTAGACTGCATATAGGCACATCACGCCCAGAGGATGAGGTCCTGGCATGGAGCTGCTGGGGCACAGAGATGACTGTGGGACAGCCAGAAACTCAAGACATGTTGTCCCCTAACTGGAGCATACTGAGATAGGGGACAATAATGGGGACATATGGCGGGGAGACTGTGGGAATAGAGCATAACAGATCAGCAATTGGAGTAAAGCTGAGTCACAGAGCCCCTGAGGTACCCCAAGAGTGGACTTTGGGCTAGGAGGGGAAGCCTCTGGATCTCCCTTAGAACCAGGAGAGAGGGTCTCCTGGGGACCAGAAAACAGACCCGGACCTCTGTAGGGAGATTAACATAGGTGTCCACTTAGGTAATACATTAATCCATAACAATAGTGGTATTGGTCTATGTATATATATTGATAAGGCAATACACTGAAGCTGCAGACTGGACTTGGGCCTCGGCTCATACCTTCGCTCAATACAAGAACACTTTGTTCTAACAAATTGGTATTCTGTAATGCCCCCCACCCCACCCCCCTACACAATCAGTGAAGACAAAGTGGGTGCGTAAGCAGATGTGGTGAAGACAGAGGATGGTGCCCGGCTATTGAAAGATACAGTGTCTGGGGTCTTAAAGGCTTGAAGTTAAACAAGCGGCCATCCAACAGTGAAGCACCAAGCCCACATGGAAGAAGCACACCAGCCGGTTTAATTATGAGGTGTCATCGAGACTGGGCGATGGGCATCAGATGACTCAAAACAAACAGTAAACAAACAAACAAAAATGGAGGAGGGGTTTGGAGCAGAGACCCAAAGCCCATCTATGGACAATGGAACATCCCCCCACAGAGGGGTCACAGGGACGGGTTGAGTCAATCAGGGTGCAGTAGCACACTAATGGATCACTTGAGGCCTCCTCACCCCCAGCTATCATGACCCCAGTGCCGCCTCCCAATCTAGACTAGACGGGAGCATGTACACAGGTATAGGGAAGAGATAAAGCTCACAACACGTGGAACCCAGGAACAGGAACGGGGATAGAGGTACCAAAAGGGGAGGGGGAAAGGGGGAGGATTGGGAGGAAGGGGGGCACTGATCGCAAGGAGTGGCACATAACCACACACACCCAGCCAGGGGGGAGAACAACAGAAACCAGAGGGGAAGGGAGACAGCGGTTGGGGTGAGATTTGAAAATAATTAACAATCTACAATCTATCAAGGGGTCACAAGGTGTGGGGGGCGAGGAGGAGAGAGGGGAAAAAAAGAGGAGCTGATCCCAAGGGCTCAATGGAAAGTAAATGTCTAGAAAAGAATGATGGAATATATGTACAAATATGTCAGATACAATTGATGTATGGATTGTAACAAGTGCTATAAGAGCCCCAATAAAATATTTATAAATTTTTTTAAAGACAAGAATACCGTTTTCTGAAAAAACAAAACAAAACAAAAAAAACGAATGTCATGTATTTTGCAAAGGTCTATGTAACGCCTAAACGAACATTCATCAAATATTAAAAACAAAGCAGTTTTGGATCAATAAAAAGGAACAATTCTGAAAGACATTGTGTCAAAGTCTGCTTAAAACCATGAATGTCACTAGAGTAGCCAAACTGTTAACAGCAATCTATAGACTCCATCGTCATAGCCATGCACTTTTCTTCCTGCCTCCTTCATCGATTTAACTTCAGTCCCTACAGTTACGCCCCAAACACGGTGTTACACATAAGAGAATCATTATACTTCTAAATTATAGAAAGATATGTAGCAACAATTCTATTTTTAAAACATCTAGACATCAAATTAAATAATTAGAAAATTAAGTACATTCTAGGTGAAAGAAATTAGCCATAGATCATACACAGCTGGCCCCAAGACAGATTTGAAACAGCACATTTACAGACTAGCAGTCTTTTCCTCCATATGAAAGAAATAAGGTAGCCCAATCATGCACCATAAGAATCATCTGCCATTCAATTCAAAAATTTGAACCTCTAAAATATAAAACTATAAAAGAACTCTTGTAACAGGGTTTTCTTCTCAGATGATGAAATTGCCCTTCCTACAGTGCTAAATGCACAGGAACAAAAACTTGTAAATACTTCATTCACTTCTTCCTTCATTTGACTTAAAATCCAAACACCTCTGCGACCAGCAATTGCCTCAAGGTTATGAATCAAAACTCTCACCTAGCAACTAACAAACCAAAGCAAACTAGTTTGTAAAACCCCACCAATCTCAGTCTAACCACACACACACATTTCATCATCAAATCAAACCAAGAGCACTCTATGAAGCAAGTCTAAAAGGAAGAGGCAGTGCCCGCGATAAGGAACAACGTTGTTGTTTAAAAATGGCGCGTATAGCAGAGAAAGCCCATTTTGATGGGCTTCCTCTCGAAGGAGGGAAGGGCAATCCATGTACTCACCTGGCTAACGGGTTCTTTCGTGGGTGGCTTTCCTCGTCTGGCTGTGCCCGTGGCTAGGGTCGTAGTGGTTTCCATAATGGACGTGGACATCTCTGACTGCATGGCAGTGGCTGTCGACTCGGTTGTCATAGAGGAAGGCACTTCACCAACCAGTCTCACATTTCCCACTATGGCGATGTTGGCATCATTTTCGGCTGCCATATTCAGAACTTTCAAGCCATTGTAGTAAAGACCAGAGAGCTGGCCCTGGAAGGGCTGGCCCTGCTCTTTCCCGCCAATTATTATGGTTGCTTGGCTATTGAAGATTGTGAGCTGACGCCCTGTAAAAATAATATTACATACATGCAAAAGTGTTGATTGTGAACTCTACATTCTACAAAGGATGATAAAACAGATCTTTCATGGAGTGGATAATGAGAGCAATAAACTATAAGAGAGGCAGTTGACTCATAATTCATTGCTTATAAATGAAGTGTCCATGGAATGCATACTTATTGGCAATACATATAAATTCTCAACTTATTGTAAATGTAGTGCGTTTGCTAAAAAACCAATCAAAGATATTTCTTACAAATCAATTTTTAGTGGATCCCCTTTCCTTCAAGATGTTATGCTGTTGGTTGCTAAATTTAAAAAATAAATAAACAAGTGAGATAATCTACTATTTCAAGTACTTGTCATTCTGAGATTAACACTAGCAGATACTAATCTAGAGTAGCAGAAATCTAATTTAAATTTATGGTAAAAAATTTCATAATTCAGATAATAGTCACAGGTACGTATATCTAGGCTTTAAAATGCTGAGTTTTAAGGCAATTGTCCATTGTTATATGAATGGTTTTATTTTATTTTATTATTTTTTTCCGGCAACAATAACACTGAAAGGAAATGCATGGTGTACACTGAGCCTGCCAGAGACAAAAATTCAAAAATATTTTTCTGATTGGCTTTCAGCAAGTCTATCAAAATAAAACAAGATGAAAAAAAAATTGCTTCAGATGTGAAAAGCGGCTTCGGGAATGATACACAAACCGATGGAGAATCTATGGCATATTTCCATCAGACAGCAATCCTCAGCAACAGCACCATTATCATCAAATTGACATCCAATCTTAGCATGCACACAACTTTAAGTTCAGTTTTCATGAGAGCTTGTTCCCAAATGCTCTTTGAAGGTTGCAAACGTTAAAGGGACTTCGTTTTGACTGGCAATTCATCTTGCCCGCTATTTAAGATGCCTAGAGTTTAAGCAAAGAGTTGTTTGTTTGTTTGGTTGGTTGTTGTTTTGGTTTGTTTGTTTTGTTTTTCAGGACCATAATAAAGATATCAGAACTACATATATTTTAGTTAATAATTTAGAGGCTGGGCCATGTAACATAATCTATGAATGATTTATCATTTTGGGTTAATGCTTGCTGCGAGTGCCTTCAAAGATTGAGTTAGTGGATTATATTTAACAGTCCCTTTAACCTTAAGTTAACAGGGCAAGATTATTAAACAGCTGATACGTCTAAAAAAGGTATAGAAATTATTATACAAGGTATGCAAATATTACTATCTACATTTTACTGTTTTAAATTTGTTTTTAATTTAGTTTTACGGAAAATTTATTTTTTATGTTTATTAGTGTTACAATGAAGAACTACTTGGTTATGTTCAAATTATTTTTTTATTTGAAGTTTTAATCAATGTTTTTACCTTTGTCGAGTAGCCATTCATCAACTACTCGACCAAGTCGATATGGAATTCGCTGTCTAGCAATCGCCAGGCGCTCGTTATCATTGTTTCCTTTAAAGTTTAAAGAGACATTTCATTGGTTAAAATCTGTAAGGTCAAAGGTTAGACGTTAATACTTAAAGCTCGAGCTATACAGTTGCCACATGATTTTTTGAAATTTGGAATTTTAAAAAGCTCTACCTAGAACATTTCATGTTTCAGACTTTTCATTCATTCATTTATTTTATTTTAGCAAACAAAATTATTCCTATGTTAATTGAAAATTAGAAATCTGCATTTGAGCTAGGTTATTGAACTTATGTTATAGACAGACCCGAACAACCAATTTAAACAGCATATCATAGCTTTACAAAAAATGACCATTGACCTCAGGGTTTTGCCTTTTTGATGTTTCTTATTAACTAGTTAAACATGTTCAGGTGAAACAGGTTTAAGTTTTCAAAAGACATTCAACCAGATTAGTAATTTATGAACACCAAACTTAATATACCATCTTTGGCACACTGAAGCATCTAAAAGAGGCCTAGCATACTTTATTTCCTATTCAGAAAACAGAAATTCATATCTCATCTAAGGAAACCACAAAGTCCAAATTGTTCTTGTGTATTCTGCACAAATTGGTTTCTCAGTCATGTGTCCCTCACAAGAGAATGCCTCTTGCATTATCCAAATCTGTTGTAGGAAAAGGCTTTGACAAAAGTGACTTCATTTAAATGTTCTTCAGTTTCATTTAAAACATAACATGTTGAAACATATACCACTTGAAAGGAATCTTATGTTTGTTTTTATATACTCAACTCAAATATCTGCTTTTTATTAACCAATTCTATAAAATACATGACAATTTAAGGGAGAGATGGAAGCCACAAACCGATCGCATTCATAAACTAAATGAGAGCCTGACCATTTTGAACAAAATATATCTGAAACAACGTTTAAATTGACCTTGAATAATGCTTGCATATAGATGAATGTTTTCTTGATCTATGAAGTACTTAAAAAGAAGGTAGGCTGCCATCTAAGTGATCAATAGTGTGAGTTGCAAGAAAAGTTTTCTTAATGAATGGGAAATTTCAAGCTAAGGCATTTGAGTAATAGCTCAGATGAAGATTCAGATGTGAAAAAAATAATGAGTGGGAGAAATGATCACATGAAAAAAGAGGAGTTTTCACTAGTGAAAATAATGGGAATTTTTTCTCAAGCTAAGAGTAATTTAATTCCTATCTGATGCTAACATTTTTACTCATTATACTTACCACAATAAACTCACCAGGCCATTGGTCACAGAGCTTTAGAAAAATAAAAAAGGACTATTTTTTTGGATTCTATCAATTTTTTATTTAAGCATGTACACACTGAAAATATTTCAGAACAGAGAATAGACAATGTGGAGCCAACTGTAAAGTTTAATAAAAAAAATCTTCGTATTCCTATTTCTGTATGTAATGGTATTTTCATGACAATAAATCATTGCAAAAAATCGAATTGTCTAATAGCCAAACATTGTTTAATTCCAACTTGAGAGGACTTCAAAAACTTTATGCAAAAATTTCATTATCTTTTAATTCATTTTTTCCATGAACTTTTGAGTTTTCCCTCTTACAGTGCATTTGTACTGCAGCATGTTATATAATCATGAAAAATGTTTGAAAGTAACAAATATTAATTTTCAAAAGTTTACATAGCTTTTAAAACACACCTTCTGAAAACGTGCACAATGAGTGTTCTCGCATGCATGCATATATGTATATTTGGATAAATGTACTGCAATTTAATATTGGTTATCTTAATACACTGTGTTTACTGATAACCTAGATATTTTAGGCTTCAATGTGATTTATGAAATAAGCATGTGTTGTTTTTAAGATTTGAAAATCAAAATAAAATATTATTTAAAAACCCATGCCTTTTGCTCTAAGGCCTTATTTCCTGCTCACTGTTCACACAAATCCACCATGCTCTGATTCTCTTAGTAACTTGAGAAGTAGGTGACTCCTCAGAGAGTTTTTCATGTGGAATTGACTCATCAGCTGAACTGACTCACGTCCATAGTCACTACTCTAGCATAGCTCCAAGCCCGGTCTTGCTTAATTACTGAGTTTTTGGTTTTGCTTTGTTTTGTGTTGTTTTTACAGATATCCCTCTCTGCAAGCAACCCCACCTGCCACTTATGTGATTATCACCTGTGTCACTGTCTTTTGGGTAAACTTTCTGACCCTTAATGAGGCTCACAAAGACTTCCGCAACTTGACCCCTTCCTGTCTCTCCTGACTGAGCTCATGGCTTCGCCGTCTTCAAGTTTCACAAGGCTTTCAGTTCCTCTCATGCTCCTCTTTCTCCTCTTTGGGTTTTGTGTTTGCAGTTTCCTTTATTTAAAATAGTCTCCTTCTGGCCCCATACTACGTCCACCTTCCTATTGCTGCTTTTCGTTACTCGCTGTTGAGTTGCGTCTAATTCCTGGCAACCACAGGTTTTCAAGGCTGAAGACAGGTCTTACTTGGGACCTGGGTGGACTCAAAACAGCAACCTTTCACCTACTAGTCCAGCACCCAACCATTTGTGCCACTCATGAACTGTGGCCATCTTGCTTTAGCCGACGATTGCCAAGAATATCACTTCCCCAGGCAGACTTCCCTGACATCCCTAACCAAAATCCCCAAGCTCCAAGGCAACTACCGTTGAGTTGCTTCCATCTCATAGAGACTATCTAGGGCTTCTGAGGCTATAAATCTTTACTCTAGCAGAAAGTCTCATCTTTCTCTTGAGGAGCAGCTGGTGGGTTTGAACTATGGACCTCACAGTTAATTGTCCAAATCTTACGAAACAACACAACCAGACCTCAGGACACCAGGTTATCGGCTTCCCTAGCTACTGATGGTCACAAAATGAGTTTTGAAGTTCTGACTGCATATTCTACATATATATCTGTCCTTTACGTGCTGATGTTTCAGGCGGTGAAGTACCAAGCATTATTTATAATGTCATATTCCCTTTCCTTGCACAGTACCCACCAAAGGACCTCCCAATTACTTTCTACAAAATGAAAGAGTGAAAGATCTCTTAATTTTAGGTGGGAGCTAGTTAACAACCTTTAAAAGAGCAAATCTTTGTGCACAGAGAAGGTGCCGCACAAAGCTAAGATTCCCCTTGGTACTCTCCAAAAGAACAAAGAAGCTATCGCATTTAGCAACTATAATTGTATTTATCTGATGGGCCGTCACTGGTTTGAATATTTGTATGTCAATCATTCCATTATTTGTTTAGTAATAACCACCTGATGTAACAAAACCGGTAATTAGAGTGAGAAACTTATCGATGGAAAATAGCACCTATCACAAGCACTGGAATGGCATTCTCAGCAAACATTTGACACTATATTTTAGTTTTACCATAACAGGTGCACAACTCAGGCTCATTCATCTTTTACTTAGCACATGATGGCCATATGTAATAGTACAATAGCACCTTGCATTGACAGAAATTGGGCTATATTGTGCTCAAAATAAAAATTATTTTTTAGATTCTTTTCTTTCTAAATCAGCAATCACACAGTCTGCCTTGACCTGCGAGGCTCTCAAATGTGTAACTCTTGGTATTAATGTGCTGAATGATCTCTCACAGCTGGTGATGAAAATGGTGAGTGCGTTCATCGAGACTACTCGGTGGCACATCCCTGCCAGCAGCATCCTGGACACCTGCCACACCTGCCATGCTTTATTTCTGCCTCTGATTATCGTTATGATTGGGAGAAAGCAGGTGGAGGAAATAGCCTAAATACAACAAAAATTGTCAAGATGTATATATTCTTTTTGAATGACTGAATGACAGCACACAGAAAACACCAAGCACGCACATACATGGTTACGCATACAAAAAAAGATATAATTTTCCCTTTAGATATACCTCTCTCCATCAGAGAAAAATTGATATGTCTGACGCAACAAGATTTCAGTCAACAGCGGCTCTAGAAGGTCTTTAATGGGTCAGGTAAACTGAGGACACAGACACTGCATTTTCAATGAATAACAAAGAAACCTCCATGGCAGCAAAACTAACCAAGAACCTGGAAAATGCAGTAGGTATAAGAAATAGGTGTGCAAACAGGGGATAATTGATAAGGCAGGCAAATGTCTTATAATGTCAATGCCTTCTAGTTCAGAGAGTTGTTTTTGTTTTTAACAGATTTTATTTTGAAATCAATGAGTAGGCATTTTAATTTTTCTACGAGAAGGCTTTGTGGCAGAGTGCTAACCCTTTGGGTTGGGATCGGCAAGGTTCCTGGTACAAGACCACCATCCCCTCCGCAGAAGACAGAAGGGCCTTCGACTACAGTGAACACGTAGACAGTTACAGTCGGGACACTCCAAGGAGCAGTTCTACCCTCCCAAGAGGGTCCCTCTGTGTTGCCATCAACTTGATGGCAGAGAACTTCTTTTCGGGGGGTTCCTTGTAGGAGTAATGGAAGAGTAATCAGAGTTCACTTCAATTCAATATATATGCCGGCCTATTCTCCAAATCATTTCTTCTTCTACTAGAACAAAAACGAAGACCTTTCTTTTTTTTAATCATTTTATTAGGGGGTCATACAACTCTTATCACAATCCATACATACATCAATTGTGCAAAGCACATTTGTACATTCATTTCCTTCATCATTCTCAAAACATTTGCTCTCCAGCTAAGACCCTGGCATCAGTTCCTCATTTTTCCCCTCCCTCCCCTCTCTCTCCTCCCTCATGAACCCTTGATAATTTACAAATTATTATTTTGTCATATCTTGCCCTGTCTGACATCTCCCTTCACCCACTTTTCTGTTGTTCATCCCCCAGGAAGGAGGTCACATGTAGATCCTTGTAATCGGTTCCCCCTTTCCAACCCACTGGTCCTGAAGGGATCACCCACCCTGGATTCCCTTTCTTATATCAACATTAATATAAACCTATTCTTATCTCAGTGACGAGAAATATAAAAAGAGCACGGGTTGTTTTAGTAGATGATTTCTAATTTTCTTCTAATCTTGAGTATCAAACAGTTCAGAGGGTTTGGGTTTACCAGTCATATGCCTACATTTTACTTCCAACTTCTGGCTTTCATAAAAAAGAGATACATGACAAAAGATAACAGATGTCAATTATTTTAAGAATTTGCCCAAAATGTATTGTTTCTTCATGGAATAGCAGTGATATATTACTTGCCAACACAAAAGGTTTACATGGTATTATTGATTATATTTAATTCAGACCATACTTTATTAATAGACATCTAAACCTCAAACATGCAATATCAATATCAAGGACATACAACAATCCATGTGCTTGTAAAAACTCCAAGACAAATATAACTTCTGATGCCCTTTACTTTTTTCTGTGGAAAACAAACAAACAAACAAACAAACCTGACATTCCAGTATAACAGAACGTCTGCAGACAGTCAAACCAAACAGGTTGGTTTGGTATGACTGTGTTACCTAAGATGAGATTTAAACCAAGTTGAAAGTATGTGAAAATTCAAATCAAACCCAAATTCAATCTTTGGACAGAAGATATTTTCCTCACATGTTTTCTAAATAAGAGAAAAAGATAAAGTAAGGACCCATTTGTGAATGTCTTATTTATTTTGGAATTACTGAATAAGGCCACGAATACTTTCAACTTTCTCAAGAGCATGAAACTCAACTATAACAATATGTTGAGGTCTTAGGCTAGATTTATGAAAACAGAGCGTTTCACTGAAAAGCTAATAGAATCTAGCCTCACACTTTTTTTTCTGCTGATAAAAGAGGAATAAGATAATAGTTTTCATTTCTGTTTTCTTTTCCAGCTACTTAAATTTATGTGCATTTAATCTGTTTAATCTGTTTGTGTGCCCACTTAAAAAGGTCACCAAACAGGTATCTTTCTCTGGTGAATTAATTTTTCACACAATGAAACTACATAACCATTGAGTTATTTTTTCTTTTAATTTTTGACATATTAAGTACTCCTAATACTTCAGGAAGAAGAGCTCACAGATGCATGCTCTGAAGGGGTTGACCATCTCCATGTAAGGCACTGTATGGTATAAGCCACTCTACCTAGTCCAGGGTTGAAAACAAAAAATTAAAAGCAGATCACTCCATAATTAGAATGTAACATCTGGTATTTTTTATTGAATCCCATCAAGTTTTATTCTCCTAGTCATCAACAATATTTGATCACACTAAGGTACACTAATCAAATCAGAATATATTGGAAGGTAACGGGTATATAGTATAGGTAGCCAGCACAGCCCCACTGGTTACAGATGAGATCCACTTCCAATTCAGTCTTTAAAGTCTTTAATTGGAGTTTGTAGGTGAGTTGGAGCAGGTGCATCTGGTTCTGCTTTAGCTTTACTTTAGAGCCGTGGTTCTCAACTTGTGGGTCGTGACCCTTTTGGGGGGTCAAATGACCCTTTCACAGGGGTCGCCTGATTCATAACAGTAGCAAAATGACAGTTATGAAGTAGCAATGAAAATAATTTTATGGGTGGGGGAGGTCACCACAATATAAGGAACTGTATTAAAGGGTCACTGCATTAAGAAGGTTGGGAACCACTGCTTTAGATCAAAAAATGGCTTGAAGCCTTTTACATGATTAAAAAAAAATTCACGCAGCAAGTGATTTTGATGAATAAATTATTAGTTGAGCAGGGGTGGTTCAATCCTTTCAAAACGAGTTCAAAATTACATAACATTAACTGGTAAGTAGAATTTGTCCTTAGCTGAGATGTGTTTAACTTGGGTTCTGTCTGGATATTAACTGAGTATGAACCCACGGGCTTAAAGGAAACAAGGATATTTTAAGAACCAAGGTAAACAACAAGAAGCTATAAACTCAAATCCTTGACATTGAGTAAAACTTCATGAGTGGACTCAGACAGCAAATGGAAGCAAAATATTAGTCATACTTCTGTAACTATTGGTCCGTAGACAGAATGTCTAAATCTCTATCTATCATCTATCTATCTATCTATCTATCTATCTATCTATCTATCTATCTATCTATCTATCTATCATCTATTTTGAACTCCTGAAGTGTACTTTCTTCTTGGAAATAAAAGTGCCACTTTTTGATATGACACACCAATATTCTTGGAAGAAGAATAGAAGGGAATGCAATACTATGTATTCAACCTATGTCCAGATGATATAAAAGTAAAAATAAATCTACTTGCTTCTTCCAAAGTTTTCTTATTTCTTTTTAACTTAGGGTAAAGAAGCAGAAAGAGGTTTGGAAAAGCTATCACTATGTTCAGAAAATAATAGGAATCTTCTTCATATATAATGGGAATCTTCTTGATATATATTTATTTAAAATAAGATGTGGCTTATTTTAAATAAGACTTGGATATGTACAGACCGTAAAGTAGACAGCTTAATTCAGCATTGTAATATTACTCTAGGTTTTAAAATCGTCATCACCATCACCACATAATTTACCATTAAATATTATGTGTGTGATTGTCATACAAACAATACAAATAAAGTAATACATAATAGGTAATGTTCTAAATAAGTGGATTTTAAATATCAGTGACACTTTCCAAGGACTAAGCTTTTGAAAAATATATAGATGGTACACTTAAAATGACTGTCGTATATACTCTATTATTCTTATATCCTTAAGATATGTACAGAATATATTTTAATGATTTATTTTTAAATCAAAGGACATAATATTTTGTCTTGTAGATAGATAGTTCTTATCTCCTTCAATTTCATCTTGAACTACTTTTACAGAGAGAGATATATATTTGCCACTATCGGGATCAGCATGCATCCACGTGACTCATAGTGACTGTAAACTATATGGGACAGTTTTTCCAAGACTGTATCTACAGGAGTGGAAAGCCAGTCTTTCTTCTGCACAGCAGCTGGTGGTTTTGAACTGCCCACTTTGAGGATCACAACTCAGTGTGTAATCACTCCACCACCAGGAGTGCAACTTGGATGCTATTCCAGTCTTCCTTAATGGCTTGTGTATTTATGACTCAGTAACCCTGCAATCTTTCCATTAGAAGAGCCAATTGAAGGAGAAATCTCTTACATAAAATGTATTATGCTTACATTCAAGCCAATGATTTTTAGCCTAACATGGGCTCCACTATGGTACCTCGGCATTAGGAGAGACATTAGTACCACTTACATGTGTTTGTTGGTTGTTGCACCGGCAGCTAGTTCAGTTGATCAGAAGGAAATCTGTGTCTCACGTGAAGGGCACAGTCTTAGAATAATTACCAAGAATATAATTTTCTAGAGATTTTAGTGTGGTTTCTCAACAATAAATTAAAATGTGCACCTTGCAATAGCATTTGCTTTCAAAGTCCATCAATCAACGTGAACTGCTTGGAAGGAGCCCTGCTTTCATCTAACAATTCACTGCCTTCGAGCCAGTGCTGACTCCGTCTCGGAAACTGTACCAGGTGGCGAGGGGAGAAAGCCCAGTCTCTGTCCTGCAGCGCAGTTAGTGATTTCGAGGACTGCAGTCCAACATGCTTTCCTCTGACTGCCGTCAAAATGATATAAATCTAACCTTCTACAAAACTGGCAAGTAGAAGTCACAGATCTTCTGATCTTCACACCGCGAGGATAGGGCCTTCCAAAACAAATACACAGACAAACAAAACTCACGGCCATCGAGTACACTGTGACTCATGGCAACCCCATAGGTGTGTGGGCTTCGGAGAAGGTAACTCTTTATGGGAATAGAAAGCCACGGTGGTGGAGGAAGTCAGGCATGCGGCTGTTACCTACTAGGTTAGCAGTTCAAAAGCACCTACCAATCCATGGGCTAAAGTCGAGGCTTTTTACTCCAGTAAAGAGTTAACGGTACAGATGGGAATTGGAAATGCAGGGAATCTAGGACAGATGAACCACTCAGGACCAGGGGTGACAGTGGCGATCCCAGGAGGGAAGGGGGGTGTAGGAAGGGGGAATTGATCACAG
>NW_022111379.1:21980146-21986276 GCF_000313985.2 Echinops telfairi
AAAAAAAAAAAAAGAGTTACAGTTTTGCAAACCCACAGGGCAGTTGTACCCTGTCCTACAGGGCTGCCCTCAGTCAGAATTGACGGGATGCCAGGGAGTTTTGTTGCATGTTTTTTTAATGGCCTTCCAGAGTGTGCCCAGTTAACCTCTGATACCCAACAGGGAGGGCCTCGAATTGCCTTTCGGATTTTGAGGACCGTATGGGGTGATGAAGACACCCTACAGAACATGAAGTTGCTTCTTCTCTCACAAGTCCAACTAGCCAGCCGGCCTAGAAATTAGTTTCATGCATCCTGAAAAGTCTAGCTTCCAAATATGAGAGTGAAAGAGAGACTAAACCAGAAAAATGTACAACTGCGCTTGACACAATTTTTGTATGTCTGGATTGTGATGAGTTGTATGAGCCCCTAATAAAATGATTTAAAAAAAAAAGAACACACACAAAAATATGAAAATAATTCATCAAGTGGCTTTTAAGTTTTATGTACTGTGCAACTTGCCTATACAAGATGGCTTCAAAAAGTTTGTGGAAAAATGGAATTAAAGCTACTGACATGTTTTCATATGTGTTTGTGATCCCCTCATATATGCTACCTTATTTTACCACGAAGATCTCAAATAAGTAGATTTTATGTAATCAATGAAGAAACTAGTGCTCAAATTTGATACAGTTACTGGGAGATCATATGTAACACATAGAGGACCCATTTGGACTCAGATCTGTCAAACTCTAATAATTTTCTACAGAACAGTTATTAATGTGATGTCTCGTCAAAGCCTGAGTTAGAAAAGCCCCTCATTTTGCCTCCGTCTTCTGTTTCTCACTCATCTCCTAGAGACTGTCAGAGTATTGTCCATAAGGTACTGCATGACATAGTGAAATTATCCACGCAGGCTTATAAAATGAACGAATTGGTTCAAATAGCTGAAGATTTGTAAAGAAATTATTTTTGCTATTTCCATTTTATAAATGGAGAAAATGTGGCAGAAATAAGTAAAGATATCCAAAGTCTATTATCGGAGTGAGCGGAATTTGCTGACCATGGAGCTGGAGCTAAGTGCCTTTGGACTGAGGCTTAAAGTGAAATATCATGTCCTTTGGACATTCGCTGGCAGCCTTTAAAGAGCTCTGTAGCACTGCCTGAGCAGGGCAGAGGCCTGGCCAGGTGGCTGAGGGTCAGAGAGCCCTGCCTCTGAGAGGGCACAGCAGAGAAGCAACTGTCCTGATTGAACAACTGTGGCCTGAGCGTTTCTCACCTAAATGGTAACCTTTTATCTTCCCCAATCAACTCCACAGCTGTGGGAGAAAAACCTATTCATTGAGATTCCAGTGTGGAGGTGTATTTCATTTTCCCCATCTTAAAATGATCCCCTGGTATGTATAGCCGCTAGAGCCATCCCTTCAGTATTACAACCATTCCTTCTCTTTACCCCTAACGATCAAAGCATGTCCCAAGCAAATAACTTACCCAGCTTACTTTCCTTCTGATATTAACGCTGACCCTCTCCACAGACAAGCTGGAAACGGGGAGGATCCTGGTCATTAGCAGCGAGACTGCTGTACTTATTTAGCTTATGAAAGAAAGAATGGGATTCCGCAAAATACTAAAATGAATTTTACTTGCATTTCATATTTCCTCATTTTACTTCTTGTCCCATCTATTCCCATCTGTTTTTTCTATCGGCCCTTTCCCAGCATCCAGTGTATTCGTCCACTCACCAAACGGAACCTATTCATCCACATCTGCTCTCCCTCACCACGTTTCAATTTCCACATTTGATGTTCTTCTCTAATTCCAATAACCACACTCCTTGCTCCCCTAATATAACTTATCTAAAAATTAGGAGAGCCATCTGACCCAATGAGCCCACGACACCAGCAGTGACTGAAAGTGTGGTGGCAGGCATACATCTCCCAGCTTCGATGGATGAAGGTGCGTTTTGTCCGGGAGCCCAGAGGCAATGTGAGGAAAGTTGAAACAATAAGGCATTGAAATGGAAGCACCAGGTCACAGATAACTTGCCATCATGCTGTGATGGACCACCATGTGAATGAATTAGAGTTACCACAGAAGGTCAGAGACAGGAGAAGGAGCAGAGCAAGTACGGCAGGTTGTGAGAGAGCACAAAGGGGGTTTCTAAATCACACACATGAGAGCCATATGTGTACTGCAATAATAAGTAAATAATGATGCAATCAGTAAATAATAATAAGTAAATAATGATGCAATCGTAGAGTGATATCAATCCCCAAGATGATCAAGACTTGATAGTCCTCTTTCATTACATGAAATTATTGACCGCTACATCTATTTTTTATCATATCAATGTAATCCTTGTAGACATTTTTATCTCAAAGCATCATTATAGGTATCAATGAAAATACTTAAATTCCTTGTGCCAGGGTAAATTAAAGCACACACAGACACACATACAACTGTACACATGCAATGAAAAATACCGAATACAAAGCTCTGAAAGTTGGAAGAAATGGAAGATCATATTCAAAAAGGAAGATGTTTCAAAATGAAAGGATTCTAGGTAACTTTTTCAAATTTTAATTGACTGTTGCTGATGCTATATATACATATTGTAGTTTTTCTCCCCCTTCTTGTAAAAACAAAAACCAAAGCGCCCTTTCTCTAAAGTAGATGTATATCTTAATGCCAAACCATAATAATGGGTGGCACCCACCAAGTACCAAGTACTCCGTCACTTAATTCACACAGCCTGAGAGAGCTTGTGCTAGTCAACTCCTCTGGTGACGAATGTTTCAGGTGACATCCTAGACTCCTGGGAAATAGCAGGGAGGTCTCTCTATGCAGCTAAACAACCTCTTCATGGGAAAGTGGTGATGATGCTGGGTGGGAAGGCCATAGATGCCTATTGCACCACCCAATGGCACTTTGGGAAGAAATTAAATGCTTAGGAGATGTCACTTTATCTGTCTCTCTGAGTGATATCATGCAGCCAACTGGGAAAAGAAAAAACACAAAACAAAAACACACTGCCTTTGAATCAATTCTGACTCTTAGTAGCCCTAGAGGACAGAACATCATTGCCACTTTGGGTTTCTGAGGCTGTAAAGCTTTATGGGAAGAGAAACCCTCCTCTTTCACCTGCTGAGAGCTGGCAGGTTTCACACGCTGACCTTGAGGTTCGCAGCATGAAACATAACCAACCCACTATGAACCAGGGTGCCTTCAGACAAAGATGTGTCCAAGTATATCTTCCAATTAGCAATGCACATTCAAATATTTTATTTTCGGTAGCTCCATCAGCTTAGTTAGAAATAAAGGGAATCTGTGGATTTTTGTACCCTGTCTCATTGTAAATGTAGAACGAAGAGTGAGTTCTGTTTTCTCTCTTTCCCAAACCTTTCTGTACCATTGGGTGTCCAATGCTGAGAGACAAGGTATCATATCAAAAACCAGCAGCGAGAAATGAAAAGCAATAGAGACGAGCAGATAACAAAAAACAGAGTAACCTCTGCTGATAAATTAAAGGTCAGACTCTTTCATTACACATACTAAAGAGTTCTTTTGTGTTAGCTGTGTAACATTTGTGATAGAACAATGGTTTACCAGATGCAAAAATAGACAGGGCCACTGATAGACATCACTAAATAGTGAGCATTTTAAAAAGTGAAATGAAGAATAGCCTCACATTACCTTACAGGTGGCGTCTTGCCATTTTCCCAGATATTAAAATCTTGAGCACTTTCTAAATCAGAATGTCATAACATTTAAGTTTATCTAACCTAACAAGAATCTAAATACATGTTCTCTAAGGCTTATTTTCATAATTATTGAGTGCTGAAATCAGAGAATTTTTGGCACAACTGGAATATCTGCCTTTCATATCAACTATGATGTTTCAGTATATTCTGATTAATATTTTGATTGATCTGCAGAAGAAAAAATAAGGGCAGCTGCATATGTTGTCTATGGTGGCCTGTAAACAGTTATCAAATTGTTCTTATTCTTCAGCAAAGAAAAGTAAGTCTGATTACTATGGCATCCTAGCCTAATTTCAAATGGACTTCAGTTCATCTCCTTTCCTTGTATGAAATTTCCTTTGGAGGTTCTAAAGCAAGGTAGGCTACAACTATAGGATCATTGTTAGCCTCCTTCAATTTTAAAGAGGGCAAAGTCTCTTAAATAAAAAAAACCATTTCCCCCCTTTGGAAACAATTCAAATATTACATTGAACTTAAAAATTCACAATGAGTTTCTCCCAAGACACGTTTGACTTCTATACCAGCAATTACCTCTTGGAAGTAATTACTCATATGATCAGAGTCAAAGAGTAAAGAGAAACCTTGATGGTTCAGACAATGGATTCTGTTTCTTAGCTTCAAGTTCTGGCTTCTTTATTGACTAGCTGGGTACCATTGGAGAGGGAGTATAATATCTCTGAACTTCAATTCTCTTACCTGTCAAATGGATTTTTGTAAACATAAATGAAATAATGTATACATGTCATAGCCCAGAGCCTGGAACATAGTCAAATGAAGTCAAACCAACTACTATCGCATTGATTCAGACTCATGGCAGCTCATTTGGAATTTTTCAGAAGGAAATCATCAGGCCTTTCTTCTAAGGGGCCTTAGCATAAACTTGAACCTCCAACCTGCAGGCTAGCAACCAAGTGCTTAAACATTAACACCTCATAGCACAGAGTAAGCGTAACAACTCCCTAGTACATAGTAAGCATCCAGAAAATACTAGCCACTGTGTTGTGGTTGTGTCATGTCTATTATGCACTATAATACTCCTAATGTTATATACTGCGGAATATACAGACAGCACAAAGCCTTCCTCACTGACTTAAGCATTGAGGGGCCATTGAGGTAAATGGTGAAAAGAGTGACATTTAATTTTGTTTGTTGGTTTTTTAACTTGGAGGAATAAAGTATATAGTATATTATCAACACTTTGCATTTCCGAACCAGCGATGTAGCTTTCTCTCAGAGGCATATGCATAGGTACGTGTAAGCCAAGAGGAATAACCAAAAGGAGGTCATTAATTGGACAAAGACACACAGAAAAAAAAAAGGTCTACCTCCTGGGAAAATGCAAATCAGAGGACAGAAATCTGTTCTGTGTCAGCAGCATTGTGACAAAGCTGCTCCCCAAAGGAGAAAGCTTCACACAGCAGTGAAACATGGCAGGTTTCAAACTGGGATTTCAATGTGCTATTAACACTGTAAAGCAGTGTTGTCACCAGGGTTGGCATCACCTAGTGCAGTAAGCCCTGGTGCCACCCCCTCCCCATGGACTCCAATTCATTCCAGAGCACACAGAGCTCTTACTAATGGTTTTAAACTCCATTTTAATCATAAAATATGTACTGGACAGTTTTGAATTTTGTAACTGAATATTCTTAGGTTATAGGAATACTAACAACACAATTGTTGTGCTAACTCGTCCTACAGTGAATCACAGGTTGGTTATAGTGCTATTAGCCACTGAGTGGAAACCCCTTTTGACTCCCCTTTTCCTTTACTGTAAAAACAGCTGTGAGACACGTTTATAAGAACTACTTACTACAATATTGTAGCTAAAGAACCAAAAACATTTGAAAAATGAGTAACTATACAAATAAGAGCATTGTTGAAAACAACAACAGGTGCTTGTAGCACATGAAAATCAAGCCAAGTCATTGGAAGCATCCTTGTGAGTGCTCAGTTCCGTGCTAACAGGAGTGCATTAGAAGGCTCGAAAGGTACATTGGCATGAACTTTTAGCCTTGTGGGCACATGGATGCATGGAAACTGGGTCTAGAAAGTAAATTTTTGTTTTTATCATTAACTTTGGGGATTTAAAAATATATAATACATTTCTGCTGGAAGGTTGCACAGAAATTTTATAGATGGTCATTTAGTGTCAACCCCTCTGATAGTATCACCCAGTGTGTCCATAGCCCCTCCTCCCTCCACGGGACCCTCTTCTTCAAAGGAACCCACTCCAAACAGAATACTTAGAATCTTCTCTCTCTCTACCCTCCCCACATAATCACTTGACAAAGAAGTGTTACATAAACCACTGAGAGAAGCAGAAATTGTGTGGTCATAAAGCAAGGCAGTTATGTTATCTGTAAAATGAGGTATACAGATGGCATGGCACCT
>NW_022111379.1:21986376-21987470 GCF_000313985.2 Echinops telfairi
TTACATAAACCACTGAGAGAAGCAGAAATTGTGTGGTCATAAAGCAAGGCAGTTATGTTATCTGTAAAATGAGGTATACAGATGGCATGGCACCTAAGACTGCTTCCGATTTTGGAAAAAAACAAGGATTAGGGCCACCGTCTTGGAGATGGTGTCTGTGGGTTTTCGTGAGAAATATACTGTATATACTCGAGTGTAAGCTGATCCAGATATCAGCCGAGGCACCTAATTTTACCACAAAAACTGCATTAAAAGTGTGCTGAGATAGAAACAACCCAAATATTCATCACCAGACTGATGGATTGAAAAACCGTGGTACATACATACAATGGAGTACTATGCATCACTAAAAAGCAGTGATGAATGCATGAAGCATAATGCCACATGGGAAGAACTTGAGGAAATTATGCTAAGTGAAGTAAGCCAAGCGCAAAAGGACAAGTACAACATGAGTCTGCTGAGGGAAGTATAAACAAACAAACAAAAAGGCACAAGGGGCACAGGGGAAAGCTCCTGTATGCAAACATTCCTGGGAGTGAGGTCCAGGTAGTATGGCAGGGGTCAGACCAAATCCAGGGGTACATATGGTAGCCAACTAAAAAGGTGGTGGAGGGGGGCAAGGAAAGGAAGAAAAAAAAGGATAGAAATGTGTAGCAGGAGAACAGGGCACTAACCCACCGAAGAGAAGGGAACTATTTGTGTCTCCACAGGGAAAGAGGGACCAGACTTCCATCCAGTGTTCTGGGATGCGAATGCAGCATGCTGGCATGGAGAAGGGAGCCAATGGAGGGGTCTGAGGGCACAGCCCCAATCCCAGCCACATGGACAACTGGGCCCTCCCCCCAGAAGAATTTACCTTAGAGGGCAGCACTGAAGCTGCAGCTCGGGGAGAAGGACATGTCTGATCAGAGCACACAGGAGCAAATGAAGGGAAGGAAGAGAGTGGAGCACATCCTGGTCCACCATGCCTGGAGGACGATATCCCTGCTCTCAACAGTCAATGCAGCACAGAGTGGACCATATGGCTGATCCCACTATGAGACACGACGTCCCTCACTGACCCATGGCGCTACGTGGGACAACACTGGAGACTC
>NW_022111379.1:21990017-21991207 GCF_000313985.2 Echinops telfairi
TGAGCTGATGCCGGGGGCTTAGGTGGAGAGCAAATGTTTTGAGAATGATGAGGGCAATGAATGTACAAATATACTTGACACAATTGATGTATGTATGGATTGGGATAAGAGTTGTATGAGCCCCCAATAAAATGATTTTTTTTAAATGTGCTGAAAACCTCGGCTGATTCCCGAGTAGATACTGTCCTTCTGGCGACATTGAAAACCAATGCCATCCTTGCTTCAACTCTACAAATATCGTTGAAAGGCAGTTAAATCTTTTTTTCTCTGCTCCTTTCTTCCTCTTTTCCTATACATTTTATTTTTTTAAACTATCTCATAGTGCTGACAATTTTATGACGACTTTCAGTTGTCATCTATGGAGACCTTTGAAATTAAGCCATTACCTTTTTCTGATAAGTTTACTGTTGCAAACTTGTCTTCTATGTTCCTTCAACTCAAGAGACATCTCTCACCTAGACATGCTCTGAATTCTTTCTACCCACCCACCGCCACCTGTCACAACGCTGGCAGCCCTTTCCAGGGGAGAAAGGAAGGCCATGGTAGATTTTAGGAGACTCTACGCTGTATAAAAATCGTCAATGGCTGGGGCCAGGGAGCATGAGGACCCCTGGAAAGCTGAGAGGCTTCTCTCCTCTTCATTTTAAATTCTCACCACGAAACTGGGAAGAGGGAGCACATTCGAGAGGGAATCAAAGGACTGCTTGAAATCAATGGCTGCTCTTTGAAAATGCCTTTGGTGCACAATTTATCTAAGCGAACCTTTTTGTGGGTCTCTTAAACACCAGGGAATGGGAGACTTGTGCTTTGAGGGCCATTTCTGGTTCAGGAAACATCTTCATGCGACTTTCTAGCCAATCAAGTCTAGTATAGGCAGCTTCATTGAAAACCTGTTGGTGGCCCAGCTGTAACTCCAGGCCTGTGTGCGTAGTACCAGCTAAGTACCACACATCCTAAAGAGCATGGTAGGGACACATCGTCAGAACAGGGCTGTAGGTTTCTCTTAAACACACGTTGCTTTTGTCTACACGCAAAGGCACTGGAGAAAAGAAAACCCACACGCACATCTAGTGGTGAAGGCAGTGGGGACACACCCGAACGTGCCTGTGTTTCTCATTATCTGACACACCTGTTTGTGAGTTGGTTGAAAATAGGTTAGACCTTGCCCAAGGGTACATTAAACTAACCAG
>NW_022111379.1:21991762-22002505 GCF_000313985.2 Echinops telfairi
TTTTTGATATCAAGATATGACAGCATTTTTCTGTTAATTGCTAAAATGATCTAGCAATGAGAACTCTTGGATTTTTGCTTTAATAAGGTACTGTATTAGTGTAAAATGCATGCCCATTTTAATGCTCAATTCTTGAGTTAAAAATGCTTTTCGTCCTTTTTGGGTTTTGCTGCAATTCATAATATGCTGTACCAAAATTCTACTAGTGAGCACAGTTCATGTTAAAATGAACAATATTAAATGACTTTTCAAAAATTTCTTAAATTATAATGTGACGATACTTATGAAGCACCTGTATATGAATATATGTTGTTCTAACCTGTATGCAAAAGACCTTTTGCAAAAAGAAGTTCTTGATCTTTCACATTAACAAATGAAATTTCTTAAGAAATATTAGAGGTACTATCATTTTATGTACTTTGTGGGATCCCTGAAGCTTCATTAACACAAATTACTGCAGTGCCATTACACATTTAGTGCTACATTTTAAATTTATTTTAAAAGTCTCACTACCAAAAAATTAAAAAATAAAACTCCAAAACACTGCACATAAAACAAATCCTTGCTTGGGTTGATGATTAAATAACCAGAAATTGTTGTCTTGCAAAATGATAGTGCTCTCTTCAATTTGGTAACTATTATGCAATCACAAAAGATTTATTGTACCTATTTCCAAAAATCTAAAACAAATTATATGCCGAAAGGATAGGCCTATATTTATTCACACAAAACCTTTTCTATTTTTAGGAACTGCTGGCGGAATATTTTAAACTAAGCACACAAAACTAGAAAAAGAAAATTAATTTGAAGGACAATAATTAGTTTGAGGGGAGACGGTTAAATACTGACGACTACTGAAAGTAACACCTTTCACAGCTCACCTGGAATGTTCAATATCTACTGAAACTGGCTGAGTGTTTTCTACTGTTCTTTTTCTCTCTTGGCGAGAGAGGAGGCCAATCCCAAAGGCAATGGAGAAAGCTGTCCAGCAGTGACGCTATTTTACAATGGGGTGCCGGCCTCTACTGAAAGCACCCAGGGTGGAGGAAACCCCACCATATAGACAGCCAGAGCAGGGTGCTAAAGCAAAGAGACTTGAACTTTATATGAACCTAATTCTGATCTCAGAGGAGCTGGAGTGGTGTAGTGGTTGTGAATTAGGCTGATAACTGCAAGGCTGGCAGTTCATAACCCAGCTGGTCCTGGAAAGACAGGGATTTCTACTCCCATGAAGAGCTGCAGTCCCAGAAATCCACATGGGCAGTACTACCTTACCCCATAGGGTTGCTGTGTGTTGGCATCAATTCAGTGCTGGTGTTTGTTCCTTTCTTAATCCAGATCTCATATCTACCCAGAAATTAGACAGTGCTTCAAGATTTGCATCCTTTATGAGCCCCTTTCTTTGTCAAGCCAGTCTACAATATACTTTGGGATCAAGTAGAAAACCCTTGGCTTTGCCCTTGGCTTCTGCTCTATGTACCTAAGGTGAGCTGGACTTTGACAGTCAATCCCTGTGTCCTCCCATCTCCACTTCTCATTCTCCACTCCGCATCCACAGTGTAACAGACATAGGGACCACGATAATCTCCCCTAATTTAGTTGGAGACATTCATTCTAGCTTCCTCTAACTGATTCTCTATGCTTTAGGGAGTCTTTGAAATAATATACTTTAAAGTTCTATGGCATCATGAAGTATAACTATTTTTGCTCTCTATACACTGGACCAGAGTTATGACAGGTTTTAAAGTGTCACGAGGAGGAGAAGAGCAAGTCAGGGTTCAGTATAGCACCAATGAAACATACAACCTTCCTCTGGTTCTTTAATGCTCCCCCCCACTGTCATAACCCTAATTCTACCTTACAAATCTGGCTAGACCACAGCATGTACACTGGTACAGATTAGAGCTGGAAATAGTTCATGAAGGGGGTGGAGAGGGAGGAGCTGATACCAAGGGCTCAAGTAGAATGAAAATATTTTGAGAATGATGATGGCAACAAATGTATAAATGTCCTTGACACAATGGATGGATGGATGGATTGTGAAGAGTTGTACAAGCCCCCAATAAAATGATTTAAAAAAAAGAATGGAAACACAGGGAATCAGAGTAGCCATACCAGGAGGAGAAGGGGAAGGTGGAGGGAGAAAGGCGGCACCAATCACAATGATCTACCTATAACCCCCTCCCACAACAGAAACATGGGTGAAGGGAGACATCTGTCAGTATAAGACATGGAAAAAGAAATTATAAATTATCAAGGGTTCATGAGGGAGGGAGGGTGTGGGGGAGGGGGAAAATGGGAAGCTGATAACAAGGGCTCAAATAGAAAGAAAATGTTTTGAAAATGATGTACAAATGTGCTTGACGCAATGTATGAATATATGGATTGTGATAAGAGTTATAAGAGCCCTCAATAAAATGATTTTTAAGAAGAAAAAAGGAAAATAAGAATATATACATATTTTTAAAAAATACTTTTATTGGGGGGCCCTACATCTCTTATCACAATCGATACATTCCTCCAATGTTTCAAAATTAAAAAACAAATCACTACCACTGAGTTAATCCGACTCTTAGCCACCCTCTCGGAGGGGTGAACGTCCCCGGCTGTCATCTGTCTGAGAGCTTCCTGCCATACCTTCCTCTGTAGAGCAGCTGGGGGTTCAAAGCGCCAGCTTGTTGAGTGGCAGCCAATACATGACCACTGGGCCACCAAGGCTCCATTTTGAATAAAATACTCAATCAATGAATGTCCTTTATCTCCCTAGGCACCTGTGTGTTCCATTTCACTTCATCCTGACACATCTTTACATACCCAATCTCTTTGCTCCATTATTCTTGTCCAGTCTCACTCCAGCACCTGGGATTGAAACGTCCCAATGTATCAGGCTCTCCCTCCAAGTTCTGATTTCACTACTAACACTAAGTTGCCATAGTGATGATGGAACGTGAAAGAGGAAAAGTTGGATATGGCCTTACTCCCTTCACGAAATTTGACCCAATGGCTCTCTGATGACTATTGCATGGGTCTAACACGCTGGTAGATTGGGTAGGAAAGTTGAGCGTTCAAAAAGGTGTTACAAAAAGAAAAACAAAGAACCCTCACTGCCATCGATTCCAACGACCCTAAGAGACGGAGTCGAATGTGCCTGTCGGTTGCTGAGACTGTACGGGATGTGAAGAAGAAAGCCTCATCTTTCCTCCATAAAGCCTCTGGCGGCTTCAAACTGCTCATCTTGTGGTCAGCAGCCCTACATGCAACCCGCACGCCACCACGTCTCCTGCCACCCAAAGGCATAGCACTGCTCGTCCATTTCAGGAAGCTTCTGCATAGTTTATCAAGCATTCTTATAAGGAAAAGACTAGATGTAAGCTCTGAGATCTAAATATTATGTTTAATATTTGAACCACTAGAAAATGATAAAAACAGACACTTTGAGGGAAAAGAACAGAAAAGGAAACTAGTGCCTGCTATTAGACACAATGACGCTCTTGAAAAGATAGAAATAAAGATTTTTACTAAAAGGGTAATAAGAAATCTCATGACAGTATTAGCACGAATTAGAAATTTCATAGCATAAAATGACTGGGTAGAAAAATTTAGTTACAATGAAAATGTATCAGCAGCCAGGAAGACATACTGTGTAGAACTGACACTCAATGTGATCATCAGACCATATTGCTTAAGAAATTCTAACAATTTGAGACCAGTTGACCGAGCTGTGTCCAGATCTCAGTGTTGTGAAGTGGATTCCACTCCCAGGGATCCTATAGGGCAGAGGGTGGAACAACTGACCTTTCAGTCAACAACCCCGCCCTGCACTATGCAACCAGGACTCCTTTGTCTTCAGGTGGACTCTGCCAATTTTGTCTTAGCATTATAAACTCAGAAAATGAGCTCAAGTTTTATTGAGACACCAGGTAAACTTGGCCTAGAAACCTATGTGAGCACCCTACTACCCTAGGATTATTTTGATACATCCAAAGAAAACATCCTCTTGTCGGAGAGGCCACGTAAGTTCTGGACAAAGCTATGTATTGCTATTGCCCTTCCTCGTGTACTCTCTCCGATTAGCTACTACGATTGTTATGAACTCACTCTCATTGAGGAAAATCTGACGCATAAGGATCCTATACAACACGTAAAACTACCCTTATGGGTTTCAGGGGCTGTACATTTTTACAGGAGCCGAAAGCCTCATCTTTCTCCCATGGAGTGCCTGGTGGGTTTGAGTAGCTGACCTTGCAGTGAGCAAACCAATCTGTATCCCATTACACCAACAGGCTTCCTTGAACGGTTGTGAAATAATCAGAAATACCCATCTGCAGAGTGAAAGGCCATTGGGTGGAGCGGAGTGTTGTGTTTTGCAAGTTTTAACAACTTTCATTCTTCGGAGAGTGTTCTCCTTCTGCAATAAAATGGGTGCAACGTCACCAACACAGGACTGTTCTCGTTTTTTCCTTCCAGTGCCGGTTCAAACTTTATTTCTTTTAATCATGGAATATCTCTCACCTCCTTTCTACTTTGTGTCTCTCCCAGTTCAGATATGTACATATTTGGCTACATAATCTTCCACTTCTCACAGCATTGTTACTCTCACAGTGATTGATTTTGTCTCCCCCAAAGTTATACTTCAAACTCCTGTAGACAAACACGGATTTTTGCATCTTGGCTTCCACAGCAGGTCCCATCCCCAAAGGGGTCCCTGGTGCAAACACACTCACTGGTGGAGTAACGGACTAACTGGAGCTTAGGTGGTTTCCCTTAAAACCTTAAACCGTGGACCTTGATATGTAAAAAAAATGGATAGGACTAACAGCTTGTTGAAGAATGTTAGCCATTTTCTTTTCCATTTTCAGTTGCCTGGGTTTTCCGAATGCTCTCCCTATTCAGAATGGAATGGATTTTTGAGGAAAAATAGTTTTCAGGCTAAAATGAAAAAATCTATTTAAATTTAAAAATAAACAAATCTATTTTGAACTGAAAACAAACATGTGATTTAAGATGCATTAAACATAATTCCGCAAAGGAAGATATTAAACACAATCTCTCTTTACTGATCTACTAAAAGGAGATAATACAATCCATATAAGGATTTGGTGAGCGCAAACAAGATGCTGTTTTTAGGGGCCGACTACTTGGTCTGGCCTCATAGTGACCTTGCGTACAACAGAACAGAGCATGGCTTGGTCCTACAGCATCTTCACAACTGTTGTTATGTCTGAGCCCATTGCTGCAGACATTGTGTCAATCCATCCCATCGAGAGTCTTCCCTGACCTCCCACTCTCCCGAGCATAATGTCCATTCCCAGAGACTGGCCCTCATAATAACGTGTCCAAAGAATGTGAGATGAAGTCTTGCCGTTCTCACTTTTAAGGAACATTCTGGCTGTATTTCTGCCAAGATATATTTGCTTGTTCTCCTTTCTGTTTGTTTCTCCTTTACCCAGAAAATGCACCATCATCTCTGTCATCTCCCATATGCAGCAATAAAAATAATAAATGAGAGAACTGAAAATTCTACTACTTGGCCTTATAAAATATGTGCCTGCAAAGGTGACCCTGGAAGATTATTATAGCGTTTGATCAATTAGTTGACACTATCTAGAAAAAATGAAGGTAAATGTTCTTCTAATCCGTCTAGCTTCATATCTCATAAATTGAGCTAAAATGTGTCATTGGAAATGCATAGGGTAATATCTAGACAGTCTTGGGCTAGATATATTCTCTTTAAGATTCTCAATGGACTTTTTAATGATTCAAGCCACAAGTATAGATAATATGCCCAAGATGAAAAATTACTTCAATAATACTTCACATGAGGAAAGTTACTCTCAAATTTCCAGAGGGCGGGAGGTGGGGGTGGAGGGCCTCCAGCTGCTCTGTAAGGCAGACTCAAGTTCATATGGCTGAAAACAAGACAGAATTTAAAATATTTATGATGAAAGTCTTTTTTTTTCTTGAGAACTATTCAACTCATGGGGCTAAATTAGACACAAAACATCCGTCAACATAATTTAAATTTTAATATATGATATATTTAAAAGCTCCATATTGCAAAGGTTTTTAATTATTATGGGCATTCTGTCTTAATTAAGAAACAAATAAAATATCAGCTTAGATAACACCATTGGATTGTTAGAAAATTTAGTTTTAAATTCCTTAGGAACAAATATACTTTTCTGATAACAAAGGATAAAGTCAGTATAAAATTGTATAACAAATATACCGATTCACTAGTCGCCCCAAAACATGAAATGTGTTTGTTTTAGTTTTTTTAGAATAATATTACAATGCACTGAACTGAGTACAATTTTTTGATGAATTAAAAGTTTTTGCAATAATTTTAACTCAGAGAAAGGATGCAAAAAAATAAATAGCAAAAAAATAAATAAATAAATAGCTTTCATATAATTGTCACTTAGAGAACCCTATTATTAACATCTTTAATAACCAGCCCTAATGGGGTAGTGGGTAGGTGTTGGGCTGCTAGTTGCAAGGGCAGCCATTCAAACCACCAAGCACCCCAAGGGTGAAAGACGAGCCTGTGTGTCCTCTAGAGTTACCTACCATCTCAGGAACCCGCAGGGGCGGTTCTGCCTGTCTGCAGGGTTGCTGGGTTGCAATTGACTCGAAGGCAGAGTTTCCCTTTTTCTTTTCTAAAACCCAAGATTCCATATTCTAACGAATTTTCATCTCTCCTTAGTATCTTCAGATCTGTCTTTGGTTGGCCTGGAAACTTTTTGAAGAATGCTTTTCTCGTTGTTAGGAGCCATCAAGTCGACTGATTCACAGAGACTACACATACAGCAGAATGAAACACCATCCAGTCCTGTGCCATCCTCAGAATCGTTTTTCAAGTTGAGCCCAAGGTTGCAGCCGCTGTGTTAATCCATCTCCTTAAGGGCCTTCCTCTTTTTTTTTTGCTGTCCCTCCACATTACCAAGCATGATGTCCTCCAGGGACTAGTCTCTCCTGATAGCATGCCCACAATATGCTAGATGGAGCCCCGTCATCCATGCCTTTAAGGAGCATTCTGGCTGTTGGCTCTATTGGCAACTCATGGTACTTTTAATATTCTTCTCCAACACTGTCGTTTAAATGCGTTGGTTTTCTCTCAGTCTTTCTTAGTCAATGTCCAACTTTCGCATGCATATGAGGCCACTGAAAACACCATGGTTTGGGCAGGTATACCTTAGTCCTCAAAGGAACATCCTTAAAAGTCAACACTTTAAAGAGGTCTTATAGTGGTACCACATAGTGGTAATGTGTTGTTGGGCTGCTTAACTTCAAAGCCAGTAGTTTGAAACCACCAAGATAAAGATGAGGTTCTATTCTTCTAAAGGGTTTCAGTCCTACAGATGCTCAGGGCCAGCTCTCACCTGTCCTCTCGGGTCTCCATGAGTTGGAATCGATTCAATGGCTATGGGCTTGTTTTTCTTTTAAGAATACTGACCACTTATTTTCAAGAGCATCATTCAAGTTATGTTTGTCATGATCAGATCGAGGTTACACATTTTCGGCAAACATATTACAGAAATTGTGTAGCCTTCTCAATGTCTCCAAGCAGGGGTGCGTGAAATACTGGTTGTGTTAAACTTGAGCATTGGTTAAGATGGTTATCTGCAGAATGTTCCACAGACTTGAACATCTTCAAGGGGGAGATAGAGAATGGTCCAAAGGAAATAGTATAAAGAGTTCATAGCTGGTATTCAAAGGAGAAAGAGAGAAAGAGAGGGGGGAAGTATATAAAATTTTTACAATTATTTAACTACACACTAAAATATTTAATTGTTCTCTTTATTTGCTTTCAAGTGTATAAATATAAGTGGGGCAGCTTTATAAGAATTTCTTGAGAAACTAAGGGTCAGAATGAGGAACTCTTTAGGGACAGGCTATCTCTGGATGTGGGAACATGACTTCTCTGCCCTTCAACTTGGGAAATCATAGATGATATGACATTAGTGGAATTAATAATTTGATAACTTGACTCAGGGAACTCAGGAAAATGATGACCTCTACTTAAACAGAAAAGATACAAATGAACAGATGTTTCAGGTCAAATCTGGGAGAGGTCTCAGTAGGAGAATTCCATTGTTGCTATGGAAATTCTGCACCCTTCCAATGCATGGGGGTTCTCATCAATCCAGATCTCTAAGGACCAGAGTTCCTTAGTTATAAATATGCATGACCCATTGCCCTCCAGTCAACTCCAACCCATAGCAACTCTGTAGGGCAAAGTTGAACTTCCCCATAAACCCAATACTGTAAGCATCATGGAAGCCAACTTCCACGACTTCCTCCAGAGGAGCTGCAGAAAGGTTTGAATGCCCTTGAAAAGCAGTTAAGAGCTCAACCACTGAGCCACCAAGACACCGTAATATGCGTGTCTGCGGCCTTCATGCATAATTATAACTGATCCAATCACCAGACATGGGGTTCGTAAAGCCTCCTCTTGCTTGGCTGTTTTAGAAAAACAAAGAGCACCCTTTATACTCAGCACATTTACAAAACCCAAAGGCAAAAAGCCAAGTCCAGTTCAAGGTCCCACAATGAGCAATAGTATTTAAAAATTCATTCATTTTTGTGATAAAGGTGGCCATAGTCTGAAAACAGAAAGAAAAGCCCTGCTAGTGTTGATCTGAGATAGTAGAATTGTCTGTCTTACAATATTTTAGTTTCTTGGGCATACCTAGAAGGAGCCTGGATAACATAGTGGTAACATGTTGGGCTGGTAACCACAAGGTCAGCAGTTCAAAACCACCAGCAGCTCAAGGAAGAAAGATAAGGCTTTCATTGATTGGTCCCTCAGTGCTAGCCTCCCTAGAACGGTAATCATTTCCATAAATATGTCGAAAAATGATACCAAAATAAAATAAATTAAAGGCAACTAACTACTAGACAATACACATTAGAATTTGAGGGTAGGTAATTTTCCTCTTATGTCTTTGGATATAATATCTTGCCTGCTGGCATAGTGGTTATGAATTGGGCTGCTAACTGAAAGGTCAGTCATTTGAATTCACCACCTGCTCCCAGGAGAAAGCAGAGGCTTTGACTCCTGTAAAGAGTTATCTTCTCGGAAACCCAAAGGGGAAGTTCTCAACCGACCTCTAGGGTCTTTATGAGTCAGCAACCACTCAATGACACTGAGTTTTATTTTGGAAAGCAGGATATGGGGGATGTATTTAATATGAACTCAATAAAAAGTTCATTAAATCTAATCATTGTACAACGCTCCAACATGGTGGAAAGTTAGCACAGGAAAAATAGAGTTCTAGCAACTAGTTTCTAACCAAGACAGTCATGATGTTTGAGTTCTCTACTTCTTAACATCTAAAAGATTTACTCTTTACATTTTGAATTAGTAAATATTTAATCAAGTCTAAGCTGCATATTAATACATTTTAAATAAATATTATCCAGCCACATGCATATCTTGGCAAAATAGACTAGCACAAGAAAATGTTTTAACAAAAAAATCAAATGATGAAATTGGATTTATTTACTGTGTCTCAAACTTTGATAATTATGCTTCTTATTGGACTTTACTCAAAACTGGTCATTAATTTAAGATTAGGTCAGTAGTTTAAAATCATGGTTACAGGCTCCGTAAGAGAGTTAAATAGTTTACTTTCACAACCTTGCCTCACCCTCTCCAGCAGTTGTTGTTTTCTAGTTTTTTGATTTGTGCGTTACCTCACAACATTTTGATTTTCACCTTGTGGATGGCTAGTAATCATGAGCATTTAAGAAAATTATTGTATGGCATCTGTTATTATTATTTTTAACACTAGTAAGGTAGTTGTGTGTGTGTGCGCGCGCGCGCCAGTGTTGATAGGCACGAGTAGCACCCTATAATATGAACTAAGTAGTTTGACCAGACCTGGAAAACATATACGTTGGTGTATTGAGAAATACTTCTAATGATTCCATTAATTTATGTTTCCCTCTTCCAGACAGTATAAAAGGGTGAAAATGGGAGCTCAAAATCCTCAAATGCGGCATTAACTCTATTGTTACCCAGCTTAGTGATCTTTCCAATGTTCCATTCTACTGTTTAAAAAGTAAAAGTACTGGAAGAGAAGGTATCGCATTGTTCCTCCCATCTTTCAAATGCTAGATGATCATGAATGAGATAGTTTTTTCAGCTACATTACATATAACATAAACATGAAAGGTCAAAAAGAAAATAAATTTAAAATGCCATTAAAAAGAAAACCATCAAACCAGCCAACACTTCCATAAAGACATAAAAAGTCCCTCATAATACAATGGCTCATAATGGACACTCAGTAAATTATTGATAATTTGAACAGTAAAAATAAGGTAATTAATTAACCTGAACTAAAGATGTAGAATTTAGAGGGCAATCAATAATTTGGCCTTCCTACACTCTGAAACATTTTCCATCATTTACTGATGGAATCAAAGGTATGATTTATAACCCCAGTAAGATCTTCCAGTGAAAACATTTGGTCAAACAGAAATTAGTTAAGTCGCTTAAGACTCCACGGAGTCTTTCCTTGGCCTTTTCTATAACCTTCCCATTCCGAAAGGATCTATTCTGTTACGTGCCTCCAAACTGCTTTTTCCTCCATATGAAGCCTTGGCAGCAATTACGCAAGAAAAAACAATTCCCAAAGCCCATTATTAGGCCACTGGAGATCCCCTTGCAGAGGGGTCTCAGGGAGGAGATGAGCCAGTCAGGGTGTGATGTAACAACGATGAGAAATACAACTT
>NW_022111379.1:22003362-22029985 GCF_000313985.2 Echinops telfairi
GACGAACATCTTAGAATTCAAGAAGCATAGCTTTGATTCCTCTACTTGTTTCTCTTTCCACATTTCCAGTTAACAATGACCCTGTGTAGTCTGGTGACATTGAAGCATTAAAACAATAGAAAGTGGTCATTGAACTCTTATGATCAAGGTGATTTTGTTTGTTTGTTTGTTTGTTTTTAAAGTGGTTATCTGGAGGAGATAGAGATCCTAAGAATTGGTGATCACCTTTTATTCAGTTGTTCACCTATAATGTATGATTATGCATTTGAATTTTCGCTTCCTACACTCTATTAAAGTCCTTTCCTTTGGATATCTCAATTGTTGAATTGGTTTGTAGCTATCTTCTCTAGCTCTTGTCAGTCCTTGGGGATCCTCTTCAATGACTGCAAGCCATCCACCCTGAATACACCAAGCCCTTTGCGATGCAAACCAAGTGGCTATGTTCTCATTGTCTTACTAGACCACTCCCTCCAGAATGGCCTCTTCCCCCTGGGCACCTGGTTTCCTTTTCTGGAGCATCTTATTCAGAATTTAGCTAATGTGAGATGATAACTATTTTGTTTCCTCACACATTGTATTTCTAATCTTGACTTTTCTAAAACATTTTTCTGTGGGCAGACTGTATGTCTCATAAGTTCCTTTTAGAGAGTATGCATGTTTTTAATATTTTTTGATCTGGTAAGTTTATTTATTTGAAATAAAAGGACGATTAGACCTTACATCGGCAATTAATAACATATTTTGGCGCTCTCTACTACCAAATGAACTTGTTATCCTCCCAGGTACCTGGTTCATCTGTAACCGTCTTTAGGCACAGAAAGAGAAAGTGTGTGAGGCTAGTGTGAGAAGAGAAGTTCTATTTCGGTTGGGAGGAAAATTTTGCCACATAATTGTAATGAGCAACAAATCAGTGATTAATGATGCGTTGTATTCTAGAGTTTAACTAATAAGAGCTAAGAAAAGGCTTTTCCCACTTCAAATGATTCTCAACCTATTGTGAGTATTTCTATAATTTGCTCAACGCACAGATAGTAATGAAAACTGAGCCAATTATTCAGAAATTTCAATATTTATTCCAAATTATGGATTATTGAGTTATCGGAATATTTCATATACAGGAAAAGAACATAAATGTCACCTCTACTAATTCATTTCTCCATGAAAGTCTTCCAGACAATTACCGGTACTACCGGTGGTCCAAGCTTTAGGTGCATTTCATTAAAGGTATAGTGTCATTACCAGATGAATTGGTTTATATAAAAGCACTTACTACAAAGCCCTATAATGGAAGGTTAAGTGCTACACTTCATTACTAATTTGAGCCCTTATTACTTATATTTGCCGTGCCGGCACTTTTAAAGGAACCAAATATCATCTGTTGGTCCCTGCTTCTCTGAATATTGGACTAGACGGTAAAAGCATTAGTCCAGCTGCTTTTATAAGGAATCACCAAAAAGTAAAAATAAATTACCATAAACCCATATGCGTGTGGGATGTACTAGGCTTGCTATTGAAGTCACATTTGCAATGACTTTGTTCTAACCACCTTCATCTCAGCAACACGTAGTCTGAGATTTATATTCATCCTTCGTGGTCCTGTCGTAGATGAAGCTCTGAGAGAAACGGCATTTGAAATTTTCATGGCTTACTGCCTACTTCAGCATCATGCTGAAATGCATACAGATCGGGTGATTAATAAAATATTTGATGACAACAATGGTGGTTCCCTTGAGTTCTTTACATATTGATCATTAACTTTTTATATGGATGTATCCAAATGCTTCACCTGTGCTCTGATATTCTTGAGGGCAGGTTCACTGTTTTACCCTTGCTTGTATCCTTCGGGAAATTAGCAATTCTACTTGTGTTTGATTTATTAATACCATCTAAAACATTTCTTGGGGAAACGGGCACTTAATAAAATCCTTGTCTAATGCAATATAACACCTAAAATCTAAAGCTCTATCATATCTAAAATAAAGATTTATAAAGATTTACTTGTTATGTACAATACCATTGTAAGCTTCTGATTTTTAAATATATTCTGCATTATGTATCTTATTCTGAAACTCCATCCATTTAATTATTAATTAAAGCTCGCCACATGTTAGACTAGTACTAGTCAAGAAAAATATATAAGTATATTTTAAAATTTAATTTATGAACATTTTCTCAATTTCATTTAACAGTATTTTCCATATACATATACTCGAGTATAAGTTGACCCGAATATTGGCTGAGGCACCTAATTTTACCACAAAAACTGCATTTAAAATGTGCTGAAAACCTCAGCGTATACACAAGTATATACAGTACATTAGGTATTAGCATGTCAAGAGAAGACAAAACAACGTCTTTTTTGATATCAATATGTGCACAATGAACAGATTGGGAAAATGGATAAGCTCTTATTAAAATGGTGGTATACATAAATCTTTCAAAGGTATTAGGGAATATTTACCAAGATGCCTTGGTGAATTTGGGTAGGTTCTGATTATCCATGCTAGGGAATGAATGTACTATATTTCCCTTTTAATGCATTATAATTAAGTCAAAAAGCAGCTATATTTAACTTGGTATTGTTCAGATTTTTCCAAACTAATTAAGCATAGGTTGCTACCCTCTATAAGTTACCATTAATATCCCCTAGAAAATAGTTCTTAAAGATACCAGTTTGAAAATGGTTAAGAGAGAACAAATAATAATTCAATAAGTAGAAAAATGAATGTTGAAATAAAGTTAGGCTTCAAGAAATAGCTGCCCCACAGTAATATTTCTAGAATGTGTCTTTTTGCATACTTAGGTCTATGAGAGGCCACCATCCCAGGGCAAAGGTCAGTGCTGCCCTGGTCTCCGTGTTCCAAAGCCAATAGTGAAATGATTCATTTCGGTCACTACGTACTGATTAGTCCATCAGTTTATATACCATCGTAGTCATTTTTACTGTACAAAATGAACGATAATTTATTTTTGTACTTTCAGGAAGTTTACCAATGTACTTTTCTGTGTTTCCACTCAGGGTATGGTTATAAAAAAACATATTTCCAGTAGAATTTCAGTGAATGCAGTAAGTTATTAGTAGTGGCTATATAATATTGTATCCATGTATTATGCTGTGTTCTTTCCATTTTTTAATTCTATTTCTTAACAGAATGTGTATGTTCTCAAAACTGTAATTTAAGGTGGTCATGAATCCCAGGACACAGAGTAAGCAAACAGGTACAGAGTACCTCCTATTGGCCAGTATCATCATAGGCACTGGACATTCTGTCAATTTGCTTGCTTCTGAATTTTGTCTTCCAGCAATTCAAACAATCTTTTTGCTCATTTAATTCAGCAAATATTTGCAGAGCATCGGGACTATCGTCAAGTGTGACCCAGGTTTTGAGGAGGTAGAGTTTTGGAAATCAGGATGGGTCCCGAAGGGAATCAGTCATCTGATTGCCTACATTGTGAATCAGTACTACGGAAATGGAGCGCTTCCTTAAGAGATCAGTCACTTCACCAAATCAGTTCATCCAAAGAATTAAAGAGCATTCTCACAGAGGAGTTGATATGCCATCGTAATCATTTTTACTGTACAAAATGAACGATGATTTATTTTGGTACTTTTTCTTTATGCTACAAAGATAGCGTCTTAAGAGCATTCAGGTGTTTTAAAAGGTGCAGAGAAAACAGTAATTTTTAGCAACAAATTCAGAAATAAAATATCGAGAAAATAAATAAATGTGGGACAAATCGTTTTATATTTCAAATTTGTATTTTTCTTAAGCATTAATTGCTTTTTCATTGGGAATCCCTGCAACTACAGAGAACAGTGGCTTATATTTCTTTCATTGCAACCATATAACACTGACCAAGCTCGCTAGCAAAAGATATTTTATCACTCAGCGACTTCATCTTCAGTTACAAAGACTTGAGATTAGTTAATGTTAGTGTCACGGAGCCCATGTGAGAGTCCGTGCTGCTGTGGCCCTGACAACACACGCCATTTCATCCACAGACAGATCCTTACAACTGCAAACGGACAGAACGCTAGCCCTTTACTCTGTCGCTCCTTGTCCCAAGACCCTCTTGCACATTTTGTTTGTTTTAGCTGCGGACCACAAACAAAATCCCATTTTCTCCCTGAAAATGCTTCACACTATTCCCTCCCTTCATTGAAAATGCTAAGATTGTTACTTTTGACAAAGCCTTTCCTTTGTTGAAATGCAAGGGTCCAGTAAAAAGAGCTTTGACATGTTGTGCCTGTAACGTGTGCATTTGGGGGCTTGCCCTCTTTGGTGGCCTGAATTTTGCAAACGATAATGTGTGCCTTCAAGGTCTCCTATAAAATGCCAATTAGATACTGTATCAAGAACAATTAGGACAGCGTTACAGTCATAGGATTCTAAAGTCCAATCTATACTTGATGGTTTCTCAGAAAAACCACAATTTGGTGAAACGGCCGCAAAACAGTGCTTTCTTTTCCATAAAATCTTCCCCGGATACACATTCACTGGCTTACCTGCAGGGTAGCGCTCGATCACGGGCCAGCTGTCCACCTGTAAAGTGGCATTGCCCCCACTCCGCGTGAAACGCACTACATGGTACTTCCCATCGTTTATGATTGCATTGGACTCTTCAATGGCGATGTCATCTGTCCCAACATTAAATTTAACTCCAATTTTCCCTTGGTGCTGGAAGGAAGAAGGGGGAAAGGGGGAGTTGAAGTACAGTGTACATCTAAATCAACATTTAATAAGAATGATGCACCGGGCTCAACAACAATGGCGTTCCTCCCATTTTACTTCTGAAGGGCCGTGTGTACTAGAAACAGCTTCTCGACGTTTAGGGAAATCTCCGTGGTCTCTTTCATGGATAAATGATCATCGGAAAGATGCCTTTCAAGGGAATTGAGCCACCTTCTCCCCAGAGGCTGCCCCACACAAGGTACACAGCTGCCCACATGAAAAACCATCTTTCCATGTTCTTTCACATGGCTCCTGTAATCCACCCTTTCTATCTCACAGGAAAAAGAGCTGGAAAGTCTCCCTTTTAGTATTGTTGCAATCTGAGCAAAGAAACCTGTTTAGAGTCGACTGATAAAATGCTTACAACACAGAACATCATTCTAGAGGATGTGAGCACAGGGTCAGACATTTAATGAGGGCACTTCTTTGGTCATCATTCACAAAACCATCAAATGCTAAGAGACTAACGCTTACCTGATTCCTTCATTTTACAGATGATGCAACTATGAGACAAGGAGATGCAATGATTTGCTTAGGGTTATATAACTTCCTAGTGATGCTATAACCGACATCAGGTTCCTCAGTCTCAGTTTATGTCAAAGCTAAGAAGCAGCTCAGGTGTGGTTATCTAAAAGTGAACCACCTCTTTGAGTTAAGCTGGGCAGTGTGTAAATCATCCTAAGGGCAATGCTGCTGTTGTTAACTTTAGAATTTTCTGATAGTAGGCAGCAAAGGGAAGCACATGTGTAAGTCCTCTGGCTCTGAGAAGCATTCACAAGCAGCAGAACTGTCAACTAGACCTTGAGCTCAGTGGATTTGAAAGTATGTGGATGTGCCCTTAATCAGTAACTCAGAATACTAGCACTTCAGGCCCTTGTCAGAATACATAACCTGAAACTGTCTGCTGCTCACCTTTCATCAAACCTCAGTGGGGAGGAATGGCGTGGAGGAAGCAGGGGCTTAAAGGGTAGAACATCTATCCACACACTGGATGCCAAAAACCTGAAGGTGTTGACCACCATCACTTGACCTCTTGCTGGATTCTCACAATTGAATTAGACGGCAAGTTCAACGGAAAGTTCTTATAATATGATCTTATGTAAATCTGCACAATTAAAGGGCGGTGTTGGACCATGTTATTTACTTCACTGATAAATGTCAGTGTAGTAGACACTACTATTTTCTGTAGACACCTCAAAGAGATTTTTTTGTTTGTTTCTTTCCCAGGGTCTTGATTCTTTCTGAAAAATAGGCCATTGACAGCCTTACAGAAAACAGTTCCTCTCTGACATAAGAGTCACCCCAAGGAGTTGGAATCCATTGGACAGCAACTTGTTGACATGACTCAGGAAATCTCTTCCTCATAAGAAGTGTCCATGGTTCCTAAACGTTTTATTTGAATTGTCATTGGCCTGATGAACAATGTAACTTTTAAAGAAAACATCGTTTCTCTTTGATTACCTGTTAGGCAACTAAAAATGAAACTCATACAACAAGCTTAATAATCCCATAGACTTTCTGCCTACTGTCTTCCTCTAGACATATTTTTATTTTATACCATCTTTTTTGTGATCCTGGCTGTTAAGTCCACAGCTTTGGTGGGGATTTCAGAGCCCCGGTGGTGCAGTGGCTAAGGGTTGTTGGGTTGTGATGCACGTGGCTGGTAGTTGGGACCCCCAGCAGCTCCTCCGGAGAAAAGCTGGCTAGGTGTTCTACTCTCACAGAGTTACAGTCTCAGAAACCCATAACGGGGCTGCTATGAGTCAGCATTGATGAGATGGCAGCGAGTTCCATTTGCGACAAGATTCAGGGGATTAAAGTATAACGCCCATAGATCTGAAACGTTATCCAAAAGTTAGTGGAGACATTTCTTAGATTTGTTTTAATCACTGATGTTCTGTGATGCTTATTTCTTCATTTTGATAGAATTCATATTTTCTCCTTTTCCGTAAGTTATTTAACATCAGTAGCAATCAATTTACAGAGCCAGATATTTGTGCTTCTATTCATAATCTGTGAACTTTCTAAACCCCTCCCTTTGCTGACAGCAAAGCAAGTTATTTCAATTATACAAACAATAAAACTTGCTAAACAGATAATTTCTTGCCAACAGATAATTACAATTTAAGAGAATTCATTTCATATTCTTATTCTCTGGGATTAAATGTGATTGTTTCTGCCAAATTCTCATGAATATTGCATTAGCAAAACAAGAAGTAATTTCACTGGACATGTACTGATCCCTCTGCATTGTACTGCCGTTGAAATGGATAACTGGCTCACACCATAATTTCCAAAAATCTATTATGAGAATATCAGTAACGAGGCATTTATAATTTACTGAAGTCTTCCCATGGATTCATTAAATAAATAGTGTCAAAGGTAATTATTGGTTTTTCTCCTCAAAGGCTCATTTCTGAATAAAGATTCCATTATTAGACAGACCAAGTGAAGAGGAAGCATTATGAGGTATGACACTAGCCAAGGACTTCAAAGTTCTATCATGTTGCACCTTGGCTTAATTCAGAGTTTAATTCTATTTGCAATAGCATATTTATTTGAAAATAAATATTTTAACCTATATTAATACTCAACAGTGTCCTCAATCGCTTGAGCATATTCCAAGCACCATGTGTACATATTAGAAATGCAGACATATTTCTTTATGTGTATTTATGATATACCTCTGTAGTCAAAGCAGAATGCGTATTCTATTTGGGATGACAGAGAGTCCTGGAAATAGATAATGGTAATGGTTTCCCAAAACATTTGTCAGTTTTTCAGACTCAGTGATGTCGGAAGCAATGCTGCCCGTATTTCAAATACTAGGCAGAGTTACACAAAGTGACCTGTGAACAGGTCTCAGTGGAGCTTCCAGGCTAAGAACGGACTGAAAAGAAGGAATAGGCTGTTCACTGATGAGGGATGAGCCACTGAAAGCCGTTTCAGTAGTAGTAGAATACTGGCTGATATCATGAGGGAAGATGAGCCCACCAGGTTGGCAGGCACTCGAAATAAGACCAGGGAAAAGGTGCCTTTTCAAACAGCGTCACCTTTAATGATGTGCATGCGGTAAACATCTAAGGTCCTTCAGTTGCTGATGGTGTATAGGTAGACATAAAAAGACACACCTGCAAACAATTATTAAGCATAGAATATATTTAATAATTGAGTATATTATTAAAGAGGAGCTGATACCAAGGGCTCAAGCAGAAAGAAAATGTTTTGAAAAGGATGATGGCAACATATGTACAAATGTGTTTGATACAATTGATGTATGGATTGTTATAAGAGCTGTAAGAGACCCCAATAAAATTATTTATTAATAAAAACAAAACAAATACACAAAATATAAATCTAAGAAATTGGAAGTCTTCAAAAATGAAATAGAACCAGCAAAAATTCACATCGTAGGTATCAGGAAACTGAAATGGACTAGTCTGGGCCAGTCTGAATCAGAAAATCATGCCAGGAGTGACCAATTCAGAATGAATGGCTTCTCCTTTATCATAAAAAATGGCATTTCAAGGTCTATCTTGAAGTACAATTCTGTATGTGATAGGAAGATATGTATATGCCTACAAGGAATATGAGTTCATGTGACTATTTTTGGAATGTTTGGATCAACAATTAAAGACAATGATGAAGAGATTAAAGAATTTTACCAATGCCCACAGCCTGAAATTAATTAAGCATGCAATCAAGATGCACTGATAAATACAATTGCTTGGAAGGTGAATGTTGGAAACTGAAAGGAAGGATCAGTAGTTGGAAATTATGGCCTTGGTGATAGAAATGAAGTTAGTTATTGCATGATGGGATTTTGCAAGATCAATAACTTCTTCATTGCAAACGTCTTTCTTCATCAACATAAATGATGACTATAAATATGGGCATCACCAGATGGAATAAACAGGAATCAAATTGATTACATCTGTGAAAAGAGATGATTGAGATACTCAATCTGATCCTCCAAAAGGAGGCCAGGTGCTGATTGCGGAACAGACCATAAATTGATCATATACAGGTGCATATGATGGGCTCTGGGAGGACATCATGAACATCATGTATAAGGAAGACAAATGGTCATTAAAAAGAGAGAAAAGAAAGGACAGATCAAAGTGAATGTCAGAAGAGTCTCTGAAGCTGTTCTTTGTCATAAAGTGGCTAAGGCAAAAGGAAGAAATGATGAAGTAAAAGAGCTGAACAGAAAATTTCAAAGGGCAGCTCTAGAAGACAAATCACATCTAGAGTTAGAAAACCAAAGGAGAAGTACACGTCGTATCTAAACCTGAAAGAACTAAAGAAATAAATTCAAGCCACCAGTTGCAATATTGAGAGATTCATCGGCAAAATACTGAACGATACAGGAAGCATCAAAAGAAGATGGAAGGAATATGCCAGAAAGCACTGGTAGAAATTGAATGTTTTTTGATGGGTAAAACCAGAATTGTGATGGGTAACATAGGATTAAGAATCAATGGTATTTAAGGATGAAATACAAGTATTACTGAAGTTATTCGCTAAGACATGGTTCCAGAAAATTGCAATGTTTCAACAAACTAAAGCAGCCCTGGAAACACTCAATACTCTATGACAAGGAACGTGGCCAACCAATTGGAAGAGATCCATATTTGATACATTCCACAGGAAGGTGACCCAATAGAATGCAGAAATGATCAAACAATATCCTTAAAACCACAAACAAGTAACCTGTTGCTGAAGATAATTAAAAACTGACGGCAGGAATACAAGACAATGAATGTAATTGCTTTAACCTGGAAACTGACAGATGTTTCCAAATGCACACTATCTTCAGAAGAGGACAGGGAACAAGAAAAGAATATCATTACTGAAAGCAGAGATCACCAGAAAGATGCTAACTTCTGTTTTATTGTCTAGGCTAACTAATCTCACTTTGTGAATAACAACAAGTTACCGATAAAATCATGAAAGGTGAGAATTCAAGAACACTTAACTGTGCTCCAAAGGAACCTTTACATAGACCAAGCAAGAGGAGATCATTTGAAAAGAACATGAGAAGGTAAGAGGAGTATGGGGGAGAAAGGGGAAACTGATCACAATGATCTACATATAACCCCCTCCTAGGGGGATGGACAATAGAAAAGTGGATAAAGAGAGACATTGGTCAGTATAAGACATGAAATGATAATAATAATTTTTAAATTATCAAGGGTTTATGGGGAGGGAGGGTGGAGGAGGGAGGGGAAAAATGAGAAGCTGATACCAAGGGCTCAAGTAGAAAGAAAATGTTTTGAGAATGATGATGGCAACAAATGTACAAATATGCTTGACACATGGATGGATGGATGGATTGTGATAAGAGTTGTACAAGCTCCCAATAAAAAGATTTTTTCAAAAAGGTGTACAGCTGCACTGTTTCCTCTCACTACACTTAGTCAACTGTACGAGGACCAAAAAATCCGAGAAACTGGACTATCTGACGAAATCAGCATCAGTTGAAAGAAGGCCCATTAGCAACTTTGATATGTAGATGATACAACAACTTTGCTTGCTGAAAGAGGGCTTGAAGCACAATCTATCCATCAGAGTGGATTATAAGTCAAATAAAGAAAACAAAAGTCCTCACAACTGGACCAATAGACAACATCATAATAAGTGGAGGAAACATTGGAATTGTCAATGATTTACAAATACAGATGTGATAGTTACATAATCTGTTGTCAATTTGAGACTATTACGAGTGAAGGGGTAGAGTTCAGCCTGTCAATCAGGTTGCAGCTTGATGACTTCCTTTGGAGGTGCTAAGGAGATAAATAGCTCGCTGGAGACAGGACACACACTCACTCCCTGACAGACATTCCTAATGACAAGACACATGGAGCTATCTAGAGCCCTGGACCTGAAAGAGCCACGTGGAGTCCCCTGCCAGTGCTGAGATGTTTACAATGCCAGTAGATCCATAAGACTTTCCACCCACTGGCCTGTGATCTTCCAACATTCAGCATCATTGCATGTGTTGCGTGAGTCTGAAAAGGAATTTATTGATGGGTTAATATTTTACTTATGGATTTGATCTGATCTGGGCTGGACTGTCTTCTCAACATTCAATTGCTCTTGTATATAAAGCTCCTTCTTATACACAAACTAGTGTCTATGAATTTGTTTCTCTAGTCTAGTCATGCTAACACAATAGATTATGTGAGATTTAAACCCACTGCTTTTTTCTTCCCCTAATCTGAAGTTTAAAACATTTGGTTCAACTATGCCCAGAAAAGGCCAGCAATCAATCAAGAAAGGAACAAAGGATTTTCTTTTTGTTGTTTTACCATCTCCGTAGATATTAGAATTAAATAAGAGGAATATATGCAACTAAGGACAGCGAGTGCTTGGCAAAGGGATCTTGGTTACATTCTATAAGTTCCTGTCATGCAGCACGGTGCCCAAGCCCTCCCTTGGAATGAACTCAATGCTTCCTATAAAAGCACTTTGTGCTCATTTCAGAATGCAGAACGGCTCCCATGGCCCAACTCTACATCATGGATCGAAATCAGAGTCAGGTTGAGCATCATGTTTTGCTCCTCTAGAGACCAATCCTCACCAGGGAGGAGAGGAAGGCAAACCAGGGGGATTCTGGGGCCTGCAGTTAGTTACTCCGCAGGGGTGAGCATCAACTCAGAGGACATCAGTGAGCCACTCACTCTTCCATCTCAAAACAATTACACTGGCTGAGATAATTGCTAGTTCAATCCAAATACATTTCCAAACTATTGACTTAGAGGTCCTGCTGGGTTAGGAGAGGCTGTTTACTTATCTTGATGATCCATACTACAAAGAAGTGGTTTTGATTTCATTGTTTTAACCTGGCAACTGCCTGTAAGTAACCTCCCACCATTGCACATAAAAAAGCCACTGTGTTCTCTGTCCGCTTTTCCTCCATAATACTAATCTTTTAATTTATTTGGCTAATAAATAAAGCTGAATATGTAATATGTGCTCCGCAGCACGGATAATACAAACATTTAAAGTATGCTCTCTGACCTTAGTGTTGGATAAAATTGGTAAGATAAGTCATGTACATAAATCCCACATCAGTAAAAGTCTTGAAGGTGTTGCAGGGGCAATACTAGAGCATTATGGAGTTGGTTTCAAAGGGTTCCATCGGGAACAGGTTAGCCTTAGGGCAGCAATACCAACGTGCACCGAAAATATGTGGCCACTCACTCCCACCCACCTTTCCAGGACCTACACATCAGAGTGTCTGCTGCCTGCCAGGCATTGAGTCGTGCCGTGTGTCTCCCCTGAAACTCCTAGTGGATCTGGAAGTTAAGTGCTCTCATCTATATATGTTTACTGCTTTTAAAACAACATGCCCCAAATCACTAATGCAGTAAGTCTGACACTGGAACCAGAACAAATTGTAGGGGACTTCCTAAAAAATAATCATTTTAGTTGTGTCCATGTTCCTTCCAAGAAAATATCATAAAACTAATGCCTGTTCCGCAGACGGAGTGAAGGGATGAATTACAGTCTTGCTTCTTGTACCTTTGTTTTTTGCGACTTCCTTTCCATAGCACCACACAGGACAGTACACTAGGGCAGATATGCTTTGTTGAAGATGCAGCAGACTGATCCGACACTACACTTGATCTTGGCCAAAAGGCCAAGAAGCGATTAGCAGAGCATTCAGAAGGCTGGGTTTTTTTGTTCCTGATTTTGATATGTTTTGTTATTGTTGCTTTCAAAATCCTTGGTTGGTTGCTATATTAGCTTTACTCGAATTTTATGGTCATTCAGGAAACTGGGTGCAATAAACATTGTGTTTCAGGTGCTGATTAAAACCATAACCTTTGTTTCTCTGCTTCTCTCAGACTCTGTGTCTTTGGGCCGTTACACTGCTTATTATTACCTCTACCAGAAACTGGACAAAGAAAGGATATTCATATCCATCAATCCTGCTGGTTGTGGGCAGCTCTATGTAAAAAGGCTTCTCTGAAAAGGAGATTGGGGATTATTTGTGGATTTCATTTACTTCTGGTGTCTCAGGCCCATCATTTCTTGGAGAGCTGACTACATAATTACAGTCTGACTCTAATGTTCCAAATTACCTTAACATAGAATGTAATATTTTTCAGACAAATAGACCAAATAGCCTAGGATGATGATTTTACTCTTCTATAATAGTGTTACCTTAGTAACTAGGTAAATACAATTGACCTTTGTTTTTAAATTTCTTTTAAATATAAAAACATAGCCAGAGATAAGTAGAACTCTTTTTAATGTCTCAGTTGATTAATACTTCACAAGCTATCTCCAGGGAATTGGGAAAGAAAAGGTCAGCTGGGCGGGGACATCATTTTTGAGAATTCTGTTGGTGAATCGTGAGTTGCAACCACAAAAGTAAGGGCAAGGTAAGGTTTCCAAATGTGTTTGATGGGCTGACTTGTTAAATGCTAGCTGGGTTTTCAGAGGCCGCAAGCAGAGCCCTACCTTGAACTGCTTCCCAAGAGAAAAGCTGACAGCACTGCCTTCCACCTTCTCTTCTTCCTTCTGGACTTCTCCAGGACTACCTGTCTGACAGCCTTGGAAACTGAAAAGGTGTGTGAATGAGCAGATAAATGCCCTCACTCAGGAGTGGTTTTTTTATAGAATCAGCAAGGTTCTATTATGTCCAGAATAGTAAGTAATTTCTGCAATCATCAAAAATAAATCTACGTTTATGTGTGTGATTTGGGGCACGACAGAACTTTCAGAAGAGACCAGACAATGTCTAAGTCTGAAGCTCCTAAAAATTACAACTTCTCATATCAACAAAATAGTGGTGCCTCCACATTGGTGAAATGCTAAGGGTGTGCAACAGAGCAGCAAGGACAGCAAAGCAATGAAGTCCCCTGGGAATACCAAAAATAGACTTTGGGGCTAGGGCATGGCAACCCATCAGACTCGACTAGAAAACACTCCTAAAGGTCAACAAACAAATCTTGAATTATTTATAGGCTTTTCTTTTTTATTTGTTGTATTTTGTTTTTGTTGTTTTGTTTTGTTCTGTCTTGTTTTTGTGCTTATTATTGTCTCTGCATGTCTATCTAGATAAGATAAACAATTCAGAGGAGAAAACAACAGGACCAATGGTTCTGGGGGTGGGTGGGGGCTGGAGAGAGGGGAGAGGAGAAGGGGGGGAGGAAGTGGGTGTTAACAAACCCAGGAACAAGGGAATAACAAGGGATCAAAAATCGATGCCAAGGAGGGCATAGGATGCCTGGTAGGGCTTGATCAAGGGCAATGTAACCAGAAGAATTACTGAAACCCGAATGAAGGCTGAACATGATAGTGGGACAAGAGGAAAGGTAAAAGGAAATAGAGGAAAGAATTAGGAGTCAAAGGGCATTTTTTAGAGGTCTAAATACAGGCATGTACATATGGAAATATATTTATATATAACGAAAGGGGAATAGATCTATACACATATATTTATATGTTAAGTATTAAGGTAACAGATGAACATTGGGCCTCTACTCAAGTACTCCCTCAACATAAGAACAGTTTTTTCTAATAACCTGGCATTACATGATGTTCACATACCCCACATGATCTCTGAAGACAAAGTGGGTGCATAAGCAAATGTGGTGAAGAAAGCTGATGGTGCCTGGCTATCAAAAGATAAAGTGTCTGGGGTCTTAAAGGCTTGAAGATAAACCAGTGGCCCTCTAGCTGAAAAGCAACAAAGTCCACATGGATGAAGCGCACCAGCCTGTGTGATCATGAGGTGTCTATGGGATCAGGTATCAGGCATCAAAGACCCAGACCAGAAAATCATATCAATGTGAATGAGGGGGAGTGCAGAGTGGAGACCCAAAGCCCATCTGTAAACAATTGGACATCCCCTTACAGAAGGGTCACAAGGAAGAGACAAGTCAGTCAGGGTGCAGTATAGCACCATTGAAACATACAACTTTCCTCTAGTTCTTTAATGCTTCTTCCCCCACATTATCATGACCCCAATTCTACCTTATAAGTCCAGCTAAACCAGAGCATGTACATTGGTACAGACAAGAGCTGGAAACACTGGGAATCCAGGACAGATAAACCCCTCAGGACCAATATTGAGAGTTGCAATACTGGAAGGTGAAGGGGAAGGGTGGGGGAGAAAGGTGGAACCAATCACAATGATCGCATATAACCCCCTCTGAGACATCGGTCAGTGTAAGACATGGAAAAAATAGTAATACTTTATAAATTATCAAGGGTTCAGGAGAGAGGGTAGGAGGGAGGGAGGGAGGGAGGGGGAAGAAGGATAAAAAAATGAGCTGATACCAAGGGCTCAAGTAGAAAGAAAATGTTTTTAAAATGATGATGGCAACAAATGTACAAATGTGCTGGACACAATGGATGGATGTATGGATTGTGATGAGTTATATGAGCCCAATTAAAAAAAGAGAAAGCATTAGCACTTAAATAAAATAGTGGTACCTCAAAAATAATGTCAATAAATGATCATCTCGTATCTTCAAGTATCTACTTGCATAGGACTTTTTGCAAAATACTGTACCAGTCTATCTGTAAATGAAGCAACTTTAAATGTACTTGTTAGTTGCATTTATATACATTCAATTTCCTACATCACATGATTTTCTCACATGAAGTAAACTAAAATTTTATAAATATAAAGACACATGTTCAACATTTATAGGCATTCAATCATTCAGTTATTTATCCAATAAACGTAGACTATTATACTTACAGTATCCTATTAAGTTCTGGATAAAAAATGCCTAATAAAATAAATTGCATTTCTTCCAGCATGAGGCTTAAGTCACATGATTTCTTTATATAATAAAATGTATATTAACATAAGAAGTATTCTAGTGCCAAGAAGGGAAATAGCAAGGAGCTATGAGAGAGACTGAGTGATAAACAAAACCTATTGGAAGAGCTGAGATTGAGAAGAAATCAATTCTGAAAGTAAGAGTTACAGTGAGAGGAACAGTATATGAAAAGCTCCCAATGAGGAGGAAAAGGTAGGAATAAAGGAAAAAGTCACTACGCATAAATATAGATAAAATGCATAGATTCTTAATATAGGCTGAGATACATATACTGTATACGAACAAAAATATTATTATTCAGAAAATATGTCTGGGATTAAATAAGGTTGCAGAATTATGCATAGAAAAAAACTAAGCAATATCCGTAAGGAGCCCTTGTGGTTCTGTGGGATAAGCATTAGGCCGCTAAACACAAGGTTGGTGGTTTGAAACTCTCCAGCTGCTTCCAGGGAGAAAGCTGAAGTTATGTACTCTGATGAAGATATAGTCTTAGAAATCCTAGAGAGCAGTTCTATTCTGCCCTAGAGGGTAACTGTTCATCTGAACTGACTCTATTAATCTGAATTATATCATTGTCACAAATAAAACACTTCTGCATAGCATATGTAAAAGAATCCTAATATTGGAAAAGAAAAAGCATTGATATAAATGCAGGCCATAACAGTACGCATCTTGACATTCACCTAATTGTTCATAAGTGTCATTTTTCCAGCTAACTTTATGACATGTATTGCATAAACTATTTTCTGAGTCAACGGGGACTTAACACATGCTCCAAAAGTCATTTAATTTTACACTGTCAAGCAATGACTCTTCATTCTATGCTTATTTTTCAAAGGCAGTATAACACATTCAGTTGCTTCAGTGGGTTGAATGTCTGGTTTACTTATTACCCTGGAGACTCCTTGTATCTCAAAATGTCATAAACGTTTTTTTTCTCTGTACAACATCTACCTTAGCACTAATGTTTGACATCATTTGACTAGTTTTCGAGTACTTTCCACAAATTTGTTTTAAAAAGAAACATTCATCTTGGACCCATTGACCTCCCCCTTCACCCATAGGAATGGCTATTTTGAAGAATGATGTTGAATGCCAATTCCAAATTTCAGAGAAATTTTCATTGATGGGAATTCAAAATGCAAATACGTCCTACAATCTAGCCAAACATTTTAGCCGAAAGTATGCAAACTGCTCACTCCCAATTGAATTAATGACATTTTGAATTTGAGGTGAATGTTCATTTCTCTGTCTCCAGAACAGGAACCACCGGACCCTTCCTGAGACCATTCCTGGTCACTGTCCACCTGGAAGACTCAGAGGGCATCTGGAGGAGCCTCGTGCATTCGGAGGAGCTCCGGCGACATAGTAGTTATGGGTTATGGGTTGCTAACTTCAAGATCACCACCAGCTGCTCTATGGGAGAAAGATGGGGTTTCCTTTTACCTCAGAGAGCCATACTCTTGGAAACTCACAGCGGCAGTTCTACCCTGCCCTATAAGGTACTATGTGTCAGCATTGACTTTGGTTTTGTGGATTCTGAGATCAGTGATGTACCACATGTAAATACCAGCTGTTTGTACTTTATATCCTGAGCAGTAAATACCCAGAGTAACAGCCATATGAGCGATTTCCAAAAAGTTTGTAGAAAAATGGAAATGAAAGACAATGGCATTCATCCATGAACTTTCTGAAGCCCTCTCCTATATATTAAAAAATAAATGACATTATTTTTCTCCCCTTGTCTTTCTCTCTCTCTCATTCCCACTCTGCACTACCACACTGACCTTTGGCTTTCCTGAATGTACTTACTCTCTGCCCTTCTCAGCCTTTGTTGTTTCTTCTGCCTGGATAGCCCATACCTTGCTTTCACTGTTCTAGATTAATTCTCTGTAAGTATTTGAGGGGACCCTGGTGGCCTGGGGGGCTACACAATGAGGTGGTTCAAACTCTCCACTCCACGAGAGAATGATTTACATTCCCAGCAACCCTAGAGAGCAGTTCTCCTCTGTCCTTTCGCATCAACTATGAGTCAGACGCAATGTGATGGAAGATTTGTTTTATTTTGTTTTGGGGGTCGGGGGCAGTGGGTCTGCGGGCTGCTAACTGAAAGGTAAGCAGTGCAAACCTACCAGCCGTTCCTCGGTCAAAGGTCAGACTTTCTGCTCCAGTAAAGATTTTCTATGTAGTCACTGTGAGTGAAAATCAACTCAACAGCAGTGTATTGGGGTATACGCATGTGGGGGACAGAACCTTGGGCATTATAGCAGCTGCGCCAAAGACTGACTCTCTGTGAAAATGTCCATTGAACCGGGTTACAGATTGAAGACAATCACTTCAGAGTCTGTTATGAAAAGCCTGGGAAACAAACTACTCTATAAGAAACGTAATTTGATTATTACCGAGTGGACTTTGGGCTGGCTATCTGTGATAAATCTTTCATTATTAAGTATCAAACAAGATTAATAAGCTGCCAGACCATATCCAATTTATACAGTTCCCTTGCCAAGCATGCTCACCCCTTTAATATGAATATGAACCAAACCTACTGGAGAAAGTGAAAATGAGCTGAGAAATTAATCACAAATATCATTAAGATGAAATGAAGACCATATACAGCTTATTCCCTGATTTGTAATCAGTGCCAGTGTATCCCCAAAACAGTATGGATATTCAATAAGGGCCGCATTTGGAAGTAGATACATGATGATGATGATGATGATGACAATGATGATGATGTTGATGACGATGATGATGAAGATAATGATGTCATCATAGTGATGAAGACATAATTATATTGATAATGATGCTAACCCTCTGGGAATATTTGCTATGTGCAAGGATGTCGTCTAAAAATTCACAAGTTCATATGAGAATAAAAATGAATATGACTATTGCAATTGAATTATTGAAAAGCCTCAAGAGTTTAATAATTTGACCCAATTGGCAAGGTTAATAAGTAATTTGGTCATAGAGTTTGTGTGCTTAACTAGACCACTAGGCTTCTCAGAAGGGGAAACAAGGTTCTAATAGAATTTTGCAGATGTACTATTAGTAAGCCTCTGGAGAAGGAAGATACAAACAGTCTTACTATTCATAAGTCAGATCTTTTGGTTATCTCATGCTGCAAATGGGAGTACTACCATCGATGACTTTAATAAATAGAAATTTAATGAAATGAAAGGTGGGGAGCCCAGAAGTCCAAATTCTGAGTGCAAGCTATCTTTATCTCTCTGTCAGTTTGGGAGGAAGATTGTCTCCTTTCAACACCGGTAGACCATGGAGCATTCCATTTGTCTTGGCATCACTCTTCCAGTGGTCTAGGAGGTTCTCAGCACAGGGACCTTGCTACCAAAGGAACTGCTTAGCTCCTTTTCTTTTTTGTTGTTGTTCTATTGGTTGTACCAAAGTCTGTCTTCTCTCCTTTGATCTCTTGTAAGATAAAAAGTGATGTAGGTCACACCCCAGGGAAACTTCCTTATGCATCATGGCTGTGGCCTAAGTAAGGATGCTGAATTCTACCCTTGTCTGCTAGCAACTATTTGGCTTATCAGATCAGATCACATCACATCATGGGGAGTTATTATATTATTACATACCTTACAACCCATTGAGGCTCATGGCCCAGCCAAATAGCCACATCTTTTAGGGGGATACACTTCAATCCATGATACAAGCAAAATGTCACATACTTATTAAACCAAACCCCATTTCTTTTATCCTCATAGTAGTTCTATTTGTAGGTGTTTGCTATAGTCCCCAAGTTGAGATGGTTTCAATGTGAAAAGGAACAAATAACCTCCCCGAGTCACATAGCTAAAGTGTCATCTAGCAGCACCCAACCCAAAGCAATCTGGCTTCCAGTGGGTGCTTTTCCACCACACCACGCTCTCTGTTTACTCTTCAAGATCCCCCGGAAGAGATCAGACGAACCTATCCCCTAAACCTCTGCTACTTTATGAAGCCTGAGCACTGAAAGTTGCCAAGATGAGCATTCCTCTTCAATTGGCCTTAACTTAGTTCAGGTGCTCAGAATTACTGATAGACTAACTCTTCACCTGTACTAGGGTCAGGACAGAGTCTCTCATGCTTTTGGAGTCCTAAGTAAGAAAATCAATGAACCATAACCCCCTGTAGGTTTAATGATAATTCTGTAGGGCCATCCCATGGTCGAAGACTCTGTAACGGAGCAGCAGCGGCTTGAGGAACAGCCAGTCTCTCTGTTGCTCCATATCAATCTTCCCATTGCTCTAGGAGGTTCTCATCACGGAGACCCTGCTATCAAAGGAAATGCTTTGCTCCTGGTTTTGTTTTGTTTTGTTGTCCCCTTGGTTGTACCAAAGTCTTTCTCTCTCTCTCTTGTAAGATAAAAAGTGATGTAGGCCACACCCCAGGGAGACTTCCTTAGTTTGTATCCTGTTTTGATCAAGTGTGGATTTTCTTTTTGTTCCTTTATTTTTCCTTTTTGCTTTTTGTTTTGTTTTAAAGCTAATAGATCTCTTTTACGAACCCTTCTTTTGTTTTTTACTATTGGCTTCTCTTAGAAATATGTTTCACACAATTTCAATCAAATCCAAAAGATTGTCACCATGATTATAAAGTTAGCAATTGAGTTTTCTGAAATGTTTAATGTGCAGCTAAAATAGAAAAAGAAATAAGATATTTACCTGAACTTGCCCAAATATGATAAATCTTATCTTTTAAAAGCAATAGTAACCACTTTCTAGTATACCAAATCTTCCAAATGTTCTATCAATAAGCAAGTAAATAAAGATCTGAATTTTTAACCAGGTAGCTATTACTGTACCAACAATAGCTGGTATTGTTAAACAATAGATTATATTGTTAAAGGAAGTAATCGAATTAAACTATAATTATTTTATCATCATAATAAAACAAAAGATAGCATTCCTGATATTTGAAACAAGAATAGATCTCAATAGAAGTTTTCTGTAATTACAATTTTTAACCTTCTTGGCAAATTCCAAGTCATAATTAGAAATGTTAATGGTAGGCCCCTTTCTGTTTTATACTATTTAACTGCATTCTTAAAAATCTGACAACCATTTTGCAATCTCTTTTAATTCTCTTCTCCTATGAATATTAATTTTCTTCTCCTATGTATATTCTACTTTGTTGTCATTGTTCACAAATGGACATGCAATATATTAATTAATTTTCAGCTTGGTTGTTCGTAATCAGCCTCTCAAGTATTGCCATCTTCTCTTTATCCATAAGCATGTAAGGACAGGTCAAGCTTTTAATGGTAAAATTTTGAATTTGAGCTGACTTTAGTAAGACATGACCAGAGAAGTGCCAGCTCTGAAAGAATGTGTCGTGTAAGAAAACATAAAGATAAAATTAGAACTTCCCTGAAAAAATGCACAACTAATAATCCACACTGTCTTGAACCGCAAGTAAAGAGAATGTTTTGATGTCAACCAAGAGAAGAAAGTATATTTAATGTAACCTCTGGCTTCACTGCAATTAACAGCTAACAAGTAATAATCTATCATTAACGCAGAAGATTAAAAAATTGCACACAATGATAGGTGAGTTGCAAGGCACTGTGCATTTAACTACAGACCAAGATGCAACAAACATCAATCCAGCACTTGTGGTTTGTTGGCATCAATCTTTTGATCATCTTTCCAAGTTAAAATTAAATTACTCCACATTCATTTGAAGTAATGATAATACAATTTTCTGTTCAATCACCAGTTCTCTTAAGATTCACAATCCCAATTTATTTGGTATCTCCCCACAAAAAATTTCTGTAAAAAGAACTTCCGGAAGCATTTCCAAATCATGTATACATGTTGGCCTTTGAAGAAATGTAAACGCTATCTCAGCATTTTACTTGTTTTTTATTTTCAGTGAATTGCTCATATTGTTTAGCTTACAATATCAGTAGCTCCAATCTGAGCTATAAGATGTGAATTACTTCAATGGATTTTTCAAGCAAATAAGTTAGACTGCAATTAGCACAGACAACCAAAATGTATTCGTTCTGGGGAAAGGAAGACGGTCATTGCATCTATTTGATTTTCCAGTCAGCAACCAAATAAATGTAACAAAACTTGATACTAATGACCAGAAACGGCCCTTGACATCCAAAGTTATGTCTTACTACCCTTCAGCTGAATCTTTTAAAATACTGAATTTTTCCATTCCCGAACCACCTCTTAATTTTAATGACTTAATTTTTCATGGAATATGTAGTGTTTTTTATTTAAAGAAATAAAAAAGAATATTACATTTTTCATGCCCTTGCTTTTCAAAACTATTCTAGGTGTTCAAATGGTATTACGTTGTCCATCAAGTTTTCTTAGCTGGAAGCTGCATCATGTAAGCCTCTCATTTGTGTTTGCACTAACACATTTAAGTCATTAAAGAGACTAATGAAGGGAGCTATTTTTTTAATTAAACATCTTTCCACCCTTGGGACTATTATTTTACTACAAACATTACTACAGGCCACTTTCTAGAATATTTTTTTTCCTCACTCAAAAACTACCATAGAATTGAAATACATTAACTTGTAAAAACAGAAACAAAACAAAAGCAGCCTGCTATTTATCATATGCTGTTACCAAAGCTAAAATAATGAACTTCTCAGCAAGATCAGTGCAAAAATAACTGCAGCCATTACTGGTGTAAAAGGCTGGTGGCTCCGACAAGTTCCACCTCAGCTAATTGATGAGAATATTAAAAATAATTTTAATTGTCAATGACCCCTTCTCTTTCCATAGTTGAGTCTTGTTTCATATAGCACAGAGGGCCTAGCTCATGGTGGGCATGAAACACATGTTGATTGAATTGTGATTGGAGTTCCCATTCCCTCTGTGAGGCAGCTCCGACCATCATTTTAGAGATAAGGACACTGACGTAGAGAAAATGTAGGTCAGTTGCCCAAAGTCACATGGCCAAGAACCAAACCTTGAGAGCTGTCCATCTGGAAAGTAAATATTTTTAACTACAACGACCTCTCTGCCCTTGACGGGGGAAGAATGCCCGAAATGGATCATTCCAAATGATAGGATCTGCCCAGAATATAGCACACGACTGACTGTCAGCCACTAAATTTCATAAAATGAGAACTTCCTTTTACAAAAGCAAGTAAAGTGTAAGACCCCCAAAGGGACGCATTTATGTTATAAACATAATTATGGAATCCAAATGGTAATCCTCCTGACATATACCCAGCAGCATACAAAGGAGTATGCACCACAGACAAGAACGGTCACTGCTGTAGTGAGGGCCTTTTCATGAACCAGGCCCTGCTTTGTATCATTCCTGACTTTTGCTTGACATTTCGGAAATAACTTATTTTTTTTTTGGCAGGTGAGAAAAGGTAATCCAAAGTTACTCAACAATCTGGTGTCTCAAATGGACCCTTTCTGACTTCAGATGCCATGTGCGACGGACCGGTGCCTGTCCCAGAAGTGATGACCTCTTTGGAAGTTAGTTAATCTATTGACATGAATCATTCATGCAAATGAGGGGAAGAGCCAGTAAGACACATTCTATAAAAGCATTTGATGAATATAATATATAGGCTTTACAAAATAACTCTGTAAACTATGTAAAACTTAACATAATTTGTCAGGATAACATGCACTCTTATCACGCCATTGAGTCCAATGCGACTTAGAGTCACCCTATAAAATGAGACATGTCTTAAACCAACTGGCAACATAATACTTAACACAAAAAGCATTCATTTGAAGAAAGTTGTTTTGGTTTTTTTCAAATTATCCCAACTAGGTCTTGGTTTTGTTTTTGGCACGATAGTCAATGCAATATGAGAAAATGAGTTTAGCTTATTGGGAAAACAACCACAGACTGTAACAAAACTGGATCCACACTGTTGGATGTGAAAAGAGATATTTTAAATAATATAAGGGTAACAGGCTTCAGAAGGATCCCTAGAAAACGAATACTTAAAGGGATCAGTTGCTGAAGTCAGCAGGTGAGGTAGTTAGTTCATTGTGCCAACCTGGCCGATAAACACACGTGGGGTTAATTGAAGGCAGAGGGATAAATGGCTTGGTGAGCTTTGCCTTTCAAGTTCTCAGGTCTCTTGCTTTGTGATGGTCGAACCAGGGTGCAGCAGCCTTAGCAGTTCCCTGCTTCAGCTGGCAAGGCTGACTTCCTGCAAGACATCCCCAAGGAGAAGCCCAGCCTTAGCAGTTCCCTGCTTCAGCTGACAAGGCTGAATTCCTGCAAGGCATCCCCAAGGAGAAGCCACATGGACCTACTCTGATGCAGCCTGGGTGCTCGAGCAGCCATGTGGAGACCCCTGCCAGTGCTGAGATACTTACATGTTCATTGATTCTACTTTCCTCCTGCAGTCGACGTCATTGCGTGTGTTTTGTGAGGTGGAGGAGGACTTTGTGGATTGGTGTCGTACATATGGGCTGATGTTGGACTTATGGTCTTGTGCAGCATTGGGTTGGGATGTTTTCTTGATGCACACTTAACCTTTACATAAACTCTCTCTTATACATGAGTTTCTGTGGATTTATTTCTTTAAAGTACTCAGACCAACACAGCAGGAAAGTCAGCAGTTCAAACCCACGAGCAGGTCTTCAGGAGGAAAGATCCGGCTCTCTGCTCCCTTCAAGATCCCAGTTTAGAGAAACCTATGGGGGCCGCTCTACTCCTTCCCTTAGGGGCATTAGGAGTTGAGATTGACTGATGGTAGACAACAGAGCAACAAGTCCTCAGGACAATATTCTGGTTAGGAAAGAGTAAATAATACGTTCAAACATAAATCCATACATTTCCATAAGGAGTAACACAGATATTTAGCTAAACATTTCAGAATGAAAACAGACAAATATGAATGTCAATGGGGTATCATCCCACTTTGGAGGCAGTTTTCACTTAGCTAAGGGTTGAGCTGGATTGTATTCTGAGTCTACCCCAGAGAATGGGTGACTCATCACCAACCGTTTCCTTTGGGTTATAGTCGACAGAAGGCTACAACCACATCTCATCAAGCCATTCATGTCTTGGCCTTCTCTTCTTGACTGGGTGTTCGCAGAAGCCGAAGACCTGCTTTGACTTTTGGATATTTTCGTTTCTGGCTCTGGACCCAGCATGTCGCATACCTCTGCCTGGCCTCCCATTTGTGGGACTTGAGTTGAGGTCTGACACCTGACTTGATTTCACCAGCTTCTGCAGCCCAGTGGAAGATGATCCTCCAGGTAGATAGCTAAACATCAGATTTGGGACTTAATGGCACCCATTTGCTTAACACTTTGTGAGACATTGCAGCGAAATGCAGCCCAAGGGAAAGGAGGGAATATGCTAACAAGAAAAGTGGTTGATATCAGAGATAACAAAGTTACAGCATTTTAGGAAGACTGGACATTTGGGAGCTCCTTGGGACTAGTTTGGCATTCATTTTTCTAAAAGAAATGATTTTCACACAATGGTAGCCTAATCTTGAACAAATTACCTAACTCTTCAGTTGGCCATGATCTGCTCATTGAGTTTAGCATCTTCCTTTAGTATCGCTTTCTCTTTCAGTTCTATAGTTCTCTCCTATCTTTCTTCTAGTTCATTCTCTTCCAGACAAAACATTCAAACTCACTGCCATTGAGTCACCATTCCAACTCATAGTGACCCCATAAGATAGACTAGATCTGCCTCGTTGGGTTTCTGAGACTTTACATCTTTATTGAAGCGGACAGCCTCAACTTTCTCCGGAGGATTAACTTGCACTTCAACTTGTTGGCTTTCTCGTTGGCAGCCCAGTGCCCAGCTCCAGAGGCACAGGTCTTCTTTATTGAGGTTAGGATATTTCAGTCCACAATGAAGCAGTTTGTATGAATCAACAATTGGTTATTGTTGTAAAAATAAACCAACACCAACAACAAAGGCCTTGTACTACATCCTGCATAACATATGATTATTGTGATATTTGATTCTTAAAATTGTTTATTTAGGAATTCACTTAAGTATTTTGTGTTATGCAGCACTAAGTATTAAGGCAATCTTAAAAAAAGAGGGGGATAATCACGAAGAAAAACAAATACAAAAAAAAGGTCGAATCTGGCTTTTTGAGGAAGTGGAAGTACCTTGACAGCAATTACCACAGTAGAGAAGGTGAAGCCCCCACATTTGCAGCTAACGTTTTCCATCAAAATTGCAGCTACATTCACTTTGTTTTTTTAAACATTTTATTAGGGGTTCATACAACTGTTATCCCAATCCATACACACATCAATTGTGTAAAGCGTATTTGTACATCATTTCTCAAAACATTTTCTCTCCATTTAAACCCCCGACATTAGGTCCTCATTTTGGATAAGGCCAGGGGACTCTGTTGGGACAGTATAAATGCATCCAGGGGGCAATCTTTCACTTTACTTTGTACAGAGGGTTTACTTTCATTTATCGATGACAGAAAATGATGTTTCCTAGGTCCTGCTACAACTAGCCTACTAAAAAATAAAAGCCAGTTTAGAAAGAAAAATATGAATATAGTTTGCATACTTCTATTGTCAATAGTGTCAATTTCTTTGCAATTATGCTTCATAAAGTTGATCTGCTTAACACAATAATCTGATGTTGAGTACATGAGAGGAAACTTTGTCAAGCACTAGGGACATATCTGGGGGTTTGGGAATCTCTTAGCCTTCCTGTCAAATTAAGGCAGATGGATAATAGAGCAGCAAGTGGAGCACATAGGAAGTTCACCAAGAGAACTTCAGCTGTCCCTTCCCATTTAGAGCAAGAAAGAATGCTGTGGACTGGGCCCCTTCATTTGCATGACTTACAGTCTAAAGCCTAAGTCCATGTCTTATTCCGCCATTTCTAAGCAGATGACAACTATGTACATCTGGACTAGTAAAGGTTGGGGAATAAAAAAGAAGACAGAAGCTGGTTAATTCTACCACTGGGTTTTCTCTCTTTCTTAGATATTAATTGTTATCAAATATAACATGACATCATAGCTAAGTAACTATGGTCATCACCTAATCTGGTGTCAATTTAAGGATTAAGAGTGTGGGGGTGGAGTCCAGGCTGTCAATCTGGAGACAGCCAGTGAGACACCTGTGTGGGCATGGC
>NW_022111379.1:22031547-22032993 GCF_000313985.2 Echinops telfairi
AGTACACTGTCTTCCTTGATTAAGACATTCTTCTATCAAGAATGTGAGTTTTTTTTAAATGATCACAATCACTATTTGATTTGAACACTTAGCAAACTAAAATTCTTCAAACCTTGCATATTGTTTGATAAATAGATATTTACTCTCTACATATTCTTGTGTATTTGAAAATGCAATTACAAGTTTTTAATCACACCCTCCAAATTTCCTCTGTATGCCTCTTTTATTCAAACTGTTTTCTTCATCCAAAATACACCCCTTTATCTCTGCAGTATGAAAAAGTAATGCTGATTTACCTTGAGGTTAACCCCCCACAGATCCATACTAACCTCTCAAATTTGAGTATTATTTTTATTAATGAAGATAAAATATAAACAAGAGCCAAACCTGCTCTCTCTATCATTACACTACCATGTGCAAGAAGACCCTGGTTTTGCAAGTCTTTGCTGTTTTGACATAAGAATGGCCACACCCATATAATGACACAGTTTGGTTTCTCTCTCTCTCTCCCAGCTTCATCCTTTCTTCTTGTAATTACTGTTGGCTTTGCTCTGTGGGCTCAGGGTTAATGGACTTGGTTGGGGGATGCGGGGGCTGGGTCCAAGTCTCATTGGGGAAGGCCATTTTTACCTTTCCTAAAATGAAGAATAGAAAGTTTATCTACCTCAGAGATCTAGTAAGGTTATGATTTTAAAAAAAAAACAAAACAAGCACACATTAAAGTATTTACTAGAATATCTAGGTAAAGTAGGTATTATTTTATCAAGTTATCCTAGATATTATTTTAAAGCTCCCTTGATGAGAAGACTTCAAAATTCTTGAGGAAAATGGTATTTAAAGATAAACTGTTGAAGCCTTCTTGGATTCATTATACTTTTCTAAATAAATAATGACCCTCAAAAGAAATATGAACACAACATAATTTTTGCGAGTATTTTTGGTTTGGACCATGACCTATCCAGGTCCTTACGCCAGTTCTGTTGCCAGCACCTGGAATGTGCTTCCCTTCTGAGTGCCCAGGGCTCCCCCGTGCTGGGGTAATGCCAACAAGAATCAATTGTACAAGGGGGCTCCAGAAAGTTCTTAGAAAAGCTGTAGGTTATTTTCCTACCACCTTAGTGAAGCCTCTCATATTTGTCACAGCCTCTGTTACAGGATGATCTGCCATTGCAGTGCCATCTGGACTCTCCCGTGCAGCTCTGATAGAAACACCACAGTAGGTGGCTTTAACAAACACAGATTTATTTTTCACCATTTCAGAGGCTAGAGGTCTGAACTCAGTGTCTCAGATGTAGGAGAAGACATGCTATCTCGACGCAGGAAAAGGTCCTTGGTCTGTTCATCTTTTGTTCTTGGTTCCTGGGGCGTCTCTTGTGGTGTCTCTGCTTACTCCCTGGGTTGCTTACTCAATCTCCTTTTCTTCCAACAGAAAGGATTGATTGAGAA
>NW_022111379.1:22035146-22042985 GCF_000313985.2 Echinops telfairi
CATTTATCCCTCTGCCCTTCAATTAACCCCACATGTGTTTATCGGCCAGGTTGGCACAATAAACTAACTACCTCAATATAAATATCATACCACTCTATAGTTCAATCACATCAAGCAGTGTGGTACAATTGTTGCCACTATCAATTTCAAAACTTTATTTTCCTTCTTAAAATCCTTGACATCAGCTTCTTTTTAACCTGCCCACTGCAGCCCTCCCCTTCTCCCCCTCCCCCCCTACACACACATTCTCTCTCTCTCTCTCTCTCTCTCATCTCTGGACTGCTGTTTCCAGGAGCATTCATTGTGGATTCTCCACATAGACTCAGTATCCCTTGAGTTCTTTCAGACTCAAACTGAAAAGCTTTGCCCTCAGGCAGAGAGTGTTTGAAGTGGATTTCTCCGCAGCCAGCCCAGCGTGTGGCAGCCCAGCCCTGAGAGACTTGCCTGGGTGTGCCCCAATAGAAGTTGGAGTACCAGGGTCCCAACTCTGCCTTAGTCAGAGGGCCCTGAACTGATCTTGTGAACTTCTCTGTTCTGTAATAGTGTAAATAGCCCAATTATGTCCCCTGTCCCTGCTTCTGTAGTCGGATCTGCAACTCTGTTGATTAACCTGGGGGCAGTCCTGATTTTGTAAATGTTTCCTTGGTTTTCCACGGCCTATTTATGGGGTACATTTCTGGGAGTCCTTAGACATAATTTTGGCCTCATGTTGATGCTGTTGCTCATCCAGATGAGTTGTCTTTATCCTGGTTAAGACTTAATAAAGGTGTCACTGTGAGTTCTCTTTGATTTGGGCTCTTTTTCTAGCCCCTAGACTTTAGGCAGAAGAAAGTAACAGGTAAAGCAAGTAATCCAGAAATTTTGGCACTCTGACAGCTTTATGCACATTTTTTTTCTGTTTTTTCTCAAAACAGAAAGTGTTTGTCCATTATAGCAGAGGCAACAGTCTTTGTGATACTAGACTTATACACAGTTAGTTACCTAGAACTATTCTCCTACTCAGAGAGCCTAAAGGACAGAGCAGAACTGCACTTTGAGTTTATGAGCCTTCAAATCTTCACAGGAGTAGACAGCCTCATCTTTTCCCCAAGGAATAGCTAGTAAGTTCAAACCACTGACCCTGTGGCTGGCAGCTCAGTGTGCAACCTACCACGCCACCAGAACTGCTAATATTTATATTTACATGCCTATTCTGTCTTATTAAAAAGACCTATTAAGGAGAAATACTTTTTTATTGGGTTCAATCTTGGGACTAAGCACTTACATTTGCTATCTTTTTTAATACAAGTAGTTAGATGTCTTGCCTAATTGATTTTTTGAAGCTTTCTAGTGTGCCTGAAGACATATCGTGAAATTCTCCTAAGGCTCACGCTCTCATTTTATTGTGACTAACAATTTTTAATACAAGACAGACACATTGCAGGCTGATGGAATAATTGCTTGCACCTCTTGCTGGGGTGCTGTAAAAACTAGGCATTTTTTGTTGATCTTCTGCAGGCTTGTCTACAGCAATTGAGGTTTGTCAAAAAGATTTATGACACAGTATCACAAGCACTAATAAATGACTTTGGGAAGCTGGGAAAACTCACTGAAGTTAAAGTTATTATCTGAACCTCATAGGGGTAATTAGAGATACAACCTAAAGTGTTATGTCAGCAGTAAGAAAGGCAGCATATTATCAATTAAGCCTGTGCCCATGTTTGGAGAGGAAGGGGGTTGGGGAGATAAAGAGAAAGGAAAAGATTTTCAACGAAATAGACCTAAAAAGCAATTCCAAACTATCTGGGATTTTCTGTGAGGTCATTTCACTCCTGAAAAAGGACACCTGAAGGATTTTCAATGTAAGGAATGGAACCTGTTTTGCATATCAAATAATATTTTTTTAAAAAGCAAGAGTATCTATGGATGCAGGCTTCAATAAAGCGAGAAAGGTGTCTGCCTCTTCCCCATGTGTGTTTGTGTAAGCGACCGTCCTCAGAGCAATAGGCGAAGTGCTCTCCTCTCTTAACCTACCTCATTGGCACTGTTTGTAAAACTGCTTCCAGGCAAATCGAGTTACACCAAAATACAGTAAGCATACAGCAGTCTTTTCTCAAATATGGAACTGTAGTGAACGGCATTAAGGAAGGGCTGGCTTTTCTTAAATATGTCTGACCTGCTGCTGCTCTTTTCCCTGTGGGGTGGTCTACTAAAAATGGTTCGTAAGTCCTTACCCTTTTCTGGTGCGCAAGGAGGAGAACCACTGAGACTCCAATAGAAGCATGCTATTTTCAAATTTTTCTTACCCAATTCTCAAATATAACGGAAAATGTGTGTGCATGTGTGCGTGCATGTGGTGGTTACATAATCTGTCATCAATTTGAGAGTATTAAGAGTGAAGAGGTAGAGTCTAGCCTGTCAATCAGGTCACAGCTGGATGACCTCATTTGGACATGCCACAGAGATAAAATAGCTCACTGGAGGTGGGACACAAACTCACTCACTGCCTGGGAACCATTCCTGTTGACAGGACACATTAAGCTACGCTAGAGCCCTGAAGCTGAAGGAGCCACATGGAGACCCCTGCCAGTGCTGAGATGCTTCTACTGCCACTGGATCCACAAGACTTTCCACCCACTGGCCTGTGAACTTCGTGCGTTTGGAGTCATTGCATGTGTTGTGTGAGTCTGAAGAGGAATTTATAGATTGGTACCACACGTGTGGGATAATATCGGACTTATAGACTGGAGCTGGACTTGGTGCACATGCATGAAAGGCCTTGAAAATAACAGAGGTGAAATGATAATCATTATCATTTTTATTAGAATCAATTTTTTCAGAAAAGATGAAGAGCTGAAGGCAGACACATATTGAAACATTTTCAGCCCATATCCTGATGCTTTATGCTGAAAATGGAAGACGATAAAACAATAAGCACCCCTTAGATTTATGCCATCCCTTTCAGTCAGCAAAATCCCTAAAGTGCTGTGCAAAATAACTGCAACTTTTGAGTTACGGAATTACTAGGGGCTCCCATGAAATTTCTTAAACTCTGAAATAAGAATGGGCCATAAAGAGAACTGGGAGGGAGAGTTTGTATCCCCTCCTCTTCGACCTATAATTTAAAGGCAAGCATAAGCTGTGAATGAAACAAGCATTTGTGTGCAGCATACATTTGAGTCTGAAAGGGAGAAGAAAGTATTGGAAAATATGGTTTTAATAAAGCTAATAACACAGAAAAACACCAAAGTAAAGACGGATGGTAGGCGCAAGCCTTAAATGATCACATCTCCACCCCACCCCCACCCCCCCTAAATTTCATTCCTTGCTATGCCGCTCAAAAAAGAACAACCTGCTTTGGATACTCTTCTAAGCAGCAGACTGGAGTCTATGTCTTTACACAGCCACCAGAAGAGTTTCAATGAGTACGTCTCACCGATTCAGCGAGCCAAATCATAAAGCCGCAGGCAGTCAGGAAAAAAAATGTTTTTCAACTGTAAATTTTGACAAGGAACGTGACAAAAATATGTAAGTTCCCGTCTCCAACATTCCTGTTGTGAAGAAAAGCTAGAATTGGCCCACCGCCTTCCTGGCTAAGAAGTGCAATGCAATTACCTTTTTTATGGTATTGTCTAGCCTCCACAGCCTTGGCAGAACCTGTGTTATAAGTCTGTGGTGGGAATAAATTAAATAAAGACTTAGGTGTGCTGTCTTCTACCACAGGCATTATGCAGCAGGCCATATGGCAAAACGAAACAAAGCAGAAAGCACTCTTTGAAAATAATGTCATTATGGTGTAGTGAGTGGACACGATGCAAAGGTGTTTATGGGAAAATGCAGAAGTGCGGTGTTCTTACTGTTATAAATGCTTCACAGAATGTGCCCTTCTCGGAGGATACTGGAAAGGAGGGGTCTGGGGCAGGAGTTCTGAAACTCGACTGTGCTTGGGAATGCTATTGGGTTTCTGATAAAGTACAGATTCTGAATAACCAGGTCTGGCCTGGGCCCCGAGACTTGGCATTTCTCATCAGCTCCCGTGTGACGCTGAAACTGCAAGCACCGTGGGCATCAAGGTCATGATTCACAGGGAGGTGAACGCCATGATCTTGTAGAGACATCTTTCAATGATGTGAATGCAAATTATTGAGCGAACATGACCCTTCTGGCTTCTGAAGATCAGGGGGCAGACACGGTGAGCGTCCTAGTAAATGGACTATGAAAATCTAACTGGCAGGTTTGCAGTTGCACAGAAATCACAATCAATTATTATTTTCCCCAAATAAAATGTACTTCTCTCTAGCATGTATAAACAACTAAAGAACAACATCAAAAGAGGCACTGTGCTAGTGTTCTTTCTTTAAATTCAAAAGCAGGCTCCACAACTTTTTCTTAGAAACCATCGTGGTGAACTGATGAGCTCCTCATCTCAAGCAAGCTGAGGGTCCCCACGGTCTCTGTGGTGCGAGGCACGCTCCCCTGGCTTGTGGAATGGGCCACTCTGTAATGCAGACAGCCATCAGCCTTCGCCTTCATCTAACCTCAGTCTGGAATTAGTAGCCAGTCACCAGCAGGAACGGTTTCTGGCAGAGTTTAAAGTCATTGAAAAGTAGGTTCATTTTGTATCGGGAAGGCAGTGGGTCACAGAAGACAGAAGACCTGGATGCCCACTGTCATTTACACAATTTTCATTGATGTTGAGGACATTCTGATTGGCTGTAGATATGTGTTTGCAAGAAGGTATAACCTAGGAGTCATGCCTTGTGATGTTGAGGGCTTTCCAGGGTAGCAATTTGGAAATAAGCATATAAGAACTTAATCGTGAAATAACCATGGCATCAATCTTGGTAGTTTGAGTTTTGCCTTCCCTATAGGAGTTTTTATTTTGGCAAGGCTGGTTTTGCTGAAAAATCTTTTAAAAATATGTTTTAAATGATCCAGATTTATTGATTTCCAGTCCCCACCTCCATCCACCCCCAGGATATTTTCTCTGCTACATGTACTCACTATTCTTACCACAAGAGAGTTAACTACATGGGATTTTTTTCCCCTTCTCATTGATAAATGCTGTAGGGTCTTGTTTTATTTGGGAAATATAAGAAGAGATCACAATTAAGTATGGATATAAATCCAACTGAAAAGGCCAAAACGAAATGCCATTTCCAACTTGGCTTTTATCAAAGCTTTCTTTGTCATGTCTAAAGCCCGGGGCATGGATAAGGAAAATGCAAAGCCTTACCATAAAGAGAAAGAGTGGAAGAGGAGGTTCATTTTAAAAAATTCAATCTATCATTTGAATACATAAAAAAAAGGTGTCTCTTACAGGTTGAGTAAAAAATACATCTCAGAGTGTAAGCCCAGCTCAAGAGATTTTGCCTCAAAATCCTAATCCATCTAACAGGGCAAACAGAACTAAATCACATGGATGCACATAAAGTCGCTTTTTTCTCCAATCAGTTCTTGCAACTGTCATTTAAAAACCAGTGTACGTTATCATCCTTTTTTCCCCCAGAGCTTCTTGTTATGGTCTACTTTTGCTCTTTTTAATTATTCCACTCATATCCAGGAAGAATTATACAAAATACACATCCTTGTATTACCAAAAGAGACACTTTCGTGAGTTCTTCCATTTTAGAACAAAATTCAGCCATATTTGTTTTGTGTGATGTAAGAGGGAATGTGTTATAGGTTGGATGTGTTAAGGAATGATGGAAAGTAAATCCACATTAATGTGGGAAATAAAAATGCCATGTGGAGATCCATGGAACATCCAGAAGTTGAGACAAAGATTTTTGCCCAGAGCTAACAGAGAGCCATGTTCTAGACCCAGCAGCATTAAGGTGGGCTACAGCCCCCTACATTTGAGAAAGTAAATTTATGCTAATTAAATCAACTCACTGTGGTATTTCTGTTATAGCAGCACCAGGAAACTAAAACAGAGTCTGAAACACATTTAACATGCAACATAGCCCATTATATATTCTGTTTAGAGCCACTGCTAAGACATTTCTGCTCTATTGTTCATCAAAGTGCTAACTGAGAGGGCAATGTAATATTATGCTTGAAATTATTCTATCTCTATTTTTCAGTTGAGTGTAAACTCAGTGCTCTGATTTGTAGAGATCTGCATCACAAAGCATACATGAGTTAGCTAAAAATCCTAACGTAATATCAAAATTTAAAAAGCAATGCACAGGCATTACTAGTATATTCCTCACCAAATACAATAAGGAGACTCAGGAAAAAGTTCAAGGACCTAAATTCACACACACACGCATAGACACACAAACACAGATGTGCTCATGCTTGCACAGATACAAATGCATTTACATGTTAGGGCTAAAAGTAGAAAAAAATCTATACCTTAGCTAAAGCACCCTAGTAGCATTGTCAAGTAGGAATTGTCAGGACTCGTCAGTGCTAGATTGGTAGTTCGAACCCAGCAGTATCAAGGCTATTAGGGTTCCTACAGTTCACACGGCACTTGATGGCAATGGGTTTGGGTTTATAGTTTATTTTTAGGGATAACTACAGTAAAATAAATGTATCCTGTAATTTTTTATGACAATAATTACTCTTTTCCCTCAGGAGCCCTGGTGGTGCATTGGGTGAGGCACTGAGCTGTACTGGAGAAAGCGCGAGCCAACACTGATCTTTAAGTTAGCAGCCAGGGGCTCCGGAGGAGAAAAGCCCTCATGAGCCACTCCCATAACGATGCTGTGCGGTGCCATCCAGTCACGCATCCCGACTCGCAGGGACCCGTTGCGACAGAGGAGAACTTCCTCCATTGAGGCAGGCTTTCTAGGCTATCAGTCTTTATAGGGCACATGGCCAACCCGTTTCTCCTCAGGAGTAGCTGGTAGGTTTGAACCTCTGGCCTTTCGGGTTAGCAGCCAGGCGATGAACTATTGAACTGTCAGGGCTTCTCCTACAAAGATTACAACCCAGGAAATCATATGAGGGGAGTTCTACTCTGTCTTATAGGGTCATTATGGGTTGGAATTGACTCCACAGCACGGCAACAAATCTCTCCCTGTGGGAGGTTCCTGCAATCCACAATATGACATGGACGCGCACCTTTCTGTTCCCACTGTCGTAGAAGGAGAGGCTGTCTTATTCAGGGGAGATCATAATATCACTGGATTTACTTATCTGATACTACGTAGTCCTTATTTCTTTTAAATACTGTCTCCTATTTGAAATGTACTATAACACATATGACAAAAACCTAGTCCATCCTCCTATTGTTAAACAAAACTTTCATTTATTTTGTCCCTGCTATAGTTTTCACGGAGGTTACTGGTGGCAGGCTTCAATCGGCTTTGATTAATTACTGATATTTCAATTTAGAGCAGCAATTCTCAACCTGTGGGTCGCAAACCCTTTGGGGGGCAGGGTTGAATGACCCCTTCACAGAGGTCGCCTAAGACCACCAGAAAACACCTATTTCTGACTATCTTAGGAACCGAGACACAGTTCCTCTATCCGTCTCCAGGCAGGTCCACCCACATGCAGATACGCCCACATACGAGTACCCGGCTTGAAGACAGTTAGCCATACTGCACCATGCTTCAAGTCAACATTTCTTTATTTTTCATTAGAAATAAATATATAATTACATATTGTTTCTGTGATTAATCACTATGCTTTAACGATGTTCAATTTGTAACAATGACAAACACATCGCATATCAGCTATTGACATGTCGGTTCATCACAGTAGCAAAATGACAGTGATGAAGCAGCAACGAAAATCATGTAATGGTTGGGGGGTCACCACCACAGGAGGAGCTGTATGAAAGGGTTACGGCATGAGGAAGGTTGAGAACCACGGATTTCGAATACGATCATCGTCACAGAACTT
>NW_022111379.1:22043164-22079176 GCF_000313985.2 Echinops telfairi
GTTTACAATCTATACAGGGGCAGGTGACGAGGTCTTTTATATCCGGTGGGACAGCTGGTAATGTCCAACCCCTGATCCTTTGGTTCGCACCAGACGGTGAAGCACTCTACCACCCTGGCTCCTGACCCTACTTCCTTCACTTTATTTAACCCTCACAATCACTCTGAAAATAGGAGGGATAATGATCTCTTCTTCACAAAAGATGAAACTGAGTCAGACAGAACGTCATCGTAGCAAAGGTGACGGCAGTAGAAGTGAATGTTACGGGTTCTTTGTTTTGTTTCAAAGTGTTTTAAATACCACCTAACAATAAAATTGTACTGCTTACAATAAAAGTCTCCTAACCAGCAGAGGACAAATTAGGACGAGGGATGGAGACACCGATTCTTATGATTAGACTAAAAGAAAACATGGTTGGTGCTTTGCTCTTAAGGCCTCTTGAGATTGAATGATTGATGTACTTAAAGTAAATCTAAAGTAAACCATAAAAACTAGAAGTTTCCTGAGAGGTGCCAGAGGCAATAATGCTATGGTTTATTTACAGTGCAATCTAAAATGGCATTGTCAGGGATGGAGAAGTACTTTTGAGATAAACAAGGTCTGCATAGGCAATTTTTTATCAGGCGACCTAGCCCAGTACAAAAATCTAGAGAAGAAGTCCTCCAGGCATTGAATGTTCATAAAACCCTGCCTGGTGATAACGTAGGCTGAACGCAAGGAGGCAGTCCTTGAAGTTGAGACAGCCACGCTGTACCAGAGTGGGATACACTTGCTGCTTAAATATCTCTTCCCCCTCAAAGTTCCATTTGTTTACAAAACTCTATCCATACTTGCTGCGAAGCCTCTTCTTCACTTATCTGAATGTGACAATGAATCAAAAGTACCCTGTCTTCTGTTACCAGAGGTGATAATGGAGAAACACAGACCCTTTCCAGAAGCTCGAAGATGTCTTTTCCATGCTCCCAGAAAGCAAAGGCTAATTCTTCCCAGAAAAAGACCCTTCCCTGAGGAGTTGCATTAATGAGCTCTCCAGCAGTACTTGACACTTGACTATGGTAATTATCTCAAGCTGACTGGCAAGAAGTTCTCTTTCCAGGAGCCCGCACCAAAGAGATTACCTGGTGTGAATTGCCATCCTCCCCCCACTTGCTATTTGTAAAAAAGCACGCAGGTTTGTTCTGTATTTCTGGCTTTTGTGAAGTTGAATTAATCTTATCTGACATTACCTGCTCAGATGGCAGAAGAGTACATAGATGTCCCGAGTAACAGACCAGGGTGGTTCGGGATACTTGTTAAAACAAAGACTCATTTCTAATACTCCGAGAAGACATTCGTGCAAATGCATTGCCTTGAGGAATGACTTTTCCTCACAGACCACAGATCAGGGGTCTCTGGAGCATGCTTCCCTCCCGCCACTTTCCAAGTCCAACAAATGCTTATCCAGTTATCCAGGGGTACTTCAGTACTAAGATCCCTTCACCTGAATGCAGGCATCCAAGCAATCCTTCCTCACTCATTTATTCAAGATATTTATTGAGAACCTTCCACATGCCAAATATTGGGTTATTTTGTTGGTTTGCTTTTCATGATCGCTTTCCTAAATAATTTATCCCAGGAAAAGCCTTGCAGTCTCTCGGGTAGCACTACTCCATACGTGATTCACACCTTTTGATGTCATTGCACCTGTATCTAGTGAGCACCTCCTCCTGGCCAGGCCTTGTTCACAATGCTCCACACAGTGCCATTATAAACACACAAGCACTTTTGTCCTCCCCGAGTTGTCTTGCTAGAAAGGGGAACAAGCCTCCACGAATGAGAACCCTTAAACCCATAAGATCCATATGACTGAATGTTGAGGAAAATAAAATACGAAAAGGGAAAAGAATTGTGCAAGGGTGATGTTAAAAGGAAGGGTGGCCAACACGGGCCTCACTTAACAAGTGACCTTGTAAAGGTGAAAGGGCTTAGGAGGGGAGCCCCAGGAATGTCTGAGCGAAGAGCATTGTCGGACAGGAAAGACAGTGGATAAGGGCTCAAAAGTGGAAACAAACAATCCATTTTTTTAAGAGACCTGTGTGATAAGATTTTTAAAAATAAAGCATGGAAAGAGTAGTTATGAGAGATATCTAATACAAGAAACCATAAATGATAGAACTTTGGATAATAGTCTGAGTGACATGCCATATCCCTGAAGATTTTAAGGAGGTTTTAATCAAAGTTTTAAAAATGTCACCCTCAAAGTTTTGGAGAATAAATTGAAAAGAATCTAAAAGTTAAGGATGGGGAGCAGTTAGTAAATTATGAACAGCAGTTATTATAATCTCTAATCATCAAAAGTAGACACCAGGCTTGCTGTTAGATTGGACATGAGATAAGGGGAAAAGGAAGAGCCTAGGAGGATTTTAAGGGTTTGGAATATAGAAATGCAATATGGAGTGTTCTTAGTGGAATGCATGATATTGTAAAAGGAGTACATCTTGAATAGAATATCAATTGGTCATAAACCCTAACAAATGGCTAAGGACTTGAGTACTAGCTGAAAGACTGGGGAGTTTCATATTGCTTAGAGAGTTCTAGGAGGACAGGACAGGGGCTCTGCTTCTGAAAGGTCAGAGTTGTTAATATACTATAGAAGAGCTCTGTTCTACACACATGGGATTGCTTTCGGACACAATGTTCCAGAGGACAACCAACAAAAGCAGTGATTTGTCTGAAATTGGAATGTAAACTGAGGATAGGGGAATATAATATAATCAGGGGATTAACCTTTGAAAAGTATCAAGAGAAACGGTATGTAAAGCCATGACAGGGCATTAGATCTCCAACAGATCAAGTTATCAATAGACAATAGAAGGAGCCTCTGTTCCACCTGTGTCTCTAATGATTAAAGGTTAAGATCTTGAATAATTAGCAAGGAGACAGAGATTCTGAGACTGAGAAGCAGAAGGAACCTCCCTACATGGTGATGTTGCAGAAACCAAAGGATGAATTCGCCAAGTCTGTGGAGAGGGGCACGGTCCACAGTATGAAATACTGGTGTTGGGTCATGAAGGTAAGCACCGATAACTGACATTAATAATTGCTGTTGACTTTAACGAAAGCAATGCATATTCCCCTAACCAAATCGTTCACTTCTGAAGGCCAGAGTTTCTTAGGCAATCCAGAACATGGAGTTGAATTCCAGAGTTATTTTATCCTCAAACAGTCTGAAACTAAAGACATATTTTCATTGAATTCATATTTCAATATATAGCATGCTTCCAAGAAAGCCGTACACTGCATATTGTTAGCACAGAATCTATATCAAGTTAATAGAAGAATAATTCTTAATACCTGAGCATGATCTTAAAATTCATCGAATGGCCAATTTCAGTTAGTTGACAACAGTTAGGTGCTTTTTCCATGAGCAGAGCAACTGAGCCCAGGTGTCTAAACCAGAGTTCAATGCTCCTTCCCTTTACTATAATCTCCATTCACAATAATCACAATAAATTAGACTATATTAATCCTTTAAAGTAGGTATTGTTTCCAATATTCACAGTACTTGGGACAATAATGTACCTTTTTGATGTTCCTTATTTTGTCATAATTATTGAAATATGTTTCACATATAGGAAAAATCTATCCTTTCAAAGCACACAGTTGGATGAATTATGGCAAGTATATATTGTTATGTAATAACCACAACTATGAAGATCTAAAATACCCTATCACCCCCCCCAAAATTCCCTTTTTGTCCTCTATACCCGGCCTCTCTGAACTCCAGTCCCTGATAACCATGGATCTGAATCTCTCTATAATTTTGCCTTTGCTTTATAATGGAGCTTTACAGATTACAATTTTTAAATTGTGGCTAACTATATGCCCAGCAAAAAATGTTGAAACTGATCCCCACAACCACCACAACTAGCACCAAACCATCTGTGTGTAGGTTAATCCTCTAAATTAGGAAATAACTTCCTTTCATGACTTCAACACTTAGAGTTTTATACTATTCAAGTTCATTCAATCCATGTTTTGTAACTCATCACGCATTTGTTCATCAAACACTTATTATGTCTAGTAATATTCAGAAATAATTTTCTCTTTTTATTGGTAAACAAGATTAATGTAAACATTTACACTTTAGAGTTATCTTTCATGAAGTCTAGTCTTCTGAACACTTTTGAACACAGTATAAGTTATTTAATAACCCTAGAACCAAGTGTGGATTTTTTTGAAAATGAGGTTGCAAATTAACCATAATCACAATTGTGAGGCTCAGAAATCCTAAATTTCAGTAGTGGCATTTGAATGTAAAATGAGCTCACTTGAATGAATTCTGCATTAACTACTTTTTCCACTTCATGGAAAAACCTCTTAGTAGCACAGAAATATAGTCCCAGAATTTTCTCTCTCATGTGTCTTTAAGCATATAGGATTATATGAGTGATCTTATACCCAAAACGGGCATAGGCAGGCTATGAGATACCAGGGATAACAGGGATCTACTATTCCATTCCCCCACCCCCTTTTTTTTTTAGAACAAGCCAGAATCTGCAAAGACAGATAAAACTGGGACAACCCAGGGATGAGAAAAAGTCTCTTTCCATAAAAACATATTAACTAAGATTCTGGATTTAATATTATATTTGTGGTTACAGTGAAGCTTTAAAGTTAATGAAATTCTCATTTGTATGCTGATCCAGGGACATGACTAGCAAGTTGCAGATGGGATGGAAATTAGCAATAAAGAAAATTAAGGAAAGAAAATGAGAAATGCCCAAGCACTTCAACACACAGACACACATGCCTACACTCAGGCCAGGAAATATTGGAAAACCTGCCTTTTTGGGGGGGAAGCGACTCTTTTCTAGGTGTTCAAACTATTCATCATTTTGCCATGCTTTTCAGGGTTATAACCAATATAACAAAAATTTTAAGCACATGTAGCTTTTTGTTTTGGAAAATAATGAGAGACTTATAGTACATTAGGAAATAGGCTATTGTATCCAGGAGACCACAGGAATAAGACAAAGCAAAAGGACTTTACTATGAAAGGGAAAATTATAGACTTAAATATTAAAAATATTAAAAAAAATTCATTCCATCTATTTTGGTACAAAATTAAATATTAAACTACTATCACTAAATTTCAAACACAGGTGCTTTCAGTCAAATTTTAAATACATTTCCTTTGGAGCATACCCTTTGAATACAGAAATGGACATACTGGGCATGCAGCACATATCAGAACATTGCTCCTTCTGCTGCAGATGTTTGGACGACCTTGAATAGACGTCAAGAAAAACACCTTTGCTGTCTTTTTTTTTTCTAGCTCTAACTCACTTACTTCCATAGTTAACCCCTGTTCCTGATTGATGTACAGTGTACTCTATTTTACAGGTGGCTACAGGTGCACTATATGTAAAGAAGTGCTTTCATTGTATAAAGCCATTGTATCATATGGATACAGTTGATATAGTTTTATTCTCTGTAGCTTTCCAGAAAGAGAACTGAGGGAAAAGCACCTTAAACATATGAAAATAAAGATAGGAGGTGAAGAATTCCTGTCTTGGGGACCAGGATGTTTTATTATTAAGCATTCACTCTCCCGCTGCTTCAGAAAATAATTGAAGCAAATGCAGTCATTTTCCTTTTTTCTTCTCTTTTCTTCAAAGGGACGTCTCATTAACATTAATAGAAACTATGCCCAGGAAAAAGCCATTAACATTAATGGAAACTATGCATAGAAAAAGCCCTAGATTAATTTTTGGTCTGTTAAGGAGCTTATGCATTGCTGTCTGTCCCAAAAAGACAGAATGGGAAACTACTAATCACATTTTGCCTCATCCCTTTAAATTATATATTTCATTAAATTATATTTAATAAATCCTGAGTTGGAAACAGCACACGAAAACTCAAGCTGCAATAATATTTACTCTTGCAATATGCCAGGAGCTCTCACAACCATGCATCTTATTGAAAGTCACTGAGCAAGTTCTATGACCACGATTCTCAGGCGCATCCTTTTTGTGCTTGCAATCAGGCGGTCTGCCAGAAGTCACAGTGATTAGCAGTAAATATAAATTTAATAGCTCCGTTTTGCAGTTTCCCCAGCCACTTTTGGTTCCCATTCACTGGGGAGACGAATGGGAATCAGAGCCTATCAAGTGAGCATGTCACAATAATCGCGTTGGCCTTAAAAAGAGTGGGACTCTGAACAGGGTGAAGTACAACAACAAAACAATCAAAGCCCTGTCTTTCCGCAATAACCCCCTCACCTACAACAAGCACTGCCCATGACTGGCAGGACTCAGCGCAGCTCAAAGCATCACTCACCAAATCATAAGTGACCTAACATTCTTTAAGTCATTAAAAAAATCATGTGGTAGTGTATCTTTTGTCCTGTTAATTGAAAAATAATGATGAGACCCATGTGTCTGTTGATTCATTTTTTTAAATGTGGTGGTATTTTCCCCTGTCACTTGTAAAAGGACTTATGAAAACTATGCATATTTAGATTATAATTCCACCGAGCTTTGATCCTCAAAGTCAGACTTTCTAAAGACTTTCTAAAATTATCCAGCTACTTTACATTTTTCCTATGGTCACCAGGATCTCACAGGAAATTGGCAATAGGTTACTGATCTAATAGATCTTCTTTTCGACATACGTGTGTTGTGGCTCGTTACCATCTTGCTGATACCTTGCCATACACTTTAGCACTTACTTCTTAGCTCAGAGGACACATGAGCTGAAGATCACAGGGACCAAAGTCCTGGAAGTACAAGTTCAGGATGTGGATGAAGGTAATAAAAGATGGAAAACCTTTGGGTCACCTTTTCCCCCTCAGCTTGTCAGGAAGTTCTCCTAAGCCTGGCATCCTGACCAAACCCAGACTGTAAATGTCTACGGCAGGAGACAGCCTCATCTGTCTCCCCAAGAGCAGCTGGTGGGTTTGAATGGCCAACCTTTAGCATTCGCAGCCCAATGCTTAACTCACTGTGGCCCTCAGGCCTGGAAGGTGGTATTTAAATGGAGGCATTTACATTGAGATGATTTGTCCCCTCAGAAGATAAAATGGATACTAGAAAGTAAAACATGCCTTATTCTGATTGCTTACTACATGGCGAATGCTCCAAGATTGCATGGATGAATCAAATGCGAAAGCTCTTACTGATCAAAGAACAACACTAAACGAAGTGACCATGATTGGCAACCCAAACTTGCACTGTGGCTATTTAGAGGCAGGCATTTAGCCTGGAAACACTAGAAAATATCACAAAAGTTTGAAATAAAAGAAAGAAAAATACTGAATTTGATGAGAAGAAAGAGAATAGCAACCAACGATTTTAGAATTTTTAAATGTGAATTAACCACAAAACATAATCAGGTTCAATTAGTGGTGAACAATTTATATTGTTCATCTAAGTTTAATACTCTCAACAACCTAGCCCTGCTGGTTCTACAATATATTCTTTCAAAACACCTTAATAAGCAGGTAATTGTTCCCATCTTCTAGGTCAGGAAAAGGGGCCTTGGTGACTATCCGGTCAGTGGTCGACTGCAAACCACAAGGTGGGCTGCTCCAATCCACCCGTTACTCTGGGCGAATTCTGAGGTTATCAGCTCCCATGAGGACTGACAGCTTCCGAAGCCATCATCAGGGCACTATGAATAGGAATCGACTTGCTGGTAGTGGGTCCATTTTTTGGTATAGGTAAAGAAATGCAGTTTGGGGCAACAATAACTGAGTTTTCCAAATGGCACACAGTTCTTTGTATTCCTCCCCAGGCTGTCCCCAGAGTCTTAGTCTGAGAGACAAAAAGGGAAATAGTAAACCGACAGTATCATCCAGTAAAATAGAATTCTTAGTGAAGCACGGGAGGCATGTTGAAAACACCTCTTAATTCACTTATTCTGAAAATGATCCGCGACAACTGGCTATCGTCAAATTAAGAGCAATGATCTTCCTCTTGTGTCCTTCCTCAAGAACCAAGCAACCACGAGGCAACTCAGAAAGAGCCTCAGGAGCCTGGAGGATTAGTGGCTGCTTCTCATAGTTCAGAAAATTTGGGTTAAAAACCTAACTTTGAATTAGGAACACTGTTACTTACATGTACAAAATAACAACCAGGCTTGAACTGTGTCCCCCTCTAGATAACTTTTAATTTAATTAGAATTTTCCCAATAGTTTAATTGGCATCTGATTCACATATCATAGAACTGGATAGTTGAATCACCTCAACATCCTCTGTAGATATTTTGAGGCACCCTGGGGGCACAGTAGTTAGCTGCTGAGTTGGCTAACCATAAAGTCTGCAGTTTGAAACCCAGCCACTCTCAGGGAGAAAGACGAGGCATAGCAAGGAGTTGCAATCTCAGAAACCCACAGGCTTAGTTCTCCCTTGTCCTATAGGGTCGAAAGGAGTATGAGGGCAGGGAATTTCAAGAGTTTGAAGCCCTAACCTCCAGTGGTCCCAAGATAGCGGCAGCCGTTAAGCACTTGGCCGCGACATGAAAAGATAGTTATTGGAGTCTGCCCAGAGGCACCTTGAAAGAGTACTCAGACAATCGACTTCTGAAAAACCAGGCATTAAAAACCCTACGGACACAGTTCACCTCTGAAAGAATCAACTCAAGGGTAACTGGTACCAGCTGGTCCCTGGGGATGTGACCTTTTTTGGAAATAGGGTCTTAAAAGATATTAACAGTTAAAGTACCATGAGATCACAATGAAGTAGAGGGCAACTTCATCCAACCTGAGCCCTGCTCTTATAGACGAGCAGAAAGCCATCCAGAGGGAAAATGGGCCAGGAACGCTAGAGGTGTACACTCCAGCTGCAAGGCAAAAAAGACAAAGGAAAGGCAAAGATCTTTGTCTCCAGAGAGAACTTGGCCCAGCCAACGCCCTGAATTCCACTTCCTAGTCTTCAGAATTGTGAGGCAATACATTCCTGTTATTATCAGCAATTCGCCTTTTGGTACTTTCTTCTGGCAGCCCCAGCAAATCAATGCATATCTAATCCACATTATGAGCTCCCAAAGAGGATATAGGCAGCCCACCAATCGTCTGTGGAAGGGTTTTAGGAACTCTGCTCTCTGCATCTTCCACGTGGACAGGAGAAGCTGCCACCAGGAAGGTACTTGGTGGGTGATACCGAATCTCAGAATCCTGGTCAGTTCTTGTGCAAATGTGATGACTAATGCAAAATAAATAAAACTATCACTTGATACCCATGTAAGAAAGAAAATAATTAGTGTTTGCTTCTGCATAAATACTTCCTAGCTATTTAAGCATGCTGTTTGTTATTACTATATCAGAGACTTTATATATTCTTTAAATAATATTTAGGCATCAATTGAGCCCCTCTGAAACCAATTTTACCTTTACAAAACTATCAGATTAGTTGCAAACAAATGTTCGGTGCAGTAAACGTAACGCATTTTTGTAAATGTGCTTCTCAGTTTGGGATGAAAAGTTGTAAACATATTCATCATTAATTTCCAAGGGAATGATATTTATGCAACCCTTTCCCCATTTAATTCATCATTAACACCTTTGCCCAGGAGTATCCCGAGAGGCTGGTGTTTCAAGGACCATCATTTGAATATCACTGATAAATAAAACTTCACGGTTTACGCTTTTACAGCGGAAAATGACTGCCTTTGCAAAAAATCCAGACTTCTTTTGTGGTAAATTTGCATCTTCAGGATATAACCAAGTAGTCTCTAATCAATTCTCTTTCCGTCCTTGTGTGCCACTGGGAGACTCTATAGGCCAGGGCCAGACCACCCCACAGGGCTTCTTAAGTCTTTAATCTTTACTGAAGCACACAGTCTGTGGGCACGATGCAATTTGTGGTTGACAGTAGTATGCTCAACCACTATGCCACCAGAGTTCTGGTTACATCTCCTCATCTAGGCAGCCCAGTTCTCATGAAGATGGGGGTGTTTCTTCTTGAGGACAGGGACCCTGAAACCTTGTTCATCACTGTGATCCCCAAATTGCTGTGTACAGAATTGACACTAAGCTCAATAAATGTTTCTTCAATAACGGAAGGAAGGTTCTGTTGCCACTTACCGAGCAAAGTAGTTTACATTTTCAAAGCACTTTCTTCACATTAATTCAGCTATTTCCATTTTGCTGATGGGTAAAAGGCCTGAGAGGCTAAATGGGCTGTTAAAGGCCAGAAAGAGGAAACCCTGCCAGTCTGGGATTAGATATTTGCAATTACTGATTACCAATTAGAAGCTCCCGGTTTTATTCAAGAAAATGAAAGGGAAAAAATCCCTATCTAAGACCATGTAGGGGTTGATTATTCTACTGTCTGAACAAATCAATAATGTGTAAAGAAACAAATACTGTAGGTGCTCCCAACAGCTGCATTCACTAGGCATAAACAGTCAAACAAAAAGGATTCTGTGTGTGTGCGGGCTCAGTACACATTACGATGCATGATTGTCTCATACTTTAATACTTTAAAGTATACTTTGTCAGCAGTCAGTTAAAGTTTGTAAGAAGACTGTCAGACCCCCTTCCTAAAGGGTTGTGAGGAGATGAGCCAGTCAGGGTGCAGGGTAACAACAATGAAACATATAACTTTCCTCTAGTTCTTAAATGCTTCCTCCCCCCCAGTATCATGATCCCAATTCTACCTTACAAATCTGGCTAGACCAGAGGATGTGCATTGGTACAGATGGCAACTGGAAACACAGGGAAGCCAGGACAGATGATGCCTTCAGGACCAGTAGTGAGAGTGGCAATACCTGGAGGGTGGAGGGAATGTGGGGTAGAAAAGGGGAACCGATGACAAGAATCTACCTATAGCCTCCTCCCTGGGGGATGGACAGCCGAGAAGGGGGCGAGGGGAGACGTCAGACAGTGTAACATATGACAAAATAATAATAATTTATGAATTATGAAGGGTTCATGAGGGAGGGAGGGGGAAAATGAGCAGCTGATATTAAGAGCTCAAGTAGAAGGCAAATGTTTTGAGAATGATGATGGCAACAAATGTACATATGTGCTTGGCACAATGGATGTATGTATGGATTGTGATAAGAATTGTACGAGCCCCCAATAAAATGATTTTAAAAAAAAGAAGATTGTCAGATGTGTACAGTTTATATTCCAAGATGTTTTCTTTATGAGGGGGCCTTCAAAAGTTTGTGGAATAATTCTGTTATCTCTTAATTCCATTTTTCCTTAACTTTTCAATGGCCCCTCATAAAGCTAGTTCATATCCCAAAAACTTATCTCAAAAAATACCCTAATTTGCGCAAAACTGGAGTGGTGGGGATGGGGAATTGGTAGCATAATGCTTCAGCTCCCAACTGTATTCCCCGCTATTTCTTGGAACTCTGGACTTTCTCAGTAGCTTCCTAGTGGGAGCAATGCTGAAAGCTATAGTGTGCACAGATTCTGTAAGTAAGACTTGAGAGAATTCCAGTGGGACAGAGGTGCAATCAGGAACACATTGCGCTCTGGGTTAAGCTCTGAACACTGGCCTTGTGGACTCCATTTGCTTCACCATTTACTCCTCTGATTCCCGCTGCAATCTATGCAAGTATGTCACCGAGAGCAGCAGCCTGCTGTCTACTCTTGAAATAGCACTTGAGGAGGTAGAAAGGATAATATTTCTGCCTAATCAATGGCATATATTGAGTATATAACATTCTTCTTCTTTTGGTAATCCATCTGTTGGGGGATATGGAAGCACATGTGCAGGAGATAGTGAAACTATGACCAATTAGGGTCAAGCATGTAAGAGCACAGTGCAGGTCAGGCGTTCTAATAGTACACTGCTCTCATTAACCTGAAGACTGCAGAGATTACTATTTTGTGAATCAAAAGTGAGCACATCGTCATGTAGCTGACTAGGGCTTGGGTTGAAAGCTAACAGGCCCATGATGCTTGAGGCTGCAGGGGAAATGGCTGAGGCAGAGTGTTGGATCAGGGGAAGGCTGGGGGTCATAGGAAGCTATGTCTATAATTTAAAAGACTGATTGAAATGATATCCCAATATAGCCTCCCATGTGGGGATTGCTGGTAACTGGGCTGACTGGTTTACAGAGACAGTGTAAAAACACATGAAGGCAAGATAATTTGTTAATTCCGAAAACAACTGAGCGTTCTCCAAGTGAAGCACTTGAGTCAACAGTGGATGAGAATAGAGGTGGCATGCCACCGTCTAACAATGGCTTCACCAGCCTCCATGGGATTGAGTGGATTCTTTTCTGTTTGCACAACGATTGGTTGAGTCACCAACAATTCTTAGATTTTCACCCAAGGGGAGAATTCAAGAAGAAAAAAAGGTACTCATCCTAAGTCTACAAACTCAGTATCTTTGATTTCTCATTTATTTCTCTCCCTCAGTTTCTAATAATATCGTAAATGACAGACTATAATGGTATTAGAAACCACTGGGGTAACACAGCTAACATATGCCTGGCAAGCACTTGCTTAATAGCAATAGAAATTCTTTACAATTCTGAGGAGACCACTACCTCAACAACCCCAAAGGCTCCTGAAGTGTTTCTTTAGCAAACATTACACATCAGAATACAAGGGGACTTCAAGTTTAAGGAACAATGGCATTAAAAGATAAGGGTATTTTCTTGACGCGCCATCTTACATCGTTTGCACTTTCTTACGCAACTTCACTTGGAAATCCCAAAACGGTCTTTGTGGTTGGTGGTAGTGATGTTAGGTGCTCTTGGGGAGTTGTGACTCGCCGTGGTCCTGTGCCCAACAACCCCAAACCCCAAGAGGTCCTGCAATGGTCTCAAAAGTGTTGCTATATTTGAGCCCCTGCTGTAAGCATTATGTCAGTCTAACTTGTACACAGGCATTCCTCTTTTCACTGCCCCGCTACTTTGCCAAGCACGACACCCTTGACCGGGGACTGGTCTTTCCTAATGTGGTCGTTACACAATTTTACGTCACCTTGATAAAAGAATAAAGGGGTGGAGTTTAGCCTGTCAATCAGGTCAAAGCCTAGTGATCCCTCCTTGTGGGAGTGGTCTTCTCCTGAGGACTCTGGGAACTCTCCCTCTCCTGATTCTGCCCTCAGAGGAGGTGGGACACACACTCTGTCTCTGCTACAGCTTCCCATTGACACATGGACAAGCCATGTTCATAGCAGCCAGAGCCCAGGAGACACATCCACTCATTGGATCCCATTTCCATCCACCAGCAGGTGATTTTCCTGCACTCGACATCATTGCATGTGCTGGGTGAGTCTGAAGAAGAATTCATGAGCTAATATCCGACTTCTGGGCTACTCCTAAACTTATGGACTTGACCTGGACTGGGCTGGGATGCTTTGTTGAAGCATAATTACTTCGTGATATAAAATTCTCTCTTACACATATAGTAGTGTCTCGATTTGTTTCTCTAGTCAACCTTGGCAACACACCTAATAACATGAACAACGTATGTGAGATGAAGTCTCACCAGCCTCATTTCTAATAAGCATTCTGGTTGTACTTACTCCAATACCAATGTGTTGGATCTTCTGGCCATCTCTGGTCCTTTTACTTTCAATGGTGTTCCCCAAGACTACAATTCAAATGCATCAAGTCTTCTGTGGTCTTCAATATCTCTTGTAGCTTCAAAGTAATACCCTAGAATGCTTTTCAGTATTTAATGATTCATACGCCATGCTGGGTGATAAACAGATTTATTGTTTCATGCCATGAAAAAGTATTTATTGAGAGGGCAGTACTCTGCTGCACTGAGTAAGGTGATAAATCAGAAACGGCTAATCATAAACATTTTCTGATAAGTCATTATAAAAGAGTTAGCCTGTAGGAATAAGGTGGATGAGGGCAGAAGAAACATTTTAGGGAAAATCTCACATCCAAACACTGCAGCAAGAAAACAAGTATTGATTCCTTTCTTACAGACTCTAAACTATAAGCAAACTACTTACTGATGTACGATCAAAGTGAAGCCTATGATTATCTTGGTTGTAGATTTTTAAACTTTCATGTACGAGTGAAGGGTATTTATGGATTCACTAATTGGTTTGCAGTCAAATAATTCGACAGAGGGAGAAACAAGTGCTTTTTCAAGAAAATGGAGACATAACCCGGATAACACAAAGCCTATATTTGATCTTGGCCAGTTCCACCGTGTTGAACTTCGCCTGGATGTCAAGGATGTCAGCAAGAAGCAAATGGCGCACAAATGCAGCCCAGGAAGTTGTCTGACTTTCCCTCCTTCCTGAACTTCCAAAGTAATATCTCTTTATTCTCTTCTCATATCTGAACAACTGACGAGTATTCTTTAACAATACTTTCTTGTAGGGATGAGCAAAGAAAACAAACAAACAAAACCCTGGTAGGCTGTAAGTCTCCTTATTATGTTATTTTTTCTTAAAATCATCATTTTAATCATGAACGTTGTTCTGTATCTATATAAAGACACTACATTTTCAATATGAAATGCCCACGGGCTGCACAGAACAAATACATCTGTCTTGAAAGAAGTGGGGCCAGAAGGCTTCTTAGAAACGATGATGGTGAGGTTTCATTTCATTACTTTGGAAATGTTACCAGGAAGGACTAGTTCCAGGAGAAGGATGCCATCTTTGCTAAAGCAGAGAGGCAGCAAAAAGAGGAAGAGCCCCCCAACAAAATGCACTCATCTCATTCGTATCACAATAGCTCAAGTAAAGCAACAATTGTGAGGACGGTACAGAACCAGGCAATGTGTTGCTCTATTGTATACAGGACGGTTATGATGTGCAGCAAAAATGACAACATATAACTACTAACTCTTTTTTTTTTCCTCAAGAAAAAAAGGAATAAGTTGGTTAGGGCTGCAATTTTGTGAAATTAAATGTAATTTCCTGACAAGAATAAGTAGGTTAAAGTTCCCATGTCCAACAAGTTGAGTTAAAAATGGCTATTTTACATCAACCGAGAAAATTCCCATTTGTTGTTGTTGTTATTATTCATTAGGAAGCCAGGCTTAGAGAGAGAACAGGAAGGGATCTTAGACATGGATTAACATCTTGTTTCATGTAGCACTACTAAAGTGCTTTGTTTCTAATACAGTACCTATATTAGTGCTATTTTATTTCCCTAGGACACTATTTATTTACTGGTTGGAAAGACACTGTTCTCTGACATGTACCACCTGCCCTTGTCCCTAAAAATGGGGAAAAAGGAACCCTGAATGTACTGTACATTGCATAGAGCATTTAGCGGTAGCCTTAAGGCAAAGACATATCCAGTTCCTAATCAGGAATGACAACCATGACACCAGATGTGGGAACAGGATATCACACTGGCATTATTTTCACTGTCCCAAATGCAGAATCTGAACAATTGAATAAGTGAAAAATGATCGTTTATTTACTTGCAATGGTCCCAGGTAATAAAAAGAATTTCTAACAAAATAAATATAGAACTATCTCTTTATGTACATTTGGGAATAGATAAATGGCCTCATCTTAAGTTTGAAGAAAAGGATGAGCAATCTTCCAGAACTGAAGAATCACTCCTTTATAGTTCTGCTTCTTGGAATTGCAACTATCATGATCTTTCAAATTTGTGTAAGCAAAGGTATACACGGAAGAATGTAGTGAGTGCTTTTAGCATTATCATTTTGAGGACGTTGCTTTGATACCTCAGAGAAGAGATGAACTGTGATAGTTAAATTTTTATGTCAACTTTTCTAGAACAGGATTCTCTGTGGTTTGGCACTAGTAATCCCCCACAAGTTGGCCGAACACAACACAATCACAGCAAATCAGTTATAATGCTCCATATCCTTACTGAGATCATAGTCACGAGGCAATTAATTGCTCCAGGGCTTTGGCTTGCTTTCAATATAAGAGGATGCTATGGGAAAGTTTGCTTGCTTTTTGCTGGGCTAACATCCTACATCAGGCTCATCAGGCTCTGATTCTTTGGACTTAAACTAGTGGTCTGCCATATATCCTGGGACCCATCAGTGGCCTGCCATCTGAACTGCTGATCTTGAATTCATTCACCTCTGCAGTCACAAACCTGACCCACTGCCCTCACAGTCATCAAATTCTGCAGCCATTAACCTGTGTTTGGGTTCATCAGACTCCCCAGCTGAGCAAGAGAAGTTTCTAGCTTAGCATCTGACCCACCATCTTGGAACCTTCCTGGATTTTACTTGGACTTGCCTGTTTCTAGAACTGTGTGAGTCATTTATTAATAAAAATTTCACTCTATAAACACACATACGTGTGTGTATGCATGTATAAAAACTCACAGGCATCGGGCAATGCTGACTCATAGCAACCCTATAGGACAGGATAGAAAACTGCCTCTGTCAGTTTTTGAGACTGTAACTCTTTATGGGGATCAAAAGCTCCATCTTTCTCTTGTGGAGCAGCTGCTGGTTTCAAACTTCTGACATAAGGGTTAGCAGCCTAACACATGACCACTGTGCCACCAAGGCTCCTCTCACATGTATGTATATGAATATCTGTATATGTGTGTATATACATACAATGTATACACATATATATTTATATGTATATATGTATATGTGCATACAGAGACACACACACACACTGTGACGTACATCAGTGGCAAGAGTGATTACGTTAGGCTGCTAATCTTAGTGTCAGTAATTTGAGTGAGTGTGTGTGTGTGTGTGTTACGGATTTGGCTTCTCTAATGAATCAATTGGATTTGCTTCACTTGAGTAACAGCAAAACCCAGGTTTACATAAAACAATGATTTAAATAGACCTTACCAACTACAAGCTGCTGATTGGTGTGCACCTGTGGCCATGTTAATCCATAGCGTACAGCTAATTTGCAGACTAAGTCTACTGCAGATGACCAGTCTACTGAAAGGTCAACGACAGATGAAATTCTTATGCTATCACTGCTTTGCATGGAAATTCCACACATATCCTTCATGATTTAATTGAGATATGATATGACTTATAATTTCACCTCAGAAAGCCAATGAGATCATTGTGTTGTTGCTGTTATTATTTGGTTTGTTTGATTAGACTCATATAATGTTGAAGCATGATAAACCATTTTATTTTCTACAAAAATGTACTAGTAATAATGAATTTAAAAACCATGTTGCCTTGAAAATTAAAAGAAAAAAAAACTTCTTCATTATTTTCCTGCCAATAAAGACAAATGTAATGTAAAATCAATGATCTTGGCTCATCTTTTGACATCTAAAACCAATGTAGGTAACTTAAAATAAAAATTGCTTCAAAGTCAAGAAAAGCTTTATCTTAAATAAAACTATCAGAATGTGAAGCTATAGGTTCCTTAATCCTGGGTTCATGTACCAAAACACAGAAAAACATATAACACAACTTCAAGACCTCAGAAGGCATGGTACCTCTGAGACACACCCTGACAGGAACAAACAAAAACACAGATAATGTTGAATACCAGTTCAGGCCCAGCATGCATCAGAGAGGGGGCGGGGAGTCAACTGAGAAAGTTTTGATTGTTCAAGTCAAGTTTATCCCTTTGGTCTTCTATGCTCAGGGGAAGGGGTGTTGTCTACTGAGTGGCTGCCAGGTGTATCTATGATGAGGTCCACCTGGACTGGTAGACAGCCCCATCAGAGCAATAAGGGATACTGGTGGGAAACAACAAGTCAGAAGAGGGTAATCATTTTTGGAAATACCCTTCTAAGAGTTAGAGGGGCCGTGGTGACACGTTCAGGTAAGCACTGAACTGCTAAACTCAAGATGGGCAGTTCAAACCTACTCCTGTGAAGATTTGCAAAGCCTCGCAAACCCCAAATGGGACTGCTCCGAGTTGGAAGTGGCTTGCTGACCGTGAGTCTTTTAAATAAGCCTAACACCTTTATGATTAAAAGATGACTGTATGCCATCTAACTGTTGAAGAGATATTTAGACTTGTTTTTTTGGTTTGGGAGAAATCAATGCACATATGAACTGGGACCCTGCTAGCAATAATTTTCTGATGTGTACAACCATCTCAGAATTCAATGCTTACTTCATATGGTCAACTGAGGCATTGAGACATGTTTCCAGTATGTAGACTTGGAAAACAGAATGTATTATGAGCAGGCAATTTATGAATTTTCAAGAGTTTGGAGTGGATGAAAATACAATTTAATAATTCTGATTTCTAAGATTTTAAGCTTCTTTAGAGTGAAAACAATATCAACTGAAGGGCTAGAAATAGATCAATGGATGACAGAAAATAAAATAATGAGTTGATGTGTTCCTTGTTTTGTCAATGAATTGTAAGGGGTGTGTCAGGGGAAAAGAGTACTTAAATGATGCACTTGTATTCCACCTAAGGAGACAGAGAATTAAGTGTTGAGCTGATCACTGCAAGGGTGACAGTTCAAACCCATCCACTGTTCTGAGGAAGAAAGATGAGGCAGTCTTCCTATAAAGCGTCTGTTGAGGGGAGGGTATTGTTTATATCTCCGCAGAGAACTCCAGACTTCAACCCAGTGCTCCAAGATGTGAATGCAGGGAACCAGTAGAGAGGTCTGAGGGGCCAGCCCCAATCCCAACTACATTTATAGCCACCCCTCCCCGGAGAGGGTGGAGGGAAGGCGGGGTAGAAAGGGGGAACTGATTACAAGGATCTACATATAACCCCCTCCCTGGGGGACGGACAACAGAAAAGTGGGTGAAGGGAGATGTCGGGCAGTGTAAGACATGACAAAATAATAATTATTTATAAATTATCAAGCGTTCATGAGCAAGGGGGGAGCTGGGAGGGAGGGGAAAAAATGAGGACCTGATACCAAAGGCTCAAGTAGAAAGCAAATGTTTTGAGAATGATGATGGCAACAAATGTACAAATGTGCTTGACACAATGGATGGATGGATGGATTGTGATAAGAGTTGTACGAGCCCCCAATAAAATGATTAAAAAAAAAAAGATTTAGAGTTTAAAAAAATCCTGAAGAGGAGCTCTACTTTGTCCTAGAGTGCTCCTATGAGTTGGCATGGACTCGATGGTAGTAGGTGGAATACTCAAGCCTAACATTCAGAGATAAATGAACTATTTAAAAATTGGGACTATCTCAGAATAGAATTGAAATGCTAATATTGCCTCTCACTGCCCTCGGGAGCGCTTTGCAGGTGATACCCCTTAGCCTTTTTTCTCTTCTCACATTTATTTATTCTCCCTTCTTACTTACTTTGAATAGACGTTAACATTTGTCCATAACTAAAATAAAATTGACAATTTTTCAGATTATTTCTTAACGTGTGTTCAAACATCTAACAATGGTCACCTTGTTGGTTGCACTGCCTTCTGATTATTAGGCTTGATGCCCTCTTATTTTCTTGTTCCACTCTTCTCCGCACTCAAACGCTCCCCGAAGAGCAACCTTCTGAAGAACAGGTACAATGGGCCTATTAGTGTGTCATGAAAGTACAGTGATGCATGTGTTTAATAACACAGAATGTGAGCCCTAAGTGTCTGCTTTCTCGATCGGGATGGTTTGTGGAAACAGAGGCCAAAGAAGTCAGACGCAATGTGCTCAGAGGTGAAGATAAAAGGGAAAGAGCCCCTATTCAAGTGTAGACAATCCTCAAAGTCACAGGAGGAGAAATAAAATCAAATCACAAAGGCCATCAGGAGAACTGGAACTAATGCGATTCCCAGTGGGAAGACGGCAGTTATCTATTTTGAGTTTTTCCATTTTTTCCCCAACAAAGGCATTCAAGCAGACTCTTTGAAGACCAGCTTCTGTTGTGTAGAGTTAGGGCGAAGGTACGGCCAACATCAACATCTAACTGCTGTGAAGTCCATTGCAACTCGGGCAACCCTGTCAAGTCCATTGCAGCAAGGAGCAGAACGGCTTCACAGGTTTGTACAGCTGCACACCTTCACAGAGGCAGGCCGCCTCATCTTTCTCTCCCAAGGATCCTGGTGGTCTGCGCAAACCCACCTTTTGTGGTAGCAGCCCAGTGCTTAAGCCAGCGTACCACCAGGGCTCCTCAAAGGTATGACAGGTGGTGGAGAACATTTTATTTTATGCTATAGCCAAGTAGGGTGAATTCATAGCTTGCCAGTAAAGTCATGGTTGTAACGGACAGGAGAAAAACAAATATTGCAAGAAATAGCCTGGTGTGAATTATTAAACCCCACTGTAATTTGTTTGGGCACAAATGTCAAGTGGTGGTGGCGGTGCCATTACAGACATAATAAAATATGTTTAGTCTCATCTCCCCGGAATAGCCCTATCAGCTCTGTTCTCTATACTAAGGAAGCAATCTGTTGTGTAAACAAACAAAATAGAGTTAGCAAAGAAAGAATGCAGTATTCCCAGTTTCTGTTTTCTATTCAAGTTTATGGGAAAGCTGAAACGCCTAGCATTTATGAATATAGTTTACACACATACTAGGTTTTAAAATACTGTATACACTCGAGTAAAAGCCGACCCGAATATCAGTCGAGACACCTAATTTTATCACAAAGACTGCATTAAAAATGTGCTGGCAAACTTGGCTTATACATGAGTATATGTGGTAATAAAAACCTTTTCCCTTTATCCCCACAAAGATGAAGCCAGTTGCTCTCCAGTCCGTTCTGACCCAGGGTCTCCCCACAGCTATGTGAGAACTGCTGTGCTCTGCGGAGTGGTCACAGGCTAGTTTTTGGAAGGAGGTCGTCAGGGGCCAGTGGGCCGACTTAAATGTCCACCTTATGAGTAAACTCACTCGACGGCAGTGAGTTTACTAGGAAGGAGTTTACAAAGCAACATGAGATGTATTGTAAATTTGATCCCATATTTTAAAACAGCGTAAATGCTCAGGCAGGCAGTCTTTACTAGCTAAGCTCAATATAATAAGACTTCCGGGGTTATTTCTGGGTTAAGGAGAAAGAGATTTTAATATCATTCCAGCTAACTAAGCCTATTTCTTTGATACAACACCAAACTTGACAAATGGTAGTTTGTTCCAAATTAAAATGAAGACTCCTGTCACATATATTTTTTGAACTGTTCCATATTTGAAAGCTTTGATAGAGACAGCTATGACTCAGGTACTTTCTTCTCCCATAAAGAGTTCTGAAATCGTCTGTAGTAGGGTTTTTTCTATCCTATCCTGCAGGGGGAGTATGCTAGTTAGAGTTTATGTCACCTGGGTAGGATAGGCTCCCCCACGATATGGTCTAACATACTGAGGTCAACTCCTTGATGGTATCTTGTGTGAAGCAGCCAGGCAGTTGTTTAGACTTCTGTTCACTATGGCTCAGAATTGAATTGAGCACACCTAACAGTAACAACAGTCTGGCCACTCCCTGCGTATGACTGAGGGCGCTTTCATTCAGGGTGTGACCTACTCAGCCAAAATTGACAGTATGTAGACGCTAGCTCAGTTCTGCTGCTGGTTCATGGACCTCCTTTTAAATCACCTGTCTATCCCATGGCCCATCAGCCAACCTTGGACTTACTCCAACACACACCTCAGTCTTGCAGGATTCTTGGAATCACTGTGCTAGCAGTTTGAACCCATGAGGTGTTCCACCAGAGAAAGACGAGGCATTCTGCTCCCATAAAGAATTATAACCTTATATATCTAAACAGCAGTCTTAATTCTGTCTTATAAAGACTCTAGGATAATTGTTTTGATCTCCAAACTTGAGTTTCTTCATTCGTTAGAGCAAGGGTCAAGCTGATGTTCTTTTTAAGGAATTTACAATATTCACTAACAAAATTAATCCACTCATACCTTCAACATGAGAGAGAAACAGAGAGAGAGAGTTAGTTAGTTACAGTCTGAGAAACTCACAGTGGTGGCTCTACCCTCTCCTACAGGGTTGCTAAAAGTCAGCATTGGCTGGGTGGCAGTGTGCTTAGTTTTGGCTTATAGAGCAATGAGCTTGTTAATGAGAGAGACTGAAAATGAGTGTACAGATTGGGGAATATAATCAGCATCCCAAAAATGTACATGTAGAAACTATATGTTTTACAATGTGTGTTCTCAATGAAATACAATTAGAAAAAAACATTTCATTTTTTAGCTAAAAATCTAATGCAAGAGAGTTTTCTTTCCATTTTGGGGACTTGGAACTCTAAATTGGTCATTATTAAAATTGACATGGTTTTCCATCAATGGATACACAGGTATTCTTGACTTCAGGGTTCAAGAGTTATGAGAACATTTCATTCATGGTGGAGCAAACACCTTATGCATCAATATCATCTGGGGTATTTTTTTAAATGGGAAGTGTCACTAAGCCTGCTGCTCCAGGGTCCTCTCATGGAGTCAATGTATCTTCCTTTTCAAAAGCCGACCGCCTCCTTCTTCTTTCCTGGGACATCTGATGACCAGAATAGCATGGAGTTCAGGATGTTACTTGCCATTCTTGGGTATCTTAAAGTGATATTTGAGTCGGTCTAGGGCATTGCATATTCATCAGTGCATTGAAGACAACAGCTAGGAATAGCCTTCCCTGTCTGGAGGCAACAGCGGCTATTTAGTTCCACTTGATTCCTCTCTCGCAGGAATGTAGACAGGTCTGTCAACGATTCTGATTTGATTTTCTGTTTCAGAGACACAGGGGTGAACCTAATGTTTATGGAGACCTCCTAATTTTTAATAGATGACAATTTAATTTGGCGAGGTAGTGGGTTATGCCTTGGGTTGCTAACTGAAAGGTTGACAGTTCAAGACCACCAAGCTGCTTTATGCAAGAACAAGGAAGCTTTCTATCCTAGTAAAGATTTATAGTCTCAAAATCCCACCGGGCCAGTTAAACTCTGTCCCGCAGGGTTGTATGAGTCAGAATTAACTGGATGGCAATGAGATTGAGTTTAGTTTTATTATAAAGCACCATGCAAATAAATGAAAAGCAAATCTGGGTAGGCTTTAATACAAGGATATCCAATTTGCAATCTACACACATAAATACAACTCAGACGGCAAGGTCTCTTCTCTAACCTCTCAGTGTGAAGTGTAGGTTCTATAGAAGACCTAAAACTATAGAAAGGGTCCCTGGATAGAATTAAATGGCAAGCTAAATAGCAAAGAAAATCAACTCAGGTTGAATGGCAACAAATAAGAATTACACTGCAACCCTGGATAAATTATCCAACCGTTTCAGAGAAGAATAAAGTCAATATATGAATAAGAAGGTTTTGGAAAGATTCTTAGAGAAGTTCAGATTTACAGCAAATCGTGAAAGATAATTAGCCTTTAAGAATAAACTACATTAAATAACTTTTAGAAGAAAGATATCACAACTTTTTTCCTATTAAAAAGGTCCCAGATTTGTATGTATGTATGTGTGTATGTATATATATATATATATACACACACACACACACATACATATGACATAGAAACTTTGAAAACAGAAATATTGAAATACTGAAAGGAAAAAAATCAAAATTAAGAAGGTAGGAATTAGCATGACGTGAATCTCAACAGCAGAAATTACAAAGAACAAACAGTATAGGAAGCCACGGAAAGATTGCTTGGGAAAGAAGCGACAGAAAGACGGGATTGTTCACTGCTCTCAACTCTCTGTAACAACTCTCTGTATCAACCGATGGTAATAAGAGTCTTTGCAAAAGGTAAGAAGTAACAACATTAGAAGCATATTTTGTGTCCTTCTTCATAAATTTATTTACATTTAATACCATCTTTCTGTCCTGTAAGAAGTTTGGCTTGGAAAGTCAGAGGCAGTTCTACTTTGCCCTATCGGGTCTTTATGAGTACACATCGACCTGATGGCAATGACTTTGACTTCTGTGACTCTTAAGGATGGAGCCCTGGTGTCATGCATGTGAGGAGTCCTGATGGCATAATGGGTTACATATGAGACTGCTAACCCCAAGGTCAGCAGCTCAAAACTGCCAGACACTCCACGGGGCAAAGATGAGGACGTCAACTCTCATCAAATTACATTCTCAGAACCCCAAGGAGGGTGTTCTACCCTGCCCTAGGGGGTCATTGTAGGTCGGAATCAGCTCTACGGAAGTGAGTCTTTTGAGGTGTGGGGGTATAGAGGGTGCCATGGACTACCAGCAAAACAAACCAGTCTCTCTTGGAAGAAAAACAGCAGGGAGGCTCTTTGGGAGAGAGGTTGGCAAGATGAAGTTTAACGCCTTCTGGACATGTTATCAGAAGGGACTAGTTCCTGGAAAAGGACATTGTAAAGTAAAGGGTCAGCAAAAAGTACATGAAGACCTTGGAGAGATGGATTGGCATCATGGCTGCAGCAATGGGCTCAAGGATTACAATTGTGAGGATGGGGCAGGACTGTGAAATGTTTTTTTTCTGGTTTTCTTCTGTTGTACGTGGAGCCTGCAGCAACTCACTACCCTACTGAGAACACCAATGCTAAGCTAGCCCAGTGATGAGCTTATCTATGGTCATCCTGTTGACTCATTCGCAGAGACCCTAGATTGAGTTTCCAAAAGTGTTTATTTTAACAGAAGCAGACCTTTGTCCTGTGAAGTGATAGGTCAGAACTCCTGAACATACAGTTAAACCCACCAAGGCAATTCTACTCCATCCAATGAGTCAGAATCAACTTGTCAGGGGCATTTTATTTATTTACTTTTATAAGATTAATTGAATATTAAACCAAATAATACTACCATGGGAAAAGCTTCCCAAAAGGGGGTGGGACTAATCCACGAGGAGAAGGAAGAGAGAGAATTTATCTCTAAAAGGGCATGTGGAAAAGGAGCATTGGCCAATTTATCTCATTAGTGGGCATAGTTCAGAAAGAAATGTGCTTCAGCTGCAGTGGAGAGGATTTAGGGTAAATAATATACAAGAACTTTATAGCCATAAAAGGACATTCAGGCAATGGATCATGTTATCAAGGGCGTTCAGAGGCATTCATGGCTGGAAGACATTAATTTATTATGGGTTGATTTAAGTATCATTAAAGTCAACCCAGACACCAAACAAGGATGGGACTATGTAACTTTTACAAATCCGTTTATTACCTAAGGACAGCGAGACCAGCAAATGGGCAAACCCTCTATGACGAGATCAATCTTCCTTTAAAAAGCTCCCCTCCCACTCATTGTATCACTCTCTTGCAGAAGACTTTAAATGCATCCTTACATGACCCATCCAAGTGTGTAAGTGAGGTCGCACAGTCTGGCTCCACCCCAGGGTTTCAATTAGTTCTCCTCCTCCCTTGACCTCTGAACACGTCATGGTGTATCGCTATGCTCCGAAGCTAAGCACGAACACCTTACACTCTTCTCCTCGTCAGCCTAGGTTGTCTTCCTCCTTACAGCCTCGTTCGTTCTTAGCCTTCCTCCTGCGGGTCTGGATGCTCAGCTCCTGAGTTCTCCTCCCCAGGGCTGACACTGCATTGGCCGTCACCATTCTGCATCGCACTCCCTACAGCATCTTCCACACCTCTTTCTATCTTATTATCACATCCTGATTGAGTTGCCATATCTCAGCTCCTCAGCTAGACTGCAATGACTTTGTGAACGGTCATTGATGCTTACATGTCAGGGCACACCATGTTTTGTCATGGATACATCCTTAGTGGTTTTTTAAAATGAATGTACTGGTCACATTTCAAAATGGTTTCCAAGTTCTATCGGGTTGATGCTAATTCAAGTAGTATTTCAATGGACTCATACAGAAAATATGTCAACCTGTTCCAAGGCTATGAATTTTTTTTTTTGTCTTCTTCCATTTTTATCCTTGGGTGGTTTCCCAAAGACAGCACTGGCTCTGAATGACACGGGCATAAACTTGGTTCCTTCAGTGAAACAGAAATGATTCCAACTCCGAGCCAGCGCTAGAAGCGCGCTCTTTCGAACTACAGCCGTACCATCTGCGTATGCTCAAGAAGAGTCTCAGCCCCGGACAGAGGTATAGGATTTGCAAATTGTGCTTCCGTTTATGCTCTTTTTCACTAACAAGGACATTCAAGCAGACGGTTGCAAGAACTGCTTCTGTTGTGTAGAGTTAGGGCAAAGCTACAACCCAAACCTAAACTCCACTGTCGTGGTCAAGTCCATTAGCAATGAGTTCTCACTGACTGAACCTGTAGACTTCCCCCACATTTAGTTTGCCAGTTTTCCTTCATGAACTTTCCCCCTCCTTACTTTACATACATTCACAGCTACTGAGGGACAGAAATTAATATTTCTGAAAGTTTTCCTAAATTTCTTAGGCGACTGTCTGGAAACAAACCAACCAGAAATCCAGGGGGGACAAGTAGAGCCACACACAAGCCCTGGCAGATACTGCCACCTATAGGGACTGTTCCAGAGTCACCTCCGTCTCATTCTCTGCAAAGAAGACTCATTTATCTGAAGAAGTGGGAACCCAGGCAATTTTGAATGGCATGAATATAGAAGAGACCAATTAAAAAGATAAATGATTAAATCACACATGGTGCTTAAAGTACTGAATAATTGTGAGCATAAATTTATGTATACAGATATACAAATGTGTACATTATAGTACACATTGTGTAATTGATGTATACTATTTGTTAACAAGTCATTTGCCTGGGCCAGTAAAAATTAATAAAATAATAATAATAGGATATCAATATGTAGCATTGATAACACAGCCCAACAAACAATCTCCACATTTTTCCTTAGTGTTTTGTTCTGTAGGTCTGCTCCTGGGATTACTTAGGGTGCTGATTTAGAAAATTGCATTGGGTAGACTGCATCAACTCTAGTTTCTTGGATATAGTGTTCCACTATATTTTCAGCTATTAAGTTATATTAATGAATTAATTTATCATCCTACTTTTAAATATAAGAAGAATTCAGACCCACAAATGACAGGACAAGACCAAAAATGTAAGAAATGTTTGAAAATGAAGTCGGTACTAAGGGACTTCCAAGGGAAGCTGTATATAGACGCAGGTGGCTAGTCGCTTATGCATTGAGCTGTGAATCATAAGGTGGGTGGTTCGAACCCACTGATGGCAACAAATGCACAAATGTGCTTGACACGCTGGATGAATGTATGGATTGTGATAAGAGTTGTATGAGCCCCCAATAAAATGATTTAAAAACAAACAAGCAAAAAAGATGTAAATGTTTGGAAACGCAATGGGGGCAGTTCTTCTCTGTCCTTAGGGTCATGTAAGACTAGATCAGATGGCAGCAGGCTGTTCACTGTGGGTGTGGTAGACTATGCGGTATATATAGACCATAAGTTGTACACTGAAGAGACAGAAGACCATTCAAGAAGAGTAAAGAAGAAAAAGGAAAACTGAAAAAGCACATATGTGAAAAGTGTAAGGGCAATTGAGCGTGTTGGACATTTAAGATTCATAGCAATTTTCATAAATATTTCTAAGATCTAAATTTTTCTTTTCCAAAATAGTCAGTAACCATTTAAGAACACATCTTCACAGAGAAGTCAATGGGTAATTCATGTCAGATGTTTCAGAGGTGAAGCTGCCTCCAAGGAGAAATGGACTTTTCTTGTAAAGGTTTCTGTGCACGTGCTATCTTACAGCATGACCGAGCATTTTCAGTTTAATACAGCAGACTGAACTGTGACAGATCCATTTGGGGGTTCAGAACATTTGAGTCTGTCTTTATGGTACCAAACTCACTACCAGTCAGTGGATTTTGATTCATTGGAACCTATAGGAAAGATCGGAACTCCTCCTGTGGATTTCTGAGGCTGTACCTCTTGAAGGGAACAGAAAGTCTCGTCTTTCTCTTGTAGAGTGGCTGGTGGGCTTGAATAGTTGAACTTGTGGTTAGCGGTCAAACACAAAACCCACTACGCCGTCGGGGCTCTTTACTTACTGTACAGTAACTTTATTTCTGGACCCTTTTTAAGATAACAAAATGGAACTGCCTGCTCATCAGTTCCTAATAAAGGTGAAGTGATATGTAGGGAAAATTCCAAGTTCATATATAGATTTAAATCAACAGGCACCTGGTGACGTATAAGTCAATGTTTGATACAATACAAATTACTTTAAATAAAGCCAGAGTGCACTCCCTTTATCTCAGGCTAACGAACACTGTATTAACATAGCCTGATTTTTACAGCTGCGCAGAGTAAGTAGTGTTTAAGGCATATATTCTGTATCTCAAAAACTAGGCTGGTAATGGAAAACTGGTGCCATTTTTTGAAATCAGAAGGTCAAATACTTCCAGAAACAAGTCTAATATTTGAGGTACTAAAATGTGTGTGGCCCAATATCATCTGTTTAACCAGAAAAAGAAAATGTTTTCACTACCAGGAAAGTTTTATGAGGAGAAATCACAATTACTGCTACAGACCCAAAGACCCCTTTATAAAATAAAAATATCAAAATGTAAAGCTGTTATTTCCACACATATCCTTTGCCTAGGTCTACATATTTCTGAAGATCATCTTTCCATCTTCCTTAACTCATCCACAGAGAATTCTGCACCCTTCAGCTTATAGCACACCAAAGCAGCAGTTTTATCATGCGCAAGCAACATAAGTCTGATCTTTAGAAATATTCTTTGTGTTTGGGGAACAAAAAGCACTCCGACGGAGAAGATCTGGAATACGGCTTTCCAGTAGAACTCTCAGCCCAGGCTATGCTGCGCTTGAAGAATCACTAGGTGAACTGTTAGAGGGGGGATGCAGGGACTTTCCTAAGCCTTTCTCTCACACCCGCAGTTTTTGGTTTTCTTAAAACTGCTTTCCAATAAACCTCCATGATCATTTTGCCCTTGGAGAAAATCTACAAGATTACCACTCAGCAATCTCTAAAAACAAAACAAAAAAGTTGCCATAAATTTCTGAGTTGTTCTGCCTTGCACAAACACTGGCCCAGCAGTTCCTCTCAGAAGCCCTAGTTTTGAGTGAGTTTTAAGATCTCCTAATGAGACTAAGACAAGTGTGTTGCTGAAAGAACGTGTCTGTAGCCATTTAGTTTAAGCATTTCTAGTTTGAAAGCTGGTGGCTAAAACTCTTGTAGTAATATATGCATTGGAACTTTTTATTGTTAATTATGTGTAGATTTACAAAGCTAATCAATTTTCCGTTCAATAATTCATACACATTTGTGTCATGTCATTGATTAAAATCCCTTAAATGTAATATTATTCATCCCACTTCTTCCCTGCGTTCTCAATTTCCAGTCTTCTCTCTTAACTCTTTCCTAACCTTTAGCACTTTGTCCTTGAACAAGTGCTCCCCCTTTGTCTTCGAATGACTGAATGTTTGTTGGAGAGAATACCTCTCTAGCATTCTCGTACACCTTGTAGACTTTTCTATTGTTGGACTGAAAATTGAATCTCGGGGGTGAGCTCCAGCACTAAGGACCATAGGCTTGGGATTCCAGCAGTTTGTATCTGACTAGTGAGTCCTGTCCTTTTTACGATTTTTAGTTGTGCTCCACATTTTCTCTTACTCTGCCAAGGACCTTCTAACGGCTCTCTTTCAGAGCAGTCAGCAGTGATCGCAAGACACCCTCTCACGCATCTAGTCTCCGAGCTGTGGATCCCGCTGATGTTTGCATGATCCATTTGTTCTTTGAACGATTTGTTCCACATGTCTTTGATTTGCTTCACTCTTCTTTCCTCCAGACAAGGAGAGAAAATATTTCCACCTTAGAAGACCACTCACAAATGTTAAGACACCAGCAACTACTCATCAAAGTAGGATGTAGAGCACTGTATTTGTGGACTATGCTGTACCAATTGACCTTGGTGTCTCCTGAGAGCATGACCCTGAACCCACAGGCCCAATAAGCAGCAATTATTATTTTTTACTTACTGTCACATACTCGCTTTCACTTCTGTTTCGATGTTTATATAACAATATGTATATTGTGCTGAGATAAAATAACACATTTATCAAAAGCCAAAGTGGGTATGTTGAATAATCTCTTTTACCAAATGGATAACTATATTTAATTATTCTTAGACTAAATACCCTAACATGTATTATATACACCTTGCTTTCTTAAGTTGGGGATGTTGAATATTTTCCTGATAATCTAAGACCATCATAATACAAGCTATTGAATTCTGACTATAAAGTATAAAGGGCCATATTTTGATCATATCCTTTATAATCACCTTAACTTTTTGATTTTATAAAAATTACTTTAAAATAATTTCAATTTTAAAATAACTTACAATAATTGAAATAGCCTTAAACATTCTCATAATCCTTTTAGCCAGACTCACCTTTTTTTAAAGATTATTTTTAACACAATATTTGCCAAATTCATTGTTTTTAGTGTGTTTAATTTAATGATGCAAATCCCATTAATTATGTTGTGGATTCTCCTATTATTAGCATTGCTCCCCAATTGTTTAATTATTTCTGTACATGCTTTCTCTCTTTCTCTCTATATATGTACATACACCCACACATACAAATTGACACATTTCTCTTTTTACGAACTATTTTTTTCCCCAAAATTTTTTAAATTTTATTTATTTATTTATTTTTAAACATTTTATTAGGGGCTCATACAACTGTTATCGCAATCCATACACACATCAATTGTGTAAAGCGCATTTGTACATCATTCTCAAAACATTTTCTCTCCACTTAAACCCCCGGCATTAGGTCCTCATTTTTCCCCTCCCTCCCCGCTCCCCTCTCCCTCATGTGCCCTTGATAGTTTATAAATGGGTATTTTGACGAACTATTTTTTAAAACTATTTGATTGTAAGTTATATTATTTATCATTGGCCTTTATCACTAAAGCTTCCACTGTGTGTCTCGTAAGATTAGGAACATGTCTCCATTATAATAAACTGTGCACACAACACATCATTTGATTTATGCTGCTCTCTAGGGCCTCATGTTGTTGGGTGACCCAGAAATGTCTTTCATACCATTTTCCCTCCAGGGCAGGATCCAAATTAGCAAACACAAAACAACAACAAGCAACCCAGATCTATGCTATCAATCTGATTATAACCATGGCTATATAAAAGCTTTCATTCTACTTTTCCGGTGAGAATGAGGCAGTGGAAAGAGTGTCTTTCTTCCTTCGCTGCTCAGCATATCAGTCATCACTTCTGCAACAAAGAAACTTGAATTTCCATTTTCAATGTTTTGATTCTTTCTCTAACGTATTTTAGATTCAGAAATAGGATTATGAAGTAGTTCACGTTTACAAATGGGCAAAGATTATATACTCAATACACGAGGGAGTGAAGAACTTTTCTATAACTAGAGAGCAGGTGATGTTTTTAAAAATACATTTGACAGCTTAGGATAATTTTTGGTCATACCTTCTGGTAAGTTACATGCGATAGTACAGGTAGTGAGGTCCCACACTTCAGATGCTCATAAATAAATAATTCTATGGAACACAAATAGCCCAACAGAACTAAAAATATTGCTTTCCAATAATTGCTGGATACATTGGGGGAAGTTGGAGAAATGATAAAAGCGTGCCATCAAGACACAACTAATGAAATTGATGATCAAGAAGCACAAGGCAACTGAGAAACTGGCCCGTGTGTGTGTGTGTGTGTGTGTGTGTGTGTGTGTGCATAGAAGAGAGGAAGTTAAAGTAACACCATCAGCATGATGTGTTAAAAAGGTATTAAATCATCACACTATGCATTTCCAGTAGACTTTCCAAAATCTTAAAACAACTTAGAAAACTAAAAAAGAAGAAAGCTACTGAAGGAGAATGGAAATCATTGGATGTACTGTGACTATGTCTCAGGTAGACTAAGCCCGATATGCTGAAGTGCAAGACTGCATGATGTCAATTTCCTTAAGGGGGAACAAAATCAGTAAGGCTTTTTTCTGCATTCATCTAACACGTGAGGAGTCAAAGTAAAGATGGGATTTGTCAGTTGTTCCTGAGTGAATTCAATAGAGTCATACACTTGAGTTACACAGCCTATGCATACATCATAAAGCAAATTTGGTAAAGCTAGAAAATCATTCACTGAAATTTCTATTAATTGCTTTTTTTCTAATCTATTCAGATAGATACAGATAGAGATATATACTTCTATATAAGTAGCTATAAATATAAATATATACACACACACATAAAAGGAATGCAAACTTCAACATGTTGATATTTCAAGTGAGTATACACTCAAATTTGCTTTCTTACAACTTAGTATCTCTGGAACTGTTATCAGGGACAGAATGAAATTTTAGATTCCATAGTACCTAAATCAGCCAAACAATGCTCAGATGTTTGCAAGTACATAGAAGATGTAATTGTTTATCAATTGAATTATTCTCAAAAATGCAAATATGTTAAGTGGTTTAACTTAATCTTGATCAAATACAACAGCATATTGGTTAAGCACTTTGCTTAAACTAGATGCCATTGCAACTATTAATCTTCTAGATTCGATTTCTTAGAGACAAAATACTAAATGATATAAAACCTTGAGCTACAATAAAACCTGGATTATTGTAACAAGGAAACTTGATGAAGGACATATCTAAAGAGAGGAAAAAGAAGTCTTTCTCTAGTCAGACTTAGAATGCTTCTGTGCTAATATGAGTATACACCGACCCAAACTCACTGGGATTGGGTCAATTCTGATTCAGAGTAGAGACAGGGTAGAGCTGATCTTGTGGGTTTTTGAGAGGATAACTCTTTATGGGAGTAGAAAGCTCTTCCTAATATAAATTAAACAATTGTGATTTTAATCAGATTTCTCAGAGAGATATATGTCATAGTAGTGGTAGCTCTTAGGTGTCTGTATAATGGAATCTGTATAACAGAATGAAAAACCGCCCAGACTGGCATCATCCTCCCAATTGCTGTATTTGAGTTCTGTGTAGCCATGCACTTTGGGACTCACTGGAAGCGGAGCTTAGTTTCCCAGAGCTCATTTGCTTGCAGGACTCTCGTTCTTGGAGAGTAGATGCTATTTCCCTAGGCTCTTTTCCTTGAAGGGCAGAGAACGTGGATTTACCATAAATGTGGGTCAACACCTTCCTGTCAGTCAGCATAGGTTCTAGTGCTCTTTGTAGCCCAGTGCTTTACACCATCGTTACTGTTACTAATAGAATCCTACGGAAGAAGTGCAGCAAAAGGAATGCCCCAAAGAGATGCTAGTTAGAACTTATCTCATATTCTTAAAAAAGCTTTACCATGTTAACATTCTCCCACATTATTCTAATTCTTTGATTCTTCTATCAAACGCAATGTAATTAATACTTAGAGACTGGTCTAATTCATCAAAAAATAAGCAGTAGAGTAACAAAATATAAATTTTACTCTTATAATTTGGATTAGAGCCTACATCTATCTCTCCACTATGAAAGAGACCTAAATCTGAACCTATTTTCAAGTAAACATCTTTTGGCAGTAAGGGAAACTTGCATTTTAATCACTATTATACATAGCTATCTAGAATTTCCATCTGAATGGATAGAAGGAGTAGACATGGTGTTCTCAGAGGAATAAAAGATATTAAAAGTCTTGTAGTCATTTAAGAGATAGGATTATATTTAGGAAATAAAATCAGAGGAAATAATATCCTACGGTTTACTACAGGGACTGTGAAAGACAGAGCTATTTTGGGGTCCATTGAAAGTATAACAATGCCCATTTGAAAACATCTTCCTTGCAGAGAGCTTTAAGTTCATGTTACAAGTCAAAACCCTAGTTTAAATTGGAGGTACTTTCAATTGACCAGAGTTTCAGCTTTCAGATTCTGTAACATATCATATTCTGATGTCCCTGAGGGGAAGGAAGGGGTGTTGAGGTGTGGGAAATTGTGGAGTAGTAGAGGATTTAAGCAAGGATTGAGGAATTACAAGAAAATTTAGAGTATAAAAAAGAGAAAGAATACTATTTATAAAGTTATATACAAAATGCTAAAGAATTTAGAACACAAAGTCACCCGTACAGTTGTGTTTCAGCTACCGAGCATCTGGGGCCACCCAAGGATGCTAGAGTGATAAATGAGAAGAGATGTGGTCCAGAAACAAGGAGTTTCTCAAGCGTAATGTAAACTACTGGGCAGGACAAGGCCTGGTGGTGGAGGGGCAGTAGCCCTGCTTTTTATCGGTAATGTAATCAAGTTTCATTCTTCACGCTGCGTTCTTTCCACTATTACTCTCACCCTTCTCCAGTATAGTTCACTTTATTCCACTTCTTTGAGTCCCTAATAGCACAAAGTATGGTCCTTTGGACTCTCATTTCTTCCCCTTGACTTTCCTTATCTTCGCTAAGATCTGATTATGTATCTCTTTTCAGACAAAACCTTATTGTGAGAGTTTTCTCCAATCACCCATTCTTGCCATTAAAATGTTATTCCTCTGAATCGCACAAGGTGGTCAACCATTTCAGATTAAGAAGAGAATGATTACACTTGAGAATTACTTAGCATATCTGATTTAGATAAAGCAATGCCATTTGATCTTGCCCAAGGGGGTGTGAATGGTGTCTTGGTGTCAGTGTTTAAAGTGCTTGCTGACAAGCAAGATGTTGGAGGTCTGAACCCATCAGACACGTAGTGGGAAAAAAATATGACCACATGCTCCCCTATCAAATTACAACCTTGGAAACTCAGGGGCAAACTCACGCTCTGCCCAACCGGGTCATTATGAGTCATAATTTTCTGGATAGCAAAGGTGAAGGCATTTGGCTATCATTATGTTAAATAAATTGTTATGTTCAATAAAACAAATTAATGGTATACAGATAAAGTTTATTTGAAGTGTACTTCTTTAAAATGTCCACAGAAGGAAAGAGGCTATATTGGGGTATGCTGACCTTGAATCACCACAATATAGACTCATGTAGATTTCCAAAAGGACTGGTTTAACTATAGTGAAAAGCAATTTCTAACAGGAAATAATTTTTAACCTCAGGCTTTCTTTGGGAAAAAGCAAATACAAAACACTTTTAGCAGGGAATCCCCTGCGTTGTTTGAACGATTAAAGCTTTTCTGGTTTTATTGTTTAAGTGTGTAGGATGATGTACGAGCGCTTCTTGCCTCCTGTACAAGAAACCTAACTTACAAATGGTGTCTGGATGTGAACAGACCCTGGGCTGAAGTGGAACAGACATCTGTGAGTTAAAAATCAATCCCACTGTGCAAAGGGCTAAAGGTTTGCTAATGTGAGGATTGGGGAAAATGGTGTTTGCTAACTCTTGGATACCTCTAACCTCACGTGCATTCACATTCATATGTGCTGCAGCACACGTATGTTTATAGAATAAACACAGTGGCTGAATCTGATACCTATGAAGGATGCAATATATATTTTAAACCTCATCAGAATCGCCTGGAACCCAACAAGATTCTAAGATAGCAATGGTCTGGACTCTCAAGACAGCCCCTTTCACCACTTATTAACGGTCTGATCTAGCAAGTCCCATCACTTCTAGATGTCTCGGGTTCCTCATTTGTAAGTCCACAGCTGATGTCTGACTCTCCTCCTTGATAAGAGTTTATATAAGGATTAAGCGATTTTATTCAAGCCAAGCACTTTGTATATCACATCATAAATAGCTTGTATTATTGTTGCTGTGGGTCCATCAGTTATTTCTTATGCATAGCAACCGTACGAGAAAGAGTAAACCTTCCTGATAGCATTCCCAAGCCCGAAATCTTTACTGAGCCAGACTTCCATACCTTTGCCCCACTAAGTCACTGGTGAGTCCTCACTATTCAACTTTTGGTTAACAGATGAGCGATGAATAGCAGGGCGACCGTGACTACTTAACTTGTAAAAGAACTCATTCACAGAGTGTGAAGGACGAGAAAAAAAAAGCCTAATTTATCTGGTAATTAAATTGTTCACATCCTCCTCCTCATCACCACTTGGTTGAGTCTGTTTTACTTTGCTGCACACATGTCCACTTCTAGATATGCACCTGGCTATCCATACGGCCAATCAGCTTTCTGGAAAGGTCCCAAGCTTTGGCTTATTTGTATCTTTCTTTTTCGCTGCCACGTGATTTGGAATTGCAGTCAGAAAGTGTCCCTGATGATAATGTTCTCACTGTCAAAGGGCAGGAAGGCACAAATGTAAATCAGATGTTCAGTAGCAATGTACTGTCATTTGGTATGACTGTTTTATAGCTTTATAGCTTGCTCTGTAATTGTTGCCTGAGGATTTGTGGTGTCTGTCCAAGTTGTTGTACTGGGGGGGGG
>NW_022111379.1:22079276-22091126 GCF_000313985.2 Echinops telfairi
GCCACCAGGACTTCAAATACCAACAGTCACCCCTGGTGATAAGGTTTCAGTGGAACATCCAGACTAAGACAGATTGGGGAAAAAAGAATTTGGCAAATTACTTCTGGGGGAGAGAGAGGGGTCGGAATGACCAGTGAAAACCTTTTGGATAGCAGCCGATCATTATCTGATAAAGCGCCAGATCAGCCCCTCCGGTGCAAAGGCAGTCAAACACGACCAGGGCAGAGCCACCTCTTCAGACTTGGATGTCAGCCCTAGTGACTTGGATGAAGCAATGATTTAGGGACTTTCATTTGCTGCGGGGGGGATGATGTAAAATGAAACAGCTGCAGATATTCATCTGTAATGAGAAATGGGAATGTATGAAATATGAGTCTAGGAAATTAGAATTTGTCAAAGATAAAATGGAACACTGGTAGATTGATATTATAGGTATTAATGAGCTGACAGAAACCACCATTGGCCAGTTGAATTGGAAAATCATATGGTTCACACTGTACCTGGAATGACAGATTGAAGATGCTTGGCATCCCATTCCTCATGAAAAATAACAGTTCAAGAGCTATCCTGAAGTACAATCATGCCGGTGATAATATCCATACATCCCAAAAGAAGACCAGTAAATATGACTATTACTTAAATATATGTACCAGCCTTTAATGCCAAAGACGAAGGAATTGATTATTTTTACTATTATTTTGCAGTTTGAAATTGATCAAACATTCATTCAGGATGCATCGGTAATTATTGGTGACTGGAAAGGGAAAGTTGGTAAATAAAATAGATTGATTGTTGAAAATATGGCCTCGGTAATTGAAATAGGTTCTTGAGGAAATGTTAGCCCTTTCACTGGTTTCCATCAATCCAATACCTTAATCAGAGTAAAACCAATAGCTTAATCAGAATAAAAATAGAAAATAATTTGTAACAAATATTTCAGATGCTAATGCTTAGTAAAAAAAAATTTCAAATGGCCCAATATTTATGAATTTTTATCATTTTACTGAACTTCACCAAATCCAAGTTCTTTTTTTTTTAATCCAAATTCTTTAACAGCTATTATTTCCAAGCAAGCATTTAAAACACAAAACTTATTTTTCACCACACAGGTGTTCTTTTTCCACTTTTGTTCTATTACAAGTTGACACCTGTTCAATTTCTCCAAGTAACTCTGAGAGGGCTTCGACAATGTTGTGGGAAATGCATGACTAGATCATGGACCGCTTCCACGGACATTTTGGAGCTGCCTCCTACATGAGCTCCCGTCAACCACTTATCTCTATTTTTTAGTCCTGGGTAGGAGGGGTCCTGGTGGCATAGCGAGTCAAGCTGGGCTGCTAACCACAAGTCAGCAATTCAAAACTACTGGCTGGCTCCACAGGGGAAAGATGAAGCTTTCTAAGCCTGTACATATTTACAGCTTCAGAAGCCCATGGAGGCAGCTTTCCTTTGTCCTGTGGGTCCACATGAGGCAACATTCACTTGATAAGTGTTAGTTTTGTTTTTTCTTGTGGGTAAACTAATCTTACTGAATCTAACTAAAGAATATGTGCCCTTTCTCTTTTAGAATCAATGTTGGTGCCCGTATTCGATCCATTTTATCTCAAGCCTTGTTTCTAAGTGGTTTTCTAGACATCATTCTCTCTCTGCAGTTTGTCTTCTCCAAACGGATGACAGAACGGTGGTCCAAATGAGTGAATCATGACTGTATTCTTCATCACACTACTCAACAGGCCCTAGTCTTGGTCCCCATCTTCCACAATTACTCAGGCCCACACTTTAGTCTATAACTGCGCTCTACAGTATGGGCATCACTTGTGCGATGTGCTTATTAAAATTTAAATCAATTAAAAGTCCATTCAATTCCAAGTTCAGCTCCCAGGTCACACGATTCTACATTTGATCCAGCCCCAGCACCTTTTCATTATCAGTTGCTAGGATTTCCACTCAAATAATCACACCACTCAACTCACTGCCTCCACGCAGCATGTGCTGATCAGCCGAAGCACTGATAGCAAGCACATGCAGAATTTCCACTTCACACCATCTAAATTGTGTCTAAATGGTGTTCAGAGCCTGCATACTTCATATTTTTTAAAGTTAATGAATGTCTCCACTTCTTGTGGAGAGTAATTCACCTCTAAGAAGATGCAATTACCTTTTTAAAAATTATATTTGATTGCTTGGAGATCAAGCTTTCCTCAAACTACAATTGAATGACATGGCCATGACCTAGAGTTAATGATCTTTTACCAGTCCATTCATCAAAGAGACAAGCACAACAATGGATGGGGTCTGATGCACAGTCTTCAATCAGAAACTATGTTAATTAATGTTAAGGAAGCTTAAACAGCACTTGTAATGCACAAGAGACAAAAGCATATCACAACTCATATTCTTGTAAAAGAAAAACAAAACAAAAAAGACCACCATCTTGATGTCTTTAGCTATAGTTAGACATCACCAGAACTCACTGAAGACATAGACTAAAAAATGCTAATGTTTCTACATTGAAGATCTGTCTTGTTTTCTGCATGAAATAAAGCTCATTGGTTTGTGTAAACCTCCTACCTATTGATAGATAACTCCACACCTTACTATTTCTGATGTCAAAGTTTTCCAGAAGAAGCAAAGATATACAATGCTTGATGTATCTATAAGGGAGAAATTCACAGAAGGATTTACATCTGCATTTTTGTAATTTCTGAAGTACAGACGAAAAGAGGTATTGCAGGATAAAAGTGGGATGTTAATGCATTATGTGTTGGACACCTATTTATTGATGTGGTTTTGTTTGATTGTTTCTACTCAGTAGCTTGTCCTTCTAGTGTTACAAACCCTGCCCTTCTTTGTGACTGGCGGCTCTTCTTCCTGACAAGTCATCCATAGGGGCTGCCTTTAGTCCATGTCTTCCACTCGTTCTCTTGTGACTCAACTCTAGGCAGAGTTGATACATAGGTGATTTGGTTCAATTTGGGCCAATCACAGTACCATGCCTCTCTTCCTACATTTGAATGGTCTAAGGGGCTATATCATCTAGACTATTCTTTAAGTAGCCAATGATCTATTTCCACGTGGAATATAAGACACTTGGACTGCAGATACTCCTACACTCTGAAAGTTTTCATTTTATTTACCATAAAGGATTTAGGCAACAACATTTGGCAACTCTTGATTTGATTGATTCCTAACAGTGCATGACTCCAGGCTCTGAATCCCTTGGGTCGAACTATAACACTATCCATCCATCTCAGTTGATCAGCGTTTTCTCCCATTCTGAACACCAGCACATCTCCCTCTTTGTCTAAGTGTTTTAGGCTGCTTTTCCTTGACAATCACAATCAAAATACCTCTAGCTCACATTCACTGAGTTAGTGTATACTACAACACAAAGCCAAAGAGACAATGACATCTTAGACATTTCCTTAAAAAGAAAAAAATCATTGAAAAAGACTTATCAGTATGCACCAAACTAGCATTCCTGCTATGAACTTTTTTGTCATTCTCTAATCATGTCACTGTGTTTATCAAGGATTTCCTATAAAGAAAACGGGAGATGAGTTCTAGTGCGCTGAGACAGACAGGAACAATTGCGAGTATCGAGAGAGGCTGAAGTGTTCAAACAAGCAATAAACCAAGATCAATAAATCATCTGGAGTAGAAAAAGAAAGTAGATTAGTAGCTGCCAGGGGCTGAATATGGGAAATGAAAAGAATTTTTTTTTAATCCCCACCCCTCCTCCTCTCCCCCCTTCCAGCTCCCCCCTCAACTGAAACGAATTTAAAATGGGCATATGATAGACATACGTTAGGGGAGCTGATGGATATATGTTCTCATATTTTATTGTGGTAACTGTTGCACTAATTTGTAAAGTTACCATAGATTGTACCCAAAACATTACTGACATTATATTATGTGGTAGTTACATAACCTCATGTCAACTTGATTAAATAAAGTGTAGGGGTGGAGTTTAGACAGTTAATCAGGTTGCACCTTGATGACCTCATTTAGAGGTAGGACAAAGATAAATGGCTCCCCTTCCTATTGACAAGCCACCTGGACACATGCTGAGACCTGTGAGAGCCCAGGAGATGCTTCCACTGCCACTGGATCCACAAGACTGTGCACCCACTGACCTGTGATCTTCCTACATTTTGCATCATTCCATGTGCTGTGTAAGTGTCAAGAGAGAGCTATGGATGAGTATCAGACTTATGGGCTTGTATCAGACTTATAGACTTGATCTGGACTGGGCAGGGATGTTTTTCTTAAGGTACAATTTACTCTTTGATATAAAGCTCATTCTTACACCTATATGAGTGTCAATTAATTGTTTCTCTAGTCAACTCAGAATAACACACAGTATATAAATTGTACTCCAATAAAGCTGTAAAGTAAAAACTATTTTAAAAGTAGATATAAATAGTACGAATTCTAAAGATTTCAAGCAGGTATGGGGAATTTTTATGAATAAAAGTTAGCATCGGGTTATAAATGTAAACATGGCTGAATATTATGATTTGATTTAATCTATGTGTGATTTCTTCAATAAAGACTTACATTTAAAGAAAAAGAAGATTGAAAAAATAAGAAGCTTGGGAATTAGAAATGATCACGGCTAGGTAGAAGTCCAGATTTCTGTAAGACATTCACAATGAGATAAATAGAAAACTTCAGGCAGCTTTCTACTCTGGAAAAACAAATAAAACTGATCATCTATTCTGTTGAAAATGACTTAAGGTGAGATAAAGACTAGAGAAGAATATTTGGGTGATATGAGATTATAATTATGCTCCTAATTGTGTAACATTTCAATAAGGGAAAATTTACTGTAGTTAAGACAGCAATGAGTTAGGCAAAAGCAAACTATAAGTCTATAATCTACAATGAAGTAATAAAGCAAAGTATAAAGAGATCATGAAGATATAATTTACCTATATTTTGCTAAAAGCTTAAGGACTTTCAAAAAGAGGCTATTTGGGAAAATGAGGACCAAGTGGAATTCAGATTAGAAATGAAAAGTTCAGTTAAAAATCAAGGATGTAACTTACATAAGGTTAAAAACAAGAAAAATATTTAAATGCAGGTACTTTAATAATCAGTAATAAAATCATTAATAACCTTACCTTAAGAAGGCAAGGAGTTGGCTAAAATTACAAAATTACATAAATTGATAGATGTAATGCAATTTCATAAAAGCTGTAGGGGAGTTAAAAAAACCAAAGTGGTATCCATGTTTTTGTTTTCTTGTTCTGTCTTGTTGCTGGTTAACCCTGAGATAACCTACAATTGCCAGAATTGTTATTAAAACTTTTATTTTTTTCATTTTTCCAAAGAACCCTTTCCTGTAGAAACACGGTGCTAAAATGCCCCCACATAACAAATTCCCTCTGTGGGAGTCACGCCATGAGTGTTTCTTCCTTGACCCATGCCAAATGACTGTGTAGAAGGGATGGTGGTGAATGAGAATGAGAATGAGCAAAAGGTGGAGCCAGAATGCATGGTTTTTGCATAATGTTGCCGTTTAATGGTTCAAAGAATTTGGGCAGTTATTGACCTTGACTCTTTGTATTGATATTTTTCTTGTGTTTTAAAAAATGCAAACACCTGTTCCCCCTTTACCATCGAGGGTTACTGTAGTGGTGTGGATGAATGTGGTACAGTTAATGGTTCAAATAATAATGAAGAAGGAGAAATATAGAAAATTAAGCAATAATAAAATGCTGCAAAAATGAAATTGAAAACAAATTCATGAAATGTAAACTTTTGCACCGATACCTTTTAACCTGTTCTTTCTTTGGAAGGAAATCATGCGAGTCTATAAACATCAAACACTACTTCTGTTCTAACACTTTCCTTGTCAAACCCGTTGGAAGCGAGCTCTCTCTGAATGTACAGTCCTGTTGCTCTTTTGAACTTCCTGGAAAACACAGAGCACATATGGGTCACAACCTTCTTGCTTGTCTCTTGTTTGCTACACACACGCTATGAGAACAGAGAACATTTCCATTGGGTGGCCATTATGTTCTGGGTGCCATGCTAAGTACTTGGTATGCATTATTTCAGTTTCAGTTAGCGACACATTTTTGAAGTTGTTATTAAGTAAGTGAGGCAAGACATGGAACTCTTCAGAGGTGGCGCAGGAATGAAAGCCTATGGATTCAATCAAACCTGAATCCACGGCCAGGGATTTCATTCCAGCTTACACAGCCTGTTTGTTTGTTTGTTTGTTTGTTTTTTGGCTTACACAGTCTCATACAGGGTTTCAGAGGCTGCAATTCCTATGGGAGCAGAGAACGTTTTCTTTCTCCTGGGGCACACCTGAGAGTTAGAACCGCCAGCCTTAGAGGGAGTAAGGAGTCCAGCAAGGATCCAATGGTGCCACCAGGCCTCCTTTTGATATCATGTGGATAAACGCTGAGATGGATAAAACAGAGCTCATGATTCTAAGAATACTGATATATATAGAAATATCACACACACACACACACACACACACATTTCTAAATAAAAGCAAGCTGAGACCTTTCCCACATGATTTCCACATTCCAGTATCCTCCAAAAAGAATTGGTATTTTATCTATCTTGAAGTTCCAAAAACTCACTGCCAGCCAGTCAATGCTGACTCATAGCAACCCCCTGTGGGTTTCTGAGACTGTAACAGTTTGTCGGAGTAGAAAGCCCAGTCTGTGTCCTGAGGGGGTGGCTTCAAACTATAGACCATGCTGATTACAGCCCCACGCATGACCACTGCACCACCGGGGCTTTTTAAATGCTCATTCAGGCTGGTAGACACACATAAAGGCCTACTTAAAAAGGAAAAAGAAAAGCATAGATTTCAGTACATATTTACATATAGAATTTCTTTTTTTTAAATACCTATTATACATGATAGACATATCTTACTGTCTGTCTCAATGCCATTGAGTCGGTTCTAAGTCAGAGCAAGTCATAGCGCCCCTATAGGACAGCAGAAGTAGTCCTGTGGGTTTCCATGACTGTGAGTCTTTACAGGAGTGGAAAGCCTCATTCTCCTCAGGGGAGCTACTGGAGGTTTCAAACTGCTGACAGTGAGGTTAGCAGACCACTGCATATCCCACTACTATGCCACCAAGGCTCCTGTTGTCCTCCACAGCGGATGATACCTTTGTAGAACAGACTGTGACCAAGTCCACGCCACAGGACATGCGCATAGATGACTGAATACATGCACAACATTTTTTCAAGAATGTTAGTATTTGTTTTAAGGTGTGTATAGGATAGATATGGGAAGAGCGAAGGAGAGAAAACCTCCTAAGATGAAAGAAGGTCGTCTAACAGCAGAGGGTATGAAGAGAGTGAAAATGAAGAAATGCAACATCGGCGTAGTCGCCAGCTTTAATCCATTTCAGTGTGACACGTGTCTTAGTTAAGCCATTCATCCCGATTTGCCGACAGTCATGTTGCATTTTTACATGCGTTTACTTTATAAAACACCTAAAGACATTAATTTATCTAGAAACAGAATGATGGTTAGCACAATTGGAAGAAAAAGAATGGAGGGGTTCTCCACACAATTATTCCAGTATTAATGGCCTGATCCAGTGCTGCCGCTTCTTTTTCCTGCAAAGGACATGGTTTACTTTTAAGTGTCTAATTGATGAATATAATTAAAACCAAAGTTCCTTGTGAGTGGAACAAAGACCTTTTCTGCAGACACCAAGAACCTGAGTGTTAAGCCATTCATTTATTTCCAATTAAGCTGTATTTTGTTACATAATATTTACGGCATCGCCCCATGGAATATCGTTTATAATAAAGACAACCCTGGTTGTTGAAGACATCAATCTCCTTAGGACGAAAAGGTTAACAATTCTTTCTCCATCACATATAGGTTACCCATTTATTAGAGGACAGATTTGTTTGGCATTTGGAAACCACAATCGATTCTATAAAATATTGTGAGGAGTCCATACAGAGAGTGAAGCTTTTCTTGTCAGAATGAGACAAAAACTGCCTCAGATAGGGACAGCCAAGGATCACCCCTGTTCATCACATGCACGGTAACTGCCTTCCTCTCAGGTTGCTCAAGCAGAAAATGAACAGCTGCCAATGCTGATCAGACAGATAGAAAATGCCGTTTCCAAGGATGAAAGCCTCCTTTTTGTTTTTTAAAACTTAAAACACTATTCGATAGACTTCTGGTGAAATAGCAAGAGAGTCCGTCAGAGTGGATAAGATGACACTCTTCAAACGGATCAGTTGCTTCTTGGTGCGTTTACAGAACCCTGCAATGATCTCACCAACAGGTGTCCACAAGCAGTCTGCAACCAACAAAGGCACACATTCTGTTTGCAATCTTTGGTGAATTATTTTGAAGTTTCAAAAACATATTGCTCAGAATGGAATGTTAGCAACATGACAATCTTCAGATCGACTCTCTTTGGATGATTACAAACTATAGGGTCACAGAAGTTGGTCTGGATACATCTTACCTTCCATACAAAGATCGACTCTCTTTGGATGATTACAAACTATAGGGTTACAGAAGTTGGCCTGGATACATCTACCTTACATACATCTTAAGGACCAACACCCTAACTCCAAAGTCTATTAGATTAAAAACGGATGTACATAACTACTGTTTGTAATGACAAATGGGTTCTACTTTGTGATGCATCTCAAAACATTATAATTAGCATATTATCATATTTTAAATGTTTTCCTGTACCTGGAAATGTTTCTTTAATGTTTTTATTGCATAGAAAGTTATACCATATATTAAAACAAACATTTGACTGATATTAGATTCAAACCATTCCTAAGGGTTTTGCCTTACTTATAAATTCAACTTAAAGACAAGGAAAATCTTTTTAATTTGAGGAGTGTCTGCATATCAGTTCGTTCTTTTATCAATGGATGCTTTCGAAGTATTTTGAGTCCCGCAACAGAAAGCTCCCTTTCCAAACACAGGATTGTTTCCCTAGTTCAGGTTTTGATTACTGTCCCTTGGAAATCAATGAGCACACTGAAAAATGAAGTTAAGGTTTCAGAATTAATGTGCATCCTGGAGGCCTAAACTACAATAATGGAAATCTCAAATGAGAGAGAGAAAATTTACACTAAGTGAGCTGCTTGAAACATTTGGTCATTGTAAAAAACTATTCCAAATGTGGCCTTGCAAAAGGGGACACGGAGAACAACAGGCAAACATTCGGGAAAAGACCTGGCAAGATGAAAGAAAGGGCTGCTGTTACCAACTTAGAAAACCTCCCTGGGTAACCGGCTATGGATGCTAAACATGACTCCAGAGCTCCTTTCAGTGGGATGATGATGCTGAGGAAGGGAAGAAACTCTTCAATGTCCTTGACATTGTTCTGTGTGAAAGATATGGCCTCGTTTTATAGCTATGCATTCAAGGTAGTTACAGGGATAAAGGCAATGTTTACATGACCATTTTAGTCTGATATGTGAAATAACAGGTAAGCCAAAAAATTATTATCACTGTGAAGATTCAGCATCAAGCTCAGTAACAGGTAACAGGTTTAGCCACAGTTCAAACATCTTTGTGTTGTTTTTTTGTTTGTTTGTTTTTGTAAATAATCATTTTATTAGGGGCTCATACAACTCATCACAATCTGTACATACGTCATCTGTGTCCAGCACTTTAGTACATATGTTGACTTCATCATTCGTATGACACCCACTTTCCACTTGAGCCCCTGGTGTCAGCTCATTTCCCCCCCTGCGATAAGGGAAGAGGTAGAGGAAAAAGAGTCATGTGATGACATAGTCATTCTCATCTGCACGAAGGAAAGCAAGGGACCACCAGGTCATGGGAAGAATGAGAAAGATCTTCCCTCCCGTAGAGCCCACAGAGAGAGCCTGGCACTGCTAACAATCTGGTCCCACACTACCAAGACTTCAAAAGACCAAAGCACCAACCGAATTGCCATTGAGCCATACCAACTCTAGTGACCCTGAAGGGCACATTAGAACTGCCAATAGTGTTTCCAAGACATAGGGCTTATATCTGCTCATGTCCCCACTTTTGGGCAATGTCAGGCAGAGTTTCTAAGGGATTTAGAAAAATGCTGAATTAAATAACTAAAAACAACTCTTGGAATATCCTTTGCAAACCACTCTGCTGATGGAGTACATGAAGCAAAAGAAATCAAGAGGAAGAAAAATGTTTGAAGTCAGTGAAGTAATGATTTATCCCGAGAGCTAGCAGTTAAGACGCAGACAGGGGTAGAGACTAGATCTGAAAATGATCCCTTCTTAGGTCCATGCTAAAGAGATCAACTTTTAATACAATTCAGTAACAACCGGGGTAATTTGCTCAAACCTGTACTCAAACTACTTCTCTCTTTCATCAAACTGATTTCTATATTTTGATTGTTTGTGAAACTGATTTATCCTTCAGGATAATAACGACATGAGGGCTGGGCAATGTTTTGTTTAGTGTTAAAGGGAAAACATTACTGGCATTTGTATCAAATGAAATTGCTTTCGTCTGGCAAGCTAACTCAAACCAGGAAAATGAATTTGCTGAAACTCTTCATAAACCTTATATACAAGCCACAATCTCCTAACTATAGAGGTCTGCTTATAAACATTGTCAGGATAAAATTTCATCTTAAAACAGAGTGATTGCTTCTATTTCCTGTGATGTTTACACAGCACCTCCTGCAGAATTACTCTAAGAAAGAAATAGAAAAGAAAATCAATACCAACAAAACACTATGAAATAACCTTTGTAGCAGGAACAGAACCAGAAGGTTAAGGTAAGACTATAAACATATAAAATAATGAAAAGGACCTCAAATACAACCCCACAAACTAAAACAATGAAGATGATGGCATATGTATAGTATATGTTCACACTGCAATACAGATATCTGCTCTCTCACAAAAACCTTTTCAAGTAGTAATTAATAATGTTCTACCTCTTGTGATAGCTGTATGACTTAATCATCTATTATTAGAAAAATACATTTTATAACATTATATAAAACTTTCTCATTTTCCAACTATCTTCATTTTGAAATGGTATTACTATATCAACTATAACTCAATTATTTCTTTAAATCCATGTAGTCCCTTACTGGTTTTTAAAATGCCAGCTTGCTACTCCGCAGGAAATCATAGCAGCAGAGCTTATGATTGGTAATCAGCATCTCTCAGGTTTACTTCTTTTCTTCCTTGATGTTCTGAGGGTACTACTCTCAGGCTAAAATTCAAGACCTCCATACATTTTTACCTGAAATATTACTTTCTGTTAATGATTGGACAAGTTTACTTCAAATACTTAATGGCAAAATTGGCTAGTGTTTTGTGTGACTTCTACACGTGTACAGTGATGCCCATTGTGTGTTACGCTAACTATTGTGGAAGCTTGCACATACTTTCCTATGTACCTTTAACATCAAAGATCTCCAGAGCCACGTGGTTGAAGGTAATGGCTCCAGTAGTGACCCAGAATTGCCACTCGATCCAGTCAAAACTAGAATCATATAAGGTTAATATACCATATATATTCGAGTATAAGCCAACCCGAACATTAGCTGAGGCACCTAATTTTACCACAAAAACTGCATTAAAATTGTGCTGAAAAACTTGGCTTATACTTGAGTGTATACGGTAATTAAATTTTCTATTAACAGCAGGTAAATTGCATTCATTGTCAGACCTTTGCAATTGGTAGCACGCCAACAGCAAAACATTGTGTGTGTGTGTGTGTGTGTGTGTGTGTGTGTGTGTGTGTGTGTGTGTCTTGGGGGACGGTTTGGGGAGGGAGTCTCTGTTTCTGTGAATCTGTTTTAATTATTAAGTTTCCCCTTGCCTCATGATCTGTTTTAAGTGTTCAGG
>NW_022111379.1:22091312-22096796 GCF_000313985.2 Echinops telfairi
TAACTTCTTCTTGATGCAAGTTAACCACAAACACAAGCTTGGTCAATCTTAAAGTCTCATGGGGGAAAATGTTATTTAGAAATGTGAATTACCAATACTGTACAGGCAAAACAGAATATATGCATTTCCAAATCTGAATTAAGCTCACAGCAAGGTAGTGATGTAGGCACAGCATTTGTATTTAATCTTGTTGCAGCGATCACTCTTCATCAAATAATTAAAACCCGAAGAAGGAGTCATTACCTATTCAGGTTAAAAGCCAATCTACTTTCTGCTCTTCTCTTCGCCCTATTAGGGCGTCCTCATTTACCTTCTGTTTTAGCTCTGAAATTTACTTCAGACCAACTTTCACGTTGGTTAGCAGCTTCTGATTTAGGCAGTATTAAGATTAGTTCTCTTTTGACCATAGTTCTGCCATATAACTTAATTACATTGACATTTAAAATAATTGTGCCTAAAGAATGAGACACTTAAAAAATTTTAGCTCGGAATTTAAACAGATGAGGGCCACCTAGCACACACAAACAGAAAGGAAATGCTTCAGTGCATGAGTGGCAAGGGCACTCCCTTCTCTCCATGACAAACTATTTCGCTTGCTAGACCACTGAAGGATTCACTCAGCGGTCAGGATATGACATCTTTCGCATAAGATCCAAGACAATTGGAATAAAATTTGGTGGCAATAAGACAGAGAAGTCCAGAAGAAAAGCAAGAGGCTTTCCTTCCCTGTTTTCCTTAAGGAATTACAGAACATAAACACGATCTCCTGGACATCCCTCTTCAAGGGCATTGTTAGAGCCTACACTCTGCCTCCAGCACCACCTTGAAGCAGCTGATTATCAAGTGAGACGTTTCCTGTGGCCTTTGATTTAGACAGTAAGCATAAGTATACGGACCAAGAAGAATTTAACACTGTATATTCTATGTAATATGGGCCAGATGCTCTGCCACAGCTATGTTTAAGAACAAATGCTATCTCTAATAGTCCTTTCCTTAGTATATTTCCAAATCAATGAGATGAGTTGAAGGAGCGAGAAAGGACAAAGTGCTCCTGCTGGGTAAGGAAGATCATTCACAGCAGCTGCCTGCCTGAGATGCTGGGCTCTCAGACCCCTATAGGACAGTGAACTGCCCTTGGGTTCACAACTCTGTAAGACTTTAAAGAAGCAGACTGCCTCATCTTCTCATGGATCAGTTGGTGGGGGCCAAGGGGTGACCTTTCATTTAGCATCTCAAAGTTTAATCCTGTACACGTCACCAGAGCACCATGGATTTACAGTAGTTTATTATGCAGCACTAAATAAGGTAGTATATATTTTGGCTCCAGAGACAGGGTGCTACTTTTACCAAATACCTAAAATGCAAGAGTGTCCTTGGCATCAGGAAGAGGTCAAAGAAGATTGCAGCAGGAGGGAAAGTTGCCTTGTTGCTAATTTGAGGATGAGAGGGGGGCAGGCATGCCCCAAGTATCAGATAGCAGCTTAATCTGAGTGGTGAAGAATGACACACAACTTATGCCAGTCAATAACCTGACAATCACATGGGACTGTATTCGATCAAAAGCCAGCCGGAGCTCTGAAGCAGATTCATCCGGAGCTTCATAGAAACCTAAAGCAGCCGACATCTTCATTTCGGCCTTGTGAGACCCTAGGCAGAGAGTTATTGAGTGCCTTAAATGTGAGCTGTTGATTTCAGCCGCTAACTTTATGATACTTTACTATGCAACAGCAATCAGACTAATTCAGATGCTACAAACTACTTATTAAACGGATGTATATGTTAAATGAAGATTATTTATCAAATAGCCAAGAAACCACTGGTAAATGAAATCAGGAACCATTTTACATAGGGCCTGCGCTGGAAATTTACCTTACAAATTTTGATTCCTTGATCATTAAAATATGAAACAGTAAACTGTCAGAGGCTAATAACAACTCGAGTTAATTGACATATGCTTAAATACCTCGGATGGTGTTCAAACTATCTGGGGGGGTGGGGGGACTAGTAAGATAAGAGCTTCATTCAAACCAGATAAAGGCTCAATGCCAAAATAATTTTATCACTAGTTGCAGGGGCATTATTAAGACTTCCGTCAAACTGATGAGTTACAATGGAATGCTAATTGTGGAGTATGGGGTGAAGTCCACTTCTATGGAGGAGGAAGAACAGTAGTTTTGAATGGCTTCATGGGGAAGACATGGCTAATAATAAGTTTCTACATTTAGCATTAATGCCTAAATTTCATAAACAAGAACACTGTTTATGAAATAAAATGAAGCTACAGAGATGGCCAAATGTGCTTCCTTGCATATCCCCTCCCCCCATGGGTTAGACTATAATATCTCATCATTCCCTGCCAAAAGAGCATCCCTCTTATTTTATCTCTAGGGAATCAAATCAAGGGACACTCTCTCAGGAACTTAATTACATGTCCTTAGAGGAAATCCATTCTTTCAGCATGAAGGCAAAAAGTTAAGGCCATTCCATTTTGTTCTGATCCAATCTATGTCTGCTAATTTTACAACACATGTTTTGATAATAGAGTGTATATACACACACACACATACACAAAGCTATTGTACGGGCATCTGGTGTTATTGGCAACCATGTATAAGGTTAAAAACAAATGAGAGTTTTTAAAAAGTCCTATGAAGGAACAGGAATGAAATGAACTTCCAACTTAACTTGCTGTCTTGCACATTTAAAAGAAGGAAGAATACATTCTTTTCAAATAGTTACTTTATGAACTGTTCGATTTATAACCTTTATCTATTAAGATTACTTAGGACACTGGCCTTCAAACTTGAACTACATACTGGATTAACAAGGGAAAATTATAGATGTTAAGCCCTGTACTCCCTTTATCCAAAGATAAAACTCATTGGTCTGTAGTGCAGATTGGCACTATGATTTTTAAGATTTCCTTGTGGCTCTGATGGATAGTCAGGTAGGGGTGCTCTATTTATTGACTCACCTTGGCAGATGTGCCTGTGGGGGTGAGAGCCATGGCTCAGAAGTACATACGCAATCCACTCTTGGAGCTAGACTACTGAGACCATTATATCTCCACTACAGAGAAGTAGATTCAAGAGATCTCTCAAATCAAACATAAATAAATCCCTGAGTAGATGCTCTGAGTGTTCTCGGTTTATTTGGTTACAAAGTGATTTTTAAATTTTGTTTTGTTTTGCTTTCAGGTTTTTCCTCAATTGTTTGATTGCATCAAGGCAATATTGTGCTGAAGTACAAATTGATTTTTCCTCTTTAAAAGAAGTGTGTACTGCTACCTCAAGACCATGTATAGTCTATTGATGGCAAGGATCCTCACAGTGCACTGAGCAGGGCATCGTAAAGAGGAAAATGTGTACCACAAACCCTAAAAATGGGAAATCCCTCTGAGGAGCATTCTGGCTGTACGTCTTCCAGGACAGAGCAGTTTGTTCTCCTGGCACGGTCCTTTCCATGTTCTTCAGCAGCACCACAATTCATATGCTTCGAGTCTTCTTCCCTCTTGACTTTTATCAGCCGGCCCTTCCAGGTAGGCTAAACCCTGATTCCTCAGGCTGGTTGATACTGACCCTGTCTGCCATGGCCACCACTCTTTAACTACCATGAATTCTCTGGGATAGCCTGGAATTCCCAAACAAGACGCCTCAATGGCTTCAAGGATTAATTCTCTGGAGACAAGGATAAAAGGTCACTTTATGTGGGATAAATATAGGCCTTTACACCAAATCTTTCTATAGAAATACATACGGAGAACGAGGAAAGTAATGAAACATTACTGGTGCCTGGAACTCCTAACTGGTTTTTACAGACTGAACAGAGACTAGAACTAGTTTTGGAATAAGGCGTGACCTTCAGTCTACAAAAACCCCAGTTTAAATCCCTGAACCCATCACATAATGAGTATTTTTCTGATAAACATTGGCATGCAAATTAATTTAAAGTCCTTAGGAGGTAGTGCACACCTACATGCATAACAAGTCCAGGTTTATGTTAGCATGCCCCAAAGGACACTCCTGCGGTGGGGTTTATATTGCCACAGCTTCATGTGTTTGCATTAATGCTTTACTTTTCATATACACATCCTGAGGCCATTTTGTGAAGGGCATGACTTTTAAAATTTGGTCGATATTAAATTAGTATAAAATGGTCATACAGCATGCAGTCCTAAATCAATGCTCTGTGTTACCTCTGTAGATTCAACCCTTCCAATACAGTTTATTTATTATTGCCCATGCAGAAGTAAGATCTGGCCTCTAAACTCTGACCATCTGTCAGACGTACATGCATATTCACTGCGTGCCTTTCCTCAGATGATGAATCCTTCCACAGTCCTTCCTAAAGGAACATATCAATCTCTCTTCCTCAAAAAGTAAACAAAAATTGCAATTGATTTACATCAGCATTGGCCATGAAGACTACTTGATTAGCTCAGAAAACATGTATAGTGCAGTGCACAGGCAAAAGGAAGGCCATGAGACACACGCACACACACACATATACACATACATACACACACATACACATACATTGCAGAAGGAGGCAATATAACACCCCCCAGCACCATTGTTGTTGAGTGATTCTGACTTACATAACTCTTCATGGATCGAGTTGAACTGTGATCTTTCAGAAGTTGATGACCAGGCCTTTCTTGCAAGGCATCTCTAATTGGAATTGAATCATCAACCCTTTGCTTAATAGCTAAGTGCTTAACTGTTTGTCTCATGCAGCAACCCCTAACGTAGCTACGGTCTCTAGAATCAGACTGTTTCTATGAACCCCAGTCCAATCATTAACTGCTATGTGTATTTGGTCTCAATACTTTCCCGTTGCAGCCTTAGTTTCCTCAATTTAAAATAATGGTAATAATACAAAGATGATTTACCACTAGATTTAGAGCTCAGAAAATCCCAGGGGTAGTTCTGTCCCATTATGCGGGGTTGGGATGAGTCAGAGTTGACTCAAAGACAATGAGTTTGGTTTGCAAGAGTTATTGTTTAAAAAAATAACCAACGTATTCATGTTTCTTATTATCATATGATTGTTGTAATTGGTATTAACAACAGGAATAACTTCAAGAGTAGTTATTTAAAAGCCATGTAAGATTTTGGGTGGTAATTTATATTCTGATTCAACTAGCCATAATGCTAGTCACTCCTCGTGACAGTCATATCATAATAATGTCACCACATAGCACAGTGGTTAAGAACAAAGTTCTGTTGTTAGATCTTCTATCATTTCCCACCTGTGCAAGATTCAGCAATCCCTTAACAAGTCTGTACAATTCATAATGATATTATCTACTTTATAGTGCTGTTATATTAAGTTAATGTAAGTCTCTGGAGAATTGTACGCACATTGCAAATATTGGCTGTTTTTAATGCCTAATTTTTGGAAGATAAGACTGATGATCTAATGCCAAAGAGTTACAACCTTGAAAACCTTATGAGGAACTTCTACTCTGTACACACAGGGTTG
>NW_022111379.1:22096896-22100445 GCF_000313985.2 Echinops telfairi
CATGAATTGCAAAATTATATTTAAAATAAACACTACTTAATGCAGCCAGCAGAAAAAAAAGGTACAAACATTTAAAAGTCCAGGGGAAAAACAGAGCCAGGCTAAAAGTCATGATGTAATTTGACACTGATGTTTTCTTCACCTCTATAACTGTTTCATTGACAAGGTGCCCTTTCTCAGCTTACTTTCGCTTTACTTCAAACTTCCCTATAAACTGTGGGCTTTGGACAATTTCACCCGTGTTATTCCTCCAGGAGAGAGGACCCTTCACTTCCTTGGAGAGAGAAGCGGCTCACCAAGCTCCCTGGCTCACTAAGAACTGCACTGGGTGCATGGTCCTGACACTCTCCCGCTGCCCAGCAGGACGGAACGCTATCACCTTTCCAGCATGACTGACTTCCTTAGGCCATAAGTGAAAAAGAAAGAAAGGATTTCGTTTTTTAGCTCATGCTACAAAACTTTAAGAGAATATTTCTGTCTGTCTAGGACCAAACGCATTATGGGTTATGTATGTTTTTGCTGTAAACCAAAATTTATTGCCCACTTAGTTTTTTGATCTAGAAATTTTCTAAATGTACAGGTCAACAAACTATTGAGTGGTTGACAAAAATTTCCACCAACTCAATATTCTGAACCATGTTTTTTCAGTATATTCACTGTAGATATTTTAAGCCAGATAATTTTCTGTTGTATGTGTCTATCCTATAGATTTTTTTTTAGTAGCATCCCTCATCTTTACCCATTAGGTACAAATAACAAATTACAAGGAAGTTGTGGCAACCAAGATGTTTCCAGACATTTCCAACTCTCCACCCAACAGGTGCTTCACAGGAGAAAGAATCTACTTCCAAAGCTATGGCAGGCTCAGAAACACAGTGGGGAATTCTGCTCTGTCCTACGGGGTCAGTAAGAGTGGTAAATCACGAGGTGTCGAAGGGATCAGGTGTAAGGCATCATCAGAACAAAAAATCTTACCATAGTGAATGATGGGGGGAGTGCGGAGTGGAGATCCAAAGCCCATTAGAAGGCCACTGGAGATCCCCTTGCAGAGGGATCTCGGGGAGGAGAGGAGCCAGTCAGGGTGCGATGTAACAATGATGAGAAATACAACTTTCCTCTAGTTCCTAAATGTTTCCTCCCCGCTCCCACTACCATGACTCGAATTCGATCTTGCAAGTCTGGCTATACCAGAGGATGTACACTGGTACAGATAGGAACTGAAAATACAGGGAATCCAGGACGGATGAGCCCTATAGGACCAGTGGTGTGAGTGGCAAAACAGGGAGGGTAAAGGGAGAATGGGTAGGAAAGAGGGAACCGATTACATGGAACTGTGTGTGACCTCCTCCCTGGGGGACAGACAACCAAAAAGTGGGTGAAGGGAGACATCGGACAGGGCAAGATATGACAAAATACCCATTTATAAACTATCAAGGGCTCATGCGGGACGGGGGAGCGGGGAGGGAGGGGAAAAATGAGGACCTAATGTCGGGGGTTTAAGTGGAGAGAAAATGTTTTGAGAAACGATGTACAAATTCACTTTACACAATTGATGTGTGTATGGATTGGGATAACAGTTGTATGAGCCCCTAATAAAATGTTTTTAAAAAAAAAGAGTTGAACCTGGCATGAGGGGGCATGGAAATATAATAATTGTGGTACTTTCCTAATCTATTGTTAACTTGAGACTTAAGAGTGAAAGGAGTAGAGTTCAGTCTGTCAATCAGGTCGCAGCTTGATGATCTGATTTGGAGGCACTACGGAGATAAATAGCTCACTGGGGGTGGGACACACAGTCACTCTCTGCAAGACATTTCTAATGACAAGACACAGGGAGCTACCCTAGTGCCCTGGAGCTTGAGGAGCCACGTGGAGGCCCCTGCCAGTGTTGAGATGTTTCCACTGCCACTGGATCCACAAGACTTTCCACCCACTGGCCTGTGATCATCCCGCATTTGGCACCATTGATTGTGTTATGTGAGTCTGAAGAGAAAGTTACAGACTGGTATCAGACAAATGGGCTAATAGCATACTTATGGACTTGATCCGGACTGGGCTGGGATGTTTTCTCAATATATAATTACTCTTTTATATAAGGCTCTTTCTTATACACATGAGTGTCTATGAATTTGTTTCTCTAGTCAACCAAGACTAACACAATAACTTTTAATGTAACATGGTAGGACACACACACACACACACACACACACACATCAGCATCAAACAAATACCTGGTGGGAAAAAAGAAAGAAAGAGATGAGGCAGAATGGAGGAGACAATGGACAATGCTCCAAATGAGACCTCACTGCTTTGGGTTCTAGGTCTAACTTGGATGATTTTTGAAAAGTCTTGAAATATCTAAGCATCATTTGATTCATATCTGGACTTAAAGAGTGGAGAGCATGTACAAATAATCACCCTTTCAAGTTATACAATGTCTGATTTTTGTGTTTCAGATAAGAAAAGTAGAAGAAACATTTTGAGATTGTGCTCCTGAGAACAATTAAACCAGCTAAGTTACATTCTAAAATCAATCATATGAGTTGTAATTCCGAGAACAACTTGGCCGGCTAGCCTGGATATCTTTGGTGGTGCCAGGAACAGATTGGCTGCCTGGCACTGCCCAAGAAGATCTCATCCACACTGCCTGTTCAAGCTGGCCAATCCCATGTGTTCTGCCTGGGTAACTTTAAAATCAGGCAGGCTCTGAAATTCCTCTGCATGTTTCACAGGTTGTAGGAAGGACAGTCCCTGATAAATGTCATCTTCATTGAAGTCAGTTCTTGCCTCCTTTTGCTCAACAATACCACATATGATGTGAGAAATGTTTCTCACACGATTTAAATGATACATGGTTGGAAAGAACATTCTAGTCTGTCTTCCAGAGATTTATGATACTGAACAAGAATTTAAAAGAAATACATTAGAGGTTTACCATAGGATTTGGATTACAAATGTCAGACCACGACGGTACCATTTCTCTGGTTCACTGAACAGAAATGGGAGAAAACGAGAGAGCCACATGTAGGTCTTGATAAATTTTGATAAGTTCAAAACATCTCATATTACCTATCGCTGCAGCCTTTCTCTATAAAATACACCAGGAACTACTCTGAGAGGATTTAGTTAGGATTTGTCTCCTGGTTCCTCCAGGAAAAGCGTCTTGGGCAACACCGAGCATGTCACTTGAGAGAGGGAACAGGTGGCAGCAGCAGCTGGGCTCAAGCTGAGTGCTTGGGATTCGGTAAGATCCAAGAGACAAGCCATGGCTGGACTGTTCCCTGGTACTGGAAGGATTTAGGGCTCAGCTGCTAACTGAAAGATTGGAAGTTCAAACCCATCCCTGGTCCTATGGGACAAAAGGTCTACAAATCTGCTGCAATGGAGTTTTCTTACAGCTTCGTCACACACTTGGACAGCTCTACTCTGTCGTGTAGGGTCACTCAAAGTCCTAGTGGACAAGGACAATCAACCTGTGTACAGAGCCATAAGGAAGAATGTGCAAGAGTGTTTTATACTCATAATGGAAACAAGGAAATCGGGAAGACT
>NW_022111379.1:22100610-22119442 GCF_000313985.2 Echinops telfairi
GGTAGCAGTGCCTGGGAAGGTTCTCTCTGGTCACAGTGGATGATTTTGTAAACGGCAGGTTTTTTGTGATGGCCGATGGAAGAGAACAGCGTGCTGCTGGGAAATTGTGTTCCCTGCTGAGGAAAATGCCACTGACACTGCGGTGGTGTTGAACACAGTTGACAAGGACAGCGCTTTGGGAACAACATCCTGAAGAGATGAAAAGGGGGACAAAATCCGTGCACTGGTGCTGGAAGACTGACAGCGGGCCACTGCAGACAGGGGGACGTTATCAGGACCATCTTGGAGCTCAGCGCTGCGAGTTTCAATGGGAGATTTGGGACTGAGCAGGCTCGCTGTGGAAGTCGTGCCCCAGTTCTGAGGGGAACCGAGCTGCTGTGTGGAGACGGGCCTGGAACTGTGTCGTGCTTTGAAAGAACAGCTCAGAAGCGACCCAGACTCTTTTTTCCAAAGTCAATGCTGGTGATGAGACATGGTGCTATTCTTACACCCCCCGAAGAACCCGTCAATCAAGCCAGTGGAAGATGCCATCACCCCCCAAAAGCTCGTCAAGTAAAATCAATGATCAAGACAATGCTCGTTTGTTTTTGTTTTTTTGGTGTGAGGGGCATAGTTCATTTAGAGTTCATTCCACAAGGTCAGACTGTTAATCAAGCTTTCTATTTAGAGGTTCTGAAAACATTGCGTAACGGTGTGCAACAAAATGACCTGGTTTGTGGCAGATGGGGGCCTGGTTGTGCCGCCACGACATTGCACTTGTTCACGCGGCCAGTTCAGCACAGGTTTGAGAAATGTATTAAGTGTAATGGAGACTACTTGGAAGGTGATATGTTTGTTTTGTCAAAACAAACAAACAAATAAATGCATTGCTTTGAGGGGGGGGAAATCCAGTCTTTTGGGGAGTGCTATCCCCTCATATTTTTGTAGGCTTCTCAGTGCAGAGGGACAAACCACAATGTTGCTTGATCCGAGAAGGTATTTGGGGAAAACAACTGAAAAAGTGGGGCTTTAGGAATAAATAGAAAATAGCTCAGAAATGACTTCAATTATATTCTGCATGCTCCGCATTTTACCTCTGATCTCAAAGAGAAGGCCCATGATGTGAGTTGGGAAACATCTCTACCCTGTTCTGGTAACATGAGTCTGGGTTTGTTTTTTTCTGTCACAAGGAAACAGGATAAATTCTGGGACCACCTGAAGTGATTTGTTGATCAACCGTGTGCATAATTACTGCTTTTATTCCATTAATTTTAATTACCTGCTTTTCTTGTGTCCTTATCCCCTGAGGTGAGTTTTTCATCAAAAAAAGGGAATGATTTCATATATACCATATGCAAACAAACAAATTAGACCCATGAACTTGGGAGAGCATTTCTTTCCCTTCCCTCCTCGAAGGTTAACTGCTATTTTCTGAAAGGGATATTGATTCTATGGTAACGTACACAAAGGTATTAATCAGGAGAACAGGCCTGTTAGTGAATTCTGGGAAGCTTATTATAAAGTACCTCATTATAACACACTATCAATCTAAGACCTCAGTAATAGCAGTTCCAAAATTATAAATAAATTATATGTTTATGTGATTAGCTCTTTTACACACGACATGCTGGAGTACTCAGAGTTTCTACAAGTACCCTTAAGAAACAAATAAAAGAAAGCGGAGCATAAAGAAGAAAAAGCAGCTGCTGCTTAAGGGTGCTTATGCTACAGGTAGACGTTTAAGCTGATCCAAAATGATTATGTAGTTTCTCCTTTCCCTTTCCCATAACCAAAAGAAAACCAAGCTCATGGCCATTTAATAGATTCCAACATACAGCAACCACATAGGGAAGGAGAGAACTTCCCCTGTGGATTTCCAGGACTGGAGCTCGTCTGGAAGTAGAAAGCATCGTCTTTCTCTGTAGAGGCTGCTGATGGTTTCAAACTGCAGCCCAGCATGTAATTTAATCGGCCCTTTGATTTTCATGCCATGGTTCTAAAATTTCAAGCAATTACTATCACAGGTCAATTATTTTTATTATTTTTATTTGTAAGGATAATAGTCAATTCTGCTGAGAGTCTGGAAGCACAATTCCCACACCTGGCTTGACTTCTGTCAATGTACGTCATTCCTTCTTAAGATTCTCGTAAACACCGACCATTGATCACCCAGTCATTAGCAGGGATCAGCTGTAATCTAACTGGCTAAAATGATAAAAATGTGTTTATAGCTGTTCAAAATAGCATCATCCATAATAGTTGTATTTGTGTGTTAAGCTATTTAGGGATTTCCTTTCATAGTTGTGCATTTTCCTCATTTTCTTCAAGAATAGTTTAGAATGTTATCCTTTAAAAGTATTTCTTTTTAAAAGAAAGCACTCTCTTTTTAAAAAGAAAAGAGCATTAAGATGCTTATAACAATATACCAGCATCAAAGACGTTAAACCTGTATTTCTTCTCTGCATGTGGAAGCATGGGGATATTTTTGGCAGGATAGGATGAGAAGACATAGTATCTTGTTTTTAACAGTTTCATTAGTTTTTATCCACTTGGCATACAATTCAATAATTCAATCCTATCAAGAAGAGTTGTACAAGTATCACCATACACAATTAGAACATGTTCTTCTTCCTTGTATTCATTATTATTCATGTAATTCTTTTTTTTCTCATTGGGGAAAAATATACACAAGAAAACATTGTCCAATTCCACAATGGCTACATGTATAATTCAGTGCCATTGGACATAGTATCTTTAAGGCAAGAGGTAATACAAAGATCTTTTGTTTTAAAAAAAAATATTCAGAATTTCAACCAACTGTTGAAACAGTACTAGGCATTAAATACATCTGAGCTAAGAAATAAAAAGAATAATTTCCAAAAGTTATTTACATCTTTCCCCTTTGCTCTTTCATGAAACACACCGGGTGCACAATCAATTCTTGCAGAACACAGTACGTACATGAGCTTCTGTCGTTTCAGAACCAAGGAGAGCAGCTCTGCTGTTTTTAAAAGCAGGTGGAGGAGCCCTGGTGGTGTAGTGCTTATGCATTTGGCTGTCACCTGCTTAGGCAGCATTTCAAAACCACCAGCAGCTCCAGGGGAAAAAATACTGGGCATTCTCCTCTGATAAACAGTTACCATCTCAGAAACCCACAGGGGCTTAGTATGTATGAGTCAGCATTGACTCCATGGTGGTGAGTTTTTAATTCATTTATTTTTATTATTGTTTAAATGTTGACTTAATAAGGATATATTTGGTTGCTGATACCAGTCAGCTTCATCGTGGCCTCTGGTGCTGGGCAAATCAGTCATCACCATGGGCCTCTTTAGCCTAGCTGGCAAAATTCAAGCAATAACACTCCTTCCCACCCATGGAAAGGCAATGTAGGTAAAGTCTGGCTATTCAAGACCTACACTTTTATATGCTCACACTTTGATACACCTTCGTTCTCTGTCATTACTCCCCTGATCAGTTTCATGCATCGAATTTGAAAAAGGAAAATGAATAGGATGAATTAGAATATAAAAATATTGTCAGTAGTATTACTTTATCAGTGTATCTGTCTGGCTACAGCATCTCTTGTCTACAGGCTTGTTAATAACTGCCCCTCTACACATAGTGACTCCATCAAGCCTTGTTGGGAAATAAGTGCTATCGCGGCCTCTTTCCTTAAAACTACTGGAAAGTGCAGAGCCACGGCTGGTGTAATAATTTCAGTCAAACTTTTAAAAATTTATAACTATTATAAGCATAGTACTAGAAAGGTGCTATTAAGTTTTAACATTTATATACTCAAATCCCCTATACCTTTTTGAAACATAGTAAAGATAAATAAAAAGAAAAGTCAAATGTTCATCCACTTTTAATTACTTTGAAATAGTCCCCATGATTATTGCTTTCTACAAGTTAATCTTCCTTTGCTGTATTGTAGATATTATCCACATCGCTCTTCTCTCTCTTACACACAAACAGGTGAAAAAGAACTGAATGAAAGAAGAAGGAAACTACACTCTCAAGCTTGGCGCTGAGAGTCTTGGTTCAAATGGTATCTTTATTGGAAAAGAACAAAGTTTGAAACCCTAGCTTAGTGTCTGTACAGATGATTGGCTTCTATCCTTGGCCATTTGTGGTACTCTGCTTCCACCTCCTGTGCTGTGGGATGCAATCTTACGCCTGGCTCTCTTTAGAATCAGTAACTCTGGAGTCGATCGGACTCATGGCGATCCCATACGTGTCAGAGCACAATTGTGGTTCACGGGCTTGTCAGTGGTTGGTTTTTCAGAAGCACATCATTAGGGCATTCTTCTGAGATGCCTCTGAGTAGGTTTGAAACACTAAACTTTGAGCCAGAAGCTGAGGGTTTAACAACGATTACCATCGAAGGACTACCTTTTAAATAAATAATTAAAAAATAAGGTCATTGCTGTTGACTCCTAAAGATATTCTGTACCAAACAAAACCAAACGCACTGTCTTCAAGCCCATTCTGACTCACAGAAATCCCACAGGACAGAGCAGAATTGCCCCCTTGGGGCTTCCGAGATGAACTCTTTCATGAGTACGCTGCTTCATCTTTCTCTCTAGAAGTGGCTGGTGGTTCTGTATTGCTGACCTTGCTTAACCAACTGTACCACTAGGGCTCTGACACACTATAGACTAGGCCGTAAGTCCCACTGCGCCCAGAAGAGTGCATTTACATCACTATTTTGTATTGCGCATTGTGTTTGTATCATATTGTCTATTTCTATTGTATGTGTGTTGTTCCTGCATTCGGTGATGCTCACCCTCTTGAAGGTCACTCATCTTTCTACGTGACTGTCCACAGTCTCCACTGATGAAGGAAACTCATGAATGTGACTATTATCACACAGACAGCTTTATTGTCTGCACCATCATCATATAGAGCTAATGGGAAAATCCTCCAATTAATAACCAAACTAGGTTATAAGCATAGTTATTAAAGGGTCAGGGGAGGGTATAGACTTCCAGAAACATTATTATCCTTTAATTCAATGTAGAATAAAATTCAATAGAATAAATGTATTCTTTAGATCTCATGTAAAAACAATAGTAAAATACAATGGTATTTACGGCAACTTTATGGCAAAAGAATTTAAAATACAGCTATAACAATAGCTATATCGCAGAGTGGATGTCATACCTAAATTGACAATCTAGTGTAGACATTACGGACTTGTATCATTAGAAATACATTGTGACTTATGTTTCTAAGACTTGGAAATTATTTAGCACTAAGGATTTTCTGAAGTGTGCTTTCATTGAGAGCAGAGAGAAAGGGGGATAAAGTGATCTTTTTTCCCCTCTTAGGACAATAGTGAAAAATTGTCAGAAGCATCTGCACCTTAAGTGACACGACAGAATAAAAATTGGCAACAGAGGCTTGGAAGTTTATTTCTAAGGTTTATTATACTATAGGGTTCACATTTAGCAGCTGTCAATTTGTTACTGACAACTGTAATAAAAATCAGCGAAACCTGAAATCTTCCCCTGCCAAAGAAACAGCTGTTTATGAGTGTCGAAGATTTTGGTGGTGGTGTGTTTTAAAAAGCCAACCTCTATTTGAGAAATGTTATTTTTATTTATGCAAAACTTCACTTGGCAAAAGGAAGCACTGAAATACTTCCCCTGCATTTTGAGCAAATAAATATGTGGAAATGTGTGTGGTGGTGGTGGGTTGGGCCCTGAAGAGCCCCAGGGGAGTTCTGATCAGCCCTGCTGGCCTAGGCGGTTACAGGGTGGGTGGCTAACGTGTGAACCAATCAGCCATTCGGTGGTAGAAAGATGAGGTTTTCTGCTCCTGTGAAGATTTACAGCTTTGGGACCCTTAGGGACAGTTCTGTTGTCCTATTAAGCGCACTGAGTCACCAGCAACTGGATAGCTCTCCAAGGCACATTCAGCTGTCTCTAGAGAGCTTTTTGGTATTTCAAACTGGTTTGGGGGTGGAGGAGGAGGAGTATGTGTGTACTATGGGCAGGTAATGGGTATCAGGCAGCGATGCTGCTGAACATCTTGCAATGTACAGGATGACCCCCCAAACCAAATGAACTAGTTCAACATGCTAATAGCGCTAATGTTGAAACGCTTGTTTTAAAGGAATAGATTGAGAAAATGTAAACCAGAGAGTTTTACATTTGCAAACATTTGTATCCATCATTTTGATCAGAAGTGCTCTCCTAGGGAGCTGTATATTAGGTGCTTTTTGAAGAAGAAAGTCAAATTTCATAGCTTGAAGTTACAGGAAATACCCTTGCACCACTGTAATTAAAACAGAACTTACACCAAATATGATTCTATAGTAAGAAATGTATACTGAGCTAAAAAAATTAAAATTTATCTAAAATTTGGCAGGAATTTTCTTTGGGCAATAATTATTTTCTAAATGTACTTCAACTAACATTCCACACAGGCTCCTTAATTCATTACCAAGACATATTAAAACTAGAAGAGAGTTTCACATTACTCTTTATTCTGGGTAGGGTAAGGGGGAGTTCAGGAGCCCTTGTGGCATAGTGGTTACATGTCGGGCTGATAACCCTGTAAGGTCAGCAGTTCAAAACCACCAGCCAATCCGAGGGAGAAAGGAGGCATTTTCTACTTCCAAAAAAGTTACAGCCTTGCATCAACTTATAACTTTGAGTAGTATCCATTACTCAATCTTTTCTTAAGTTAAAGGTATTTAAAAGCATATATGTGTGTGTGTGTGTTTTTTTTATATATGTCAAATAATATTCTAGTTTATTCAATCTTCAAATAATAAATTTAAGGAATCAAGTAACAAAACAGCTATCTTCATCCTGGAAATAAGGAACCAATTATACATTTATCTTTCATACTATCCATTAAGACAAAGAAAATTACATCAAAAATTAATTTTTAAAGTGGCCATCTACAATGTACAAATATCATGGAAAGTAGGGCGAAAATGCAGTGTAGTTAGGCTCTTTATAGAAAACATACACGATTCTAACAAAAAATGTATCTTTCCAAATAGTCCCGGAAGCAATGTAAGGAAAGCATACTTCCTCATCAGCATGAAAGTTTTCATTTGAATCAGGAAGCCAACTGTAGGGAGCCTTCACTGTCTCCCTGCCTCTGTCTGTCTGTCTGTCTGTCTGTCTGTCTGTCTGTCTGTCTCTGTCTCTCTGTCTCTCTGTCTCACAAATGCTTGTCTAGCATTGGGAATGGAACAAATCCTTATCTATCATTTACTTGCCTAAATCGTTTACAAATCTTAACTCCTTTAACTCTCCTAATGATCTTTGATATGGGAACACATCTTATCTACATCTTACCAGCAATGGATCCGGGGTTAACAGAGAGGAAATAACTGGCCAAGGTGTGACAGTTAAGTGGCAACATTGAGGTGTGGATCATGAGGTAGCTGAGTTCAGTACCCCTGCCCCTTAGCGCTGTCTAAACTGCCTCTCCTCTTTATTAAACTCTGACGCCTCGTAATTCTCATGGTCTTGACCAGCTCCTGTGGCTCAGGTGGAAAGGGACCATGTGAGAAAGGTGTCAGAGCAAGTCAGAGTGAGCAACAGGGGGCTTTGTGCATTGGTCCAAACCTGGAGAAAGTTATACCCATATCTTTTAGAACTAAGGATCCCAAGATAGTTAGATCCTAATTAAAAAGCAACTGATCTTTCACTTCCATTTGTTCTAGTAGTCATTTTTGTATCCCTAACTACTGCTTTCTTCTTAAAAGGGGTCAAGTATAGAACAGTGGTGAGAATTCTGGGCTCTGGAGTTTGAACTTCTAATTACAGGACTGAGTCACTGTAAGGGATGAAACAAATATTGTTCATGTGGCTCATGTGGTCATAACTCACATAAGGAAAATTTTGACTAACTTTAACACCATCCCTTCCTGTAAATACTATGCTGCAAATAATAACTACCAAGGGCATCTTTACTTGGCTGCCTGTGGCCTATATTAATGAATACATCCAAGTCCTAGGACAACATTTCAAGAAGCGCTTGCTAATACTTGTAAATTGTCAACGTAATTTAATTCCAAAAGATATGGACTTCATAAAAGAACTTAGAAGAAATAATATGTTCAGAATTTCAAATATGAATTCATTGGGTTCTTTTAGACATTACATGTTCCCAGTCCTCTGTCCTGGTTCAATCCCAAGAAAGAAGAACAATTTGTGTATCACTCAGCTCTGGCAGATAAATAGATTCTCCTATAACATTCCCATCTTGAAATGTCTCAAACAGTTTGAAAACTAAACAATTATTGATGGATTTAGCCACACTCCTTGTAACCTGGAGAGTAAGAATGCAGAGAAATTTCCTTTGCTGTTCATCATTTTCTGAATGGCTGAGGAATTAGAGAGCTTTTTTTCTGAACTTTCGTTTTCCCACCAGAGTTTACAGGTTTATAATATTCATATTTTATTGAGATGGCATAAACAATAACCTGATTTTTCTAACTACTTTGTAAGATATATGACCTATAGACACGTTCAAGATAATTCCTCAACTGAAATTGGTTAGAACATAATTTATTTCAAATGTGTATTTCAAATGTTTATTTGTCTTCATAATTCCTGGGCTTTCATAAGAATTACTGTGAGGAGAGAGGCAAATTAAGTTTGGTCTCTAGCATATGCCAAATTGCGAACAAAAAGGAAAGAGAAATTTCTAGAAGTAAGAAGAATCTAGGAAAGCCACAAAAAATCATTGGTAATAAAATAAATTTTTGTTTTAAAATAGTCATCCCACATAGACCAAGGCACCTTAAATATTACATATCCTGAAAAAGAGCTGTCAGCAGCAGTCTTAACTCTGTGTCCACAGATTCTATTTGGATAAAAGAGGAAAGATTGTGGTCTTTGCACAAAACAGTCAAAATGTAGGCATCTCCTAATTAACACTTAAAATAAATTTGTCAATCTCTCCAAAGAGATCTAACTCTTATCCCAAGCATCAGTGAAAAAGGATCTTCCAATTCTACCACAACCCGGACAACAGTTTTACTTTATTGTTGACATCAATATAGTCAAATACTTCTCCAAATAATTAGCAAATAATACTTAAATGGAATGTTTTCTGGCTAGAGTAATTTCACTTTGTATGCAAAGACATAGCTCAAGATATCAATGCAGCTTGGTAACACATGATTAACTGGAGATTCACCTAGAACAGCAGTTCTCAACCTGTGGGTCGCGACCCCTTTTTGGTCAAATGACCCTTTCACAGGGGTCACCCGATTCATAACAGTACAGAATGACAGTGATGAAGGAGCAATGAAAATAATGTTATGGTTGGGGGTCACCACCACATGAGCAACTGTATTAAAGGGCCGCGGCATTAGGAAGGTTGAGAACCACTGACCTAGAATGATCTATCTCAAACGTTTCAAAAGGATTATAACCCAATAGCGTTAGAAGGGATTAAAGAGTTGGCAAGGCATTCGAGCAGCACAGAAGCTTAGTCGTGTTCTAATGTTCACGTTACAGACCAAGGAACTGAACTCAAGAGGACTACAATCACTCAACATCAGGGAACGGGTTTGCTAGTAGATTCTGCACACGTGTTAGACTGACTCTTATCAGAGCACCCTCCTAATGCACACAAAACATTCCCCAGATGATGTCTTCTAACTAATTCTGCAAAGTCCCACACACCAAAGTAAAAAAAATAACAAATTCTTTAATGAAGTAGTTGTGGGTTAATAAAATGAGAAGGTTACAAAAACTGGAAATTGGTTCTAATCCTAGATCATTGATTAATAATAATGGAAGTTTTAACTTCAGGGTACTAATTTTCTAAATGGAGGCAATTAATCCAGATTCTGTTAACAAGACTATAGAGAGGTTAAAGTGAGATAATAAAAATGGTGAACATTGTAAATTACCTTCATCACTAATTATCCCAGGAAGCTTTACCATTAAATATAATTTCTCCTTAAAAGAGAGTAATAAAGTATTTAGACAATGAAAAGTTTTAATAGATTTCTTACATTTTTCCCTTAGAGGGGAGGTTCCCTTACAACACATAAATGACTGGAGGATTTCTGCACGCACCACTTTTCATGCTTTTCTCAGAACACACAGAAATTTCTCTGTGGGTACATTTTAGTCCCAAAGATGATTCTGTCTGAAAACTATGTGTCTGCTTAATCTTAAGAATACAGAAGATTATCATTGAAAATTATAAAGACTGGCCCACGGCTAGACCATGCCACTCTTAACCCAGGTTGTGTTCACACAGCCATCATGTCAAATCTGACATAGCATTCCACTGGCGCGTGTAAAACACAAGCTACAAAGCAGTGTCATTTTCTATTAATTTTGTCTCTCTGCTATCCAACATGCTACTCCCTAATGTTAAATACTTTGAACATCTTTTTGAAAGTGTTAAATCATTCCATTTATTTATTTCAACTTTATTTATGTATTTAAGGAAGCAATAGATTCACAGGATGTTGCAAAAAAATTGTACTGGCAGGTCCTATGTACCATTTACTCCATTGTCCCAATGATAACACCTGGCACAGCTATCGTGCACGTCAAAAATGAGGAGACTGATGTTGGCATGGTTCTCAGAGTTCCTTCCCACGAGACCTCTGTGTGCGTGTACGTGTGCAGTCCCTGGGGCTTTTATACAGCTTGATAATAAATTCATAAAACCACAAATTTATAAGAACTACTACAACCAAGATACAACACTACTCCATACTCCAGGGCTCCCTCTTGCTGTTTATGGCCACCCTTTCCTTTTCCACCCCACCCGACACACATCTCTCCTTAAGCTTTGGAAATCACTAATCTGTTTCCATTTCTGTCATTTTATCATTTTAAGAATGCCATATTAATAGAATCATGCATTATTAGCCCTTTAAGACTGACTCTACCCCCGACCCTTCAACATAATTTCCTTGAGTCCGTCTATGTTGTTGCTTTTCATTATTTTGTAGTATTCCTTGATATGAATATACCACAGCGTACAAATGTTTCAAACAAAGCACTGGAATTTTTTTGGTTGTTGCTTTGTTTTATCTTTCTTTTTTTCTTCCTTCAAACATGTAACCCAAACCTACTGTCCTCCTGTCAATTCTGACTCATGGTGACCCTGTAGGCCAGAGCAGAACTGATCCCTGGATTTTCCAAGGCTGTAAATCTTCACAAGAGCAGGAAGCTCTGCAGTCAGCAGTCCAATGCTTAGACCACTATGCCACCATGGCTCTTTCTTAAACCTATAACACTCTAAAAATGACATCACTGGCTAACTGGTAAAGTATAAATAACCAACCTTGAAAAGTTTTATATATATAATGTTAGAGATAACATATTTCTATAATGCTTTTAAAACTAACATTCTAAAAAGGGAACTTTAAAATTGAATGCAATTTCTAAGTCTTAAAATTGTCATGCATTCTATCCACTAGCTCATTTTGTAGCTATAAATATTTTGCTTTAATTTTAGCATGTGATTCAGTTACAAATCACACTTTTCCACAGTTGATTATTATTCTATCATTGCTTCCTTTTATGACTGACTACATACTGTAAGGTGACTTTGCTCTGATCATAGTATTGGCTTTTCAGATATGTTTTGAAATAATTTAATTTTAAAAACTTGAAAACTTCTATTCAATGGTATACCATGAAACAAGGTATAGCGTTGATAAAATTGCAAAATTTAATGATGAGGGGATGTAGCCTGGAATTATTTAGTTGTTATACACCAGGTAACAAAATATTTTAGATATACAAATCTTCTTTTCTGTAAAATAACACATACAACTGAACACACTCATAGACTATTTGAAAGATTGTATTAATTGAGTAATGAAGAAGAAATACATTTAAAAATCATTCTGAGCTATTTGGGTTAACAATCTCAAAAGGTTTCAGGAGGAATTTAAACCCAATCTGACATTTAAAAAAAACACCCGATTACTGTTCGTATGTTAGAAGACATTTCCCTCTCCCTACAGTATAAATGTTCTTATTCTTCACTTGGCTTTTATCTTCAAGGCTTTCCTCTATAAGTTCCACACACCCCCATTTTAAAGCTTACCCCCAAACTCAAAACTAATCTCTTTGTCATTGAGTAGATTTCCACTCACAGCGACTTCATAGAGCAGAACAGAACTGTCTCTTTGGATTTCAGAGGCTGTACGTTTCCATGGGAGCAGAAAGCTCAAGGAGAGGCTAGTGGGTTTGAACTACTGACTATGCAGTTAGCTGACAATGAGTAAACCACTACCCACCCAGGCTCCTAGAGCTTAGTCAGGCGTCCACTAATCACCCACAGCGTATCCAGAGAACTGCCATCGTTCATAGGTTTCCAGCGGCTAAAGAAAGCTTCCCACTATCTTTTGAAGATATTCCCTTGTTGCAATAAGCATATTAGTTGAATTGCTTATCTTACTAGCTAAACAGTATACACAAATTGACAACCCAGAAACAATGTTGAGCACCCCTTGCACCAAAGGTGATCTACAAACAGCGTGAATTATATTAAAAGCTCAAGAATGTATTGCATTTTCTTTACACTCCAGTCCTCTAAGTGCTAATTTTAACTTCCTCAAATTATACATAGATTAGCACTTTGAAGTTATGTCATCATTCTTTGAGAACCTGATATATATATGCAAGTCAGACGACCTGAATCTGATTCTCAGCCCTGCTCTGCGATGTTGCCTAAATTATTTACTTTCTCTGTTGTTTTCTTAAACAATTGTTTTGAAGTTTTAACTGTACTATGTGATTTCCATGGCACTATGCTACTGTTCTAAGAGGAATTTCAGATAAATTCAAAATGAATTAGAAACCCGTATGGGCCACAGCTGCAGCTGATTTGATGGCAACAGTAATCTCAACAGACAAACCAGCTGAGTTCAGCGAGATGGTGTTGCTTTGAGTCATCTGCTACTTCCCTCTCCCTGTGCACTCCAGGACAACAGCTAACTTGAGGTGCTTTCTGAGAACAACTTAAACTGATAAGTTAAAAAGCTTCACTTGGCGGTCAATTTGAGGCCCTTTCTAAGAACAAATGATTCATCAAACCAGCACGCCACTGCAGAAAAAGTTCATCCACAGCCGTTAACCAAGTAACTGGATAATTTCTGAAACGCTTTTTCACTTGAACAGTTAAAACCTCAACTATATCCTGGACTGAAGTTAGGCCAGCCATCCCCTCTGGTCTATACATAATTAAAGTCATTCTTATTTCATACCCTATAAATATGCAGTGGATGCAAGATGAGAACCAAACACATTCCCCTGGAGGAGCTGGTTGGGCTGAGTCAAACCTCATCAGAGATCACTTCAAAGATCAATTCTTCATGTCATAGAATCAAGCTTAAATGATTGTGTGTGATTCGGCTGTTCCCATTTCCCTGTTGCATTATGCATGATCTTTGACAATTCAGAATATGAACAGACTGCAGTGTTCCAATAGTGATTTTGCATTCTGTGCTAAACTCCATCCATTGCTGTTTTATAGGCTAATGGGCTATTAGACTGCATATTTATTTCACTTTTTTTCACTTTCAATCAATAGTGGTGCTCAGTTTAGCTATTACAGAGCAATAGATCCTTTAAAATATATTTTTTAAGGCTTACAAAATAGCCTGCCCCACCGGTGTTACTTTTAATTCCCACCTATTTTCCTTGATCAGACATTTTCAGAATTTCTATTATCTTGTTTATATTGAACAACTGATAATAACTGTGCTTGGTAACTATTTTCCAGATAGAAATATTACTTGGTTATGAAATTGTACAATGAGCTCGCTTGCTCTTAGCATTAGGATAAGTAATAATACTAATGGTTAAAGTACACAATTAATATTGTCTCCATTCTGACTCTAAGTAAAGAGAAAAATTAATAAAGGCTGAATTTAAACTGTCCGGATCCAATTCCATAAGTAACATTTTTTACTCTATCTTTGTTTATGGTAGACCAATACCTCATTTAGCTATGATGTTTAGCTTGTGACGTTCTTAGTACAGAAGGCTAAAATACTGCCATTAGACTTATAGAAGGGTGGATTAGTGGTTCAGTGGTTACACTTTGGGATACTAATCACAACGGCAGCAGTTCAAAAGCACCAGCCGCTCTGCGGGAGAAAGATGGGCCTTTCTATGCTGATAAAGAGTTACAGTCTTGACCACTCACTGGGGAAGTTCTTCCCTGCCTCCAGAGCTATTGTGAGTTGGCATCAACTCAGTAGCAATGAGAACTGAGAAGAATTACAAAAAATTCCACTAATACCACCAAAGAACTATGTTTAGATATTGTAAATTTTTAATTAATCTTTGCTATCTAACGTGCTGTTCATTGTACTAATAATACATATATACAGAGGGGAAAATCCCCATGGTGATGATGTCTTTCTCTCATGTCCTTTGATGTCCTCAACATCAAAGAGCACACATTTAGTATCAGTACAATAGGAACATAAGTGAGACACTATATCGTATAGAATAATGACAAATATTGTAAATATATGCACAGATGTTTCATATATGCAAAAAAGTATCTCATAGTCCTTTATCTAGCAAACGATTATTTAATATTGTCCATTATTTTCCTACTTGTCTACTTTAAAATGTTTTTACATGTTTTAAAAATGTGTACTCAAGTGTTGGAGTAACCTGGTCAGTTTCCTAGGACATTCTCTCTCAGGAAATTGTGGTGTCCTTGATGAATGTGATTTCAAAGAGATAACATTCTTGAAGTCAAATGTCCAGTGTCCAGTTTCGGAGGAACACAACTATGTAAATACCTTCCCACCTGATGTTGCCGTATGAGAGTAGAGTTGAAAACTTGGTGGAGACTTGACTGGAAACCTAAAGATCTGTTTGGGATTCATTCTTACTACCTTATTAACTTATCAATCGATCACAAAACTTACTACCCCATTAACTTATCATTCAATCATGAGGTTTAAATCAGGCAGTTCCCTTGGTACTCAATGCTCATATGAAAATGAAGAAGTTGGACTACATACTCTTATAAAGCAGCTTCCAGCTAAAAATATATATGGATCCAACTTTTTTTAAAATTGATGCTGTAATGATATTTAGATATCTATGTTAGAAACGAATGAACTGGACATTTCCTTTCTCACTCTATTATTTTCCTGATGTTGTTTTTAAACATTTTCTTTACTTTTTCATTAATCTCCAAATCTCTGATTTTCATCTGTGGTGACTTCCTTCTAAAGACAAAAGACATTGTGAGAGGTACCCTGTAAGCTTTGTTTCCCCGTTGGCTATTTTCTAAGAAGTCCTAGTGGCAAAGAGGTTAAAGCATTTGGGTTCTAACCACCAGGTCAAGAGTTCAAATCCACCTGCTGTTCCATGAAAGAAAAAACTGGCTGTCTACTTGCATTAAAGAAAAAATCACAATTGTAGAAACATTATCCAGCCGTTCAACCACATCCGATTGGGCTGCTGAGCCCGTTTCTCATTCATAAACTGCCTGATAGAGTTTTGACTCTTGTGTACGGAGTTTGGTTTGGGTTTGGTGCATTTTTCTACCATTCAGCATAGACACGAATTGGGCTATTTTGATATTCCAGACACAATTCTTCCCTGAGATTTTCATCAATAAATAAAGAGACATGCTGCTTCCACAGCTGCTAGACACCTACCAAACTCCTCATTAGCTTGCGGACTACAACATAAGAAAATGAAGATATTTTAAATGCCTTATTGAAAGTCTAGTCTCAAACCTTTATTTTACATTTTAGCATTCCAAGTTATAGAACTGAAAACCTAACCACTTGAAAAGCTCAAATGTTATCAAGGGAAGCAACAAAGAACCCATGGGTCCACTGTCATTTATACCCTTCACTTTATACCAAATAACATAATAAAATATGAAAGTTATGCACATCTGTCACTCTTCAACTACAACAGCAAAAATTCCAGTGGCTTATAAAGACAAGCCTCTTGGTTTGTTAGAATTTTTATTCAGTTGCATCTACAGTTTTGAGACAGTTTATTTGGTTCATTCTGTAATAAAGTATATACCATCCCAATGCTGCCATCCACCTGAAGCCTAACATCCACGCCTATTCCCTGTGAGGGGCACTGCTATCGCCTAACAGCAATTCAAAATACTGTAGCTCTAGACTTCCTTGGGGTGTCATAAAAAAGCCCAAGGGATAAAGAATCAAATATTATATTCATATAGAACAATAGGGAAAAATGAGCATTGAGAACATTTAATCCCGGCAATGCCTTCTGCACAATGACTTGCCTCAAGGGAAAGTGATTTGTCCCAGGCTACCCAGCTGGCACAGTCTCTACAAGATATACATCTTCTCAAATATGATATTCCCATCATTGTTTATCCCTTTTAATTTCCCCCCAGCAGCCTGGATGCCCCTCACCTAATTGAGGAGATCGAATTCTTTATAAGCAACTATACTCATGATCATGAACCTGGTACAGGACCTGGTCATGATCCATTCTCTTATATATAAGGTCACAATCAGTCACAGCCGATGGGACAAAAAGAACATGAATGACAACAAAAAATGACTATGGTTCCTAAAGGCAACTTAATTATTTCCAAAACACACACAAAAATAACACTTCCCAAAACAAACAAAACCAACATCAACTGTATTTTGCTGCCAAACTTTTGGCAGAACAATCCCTAACGGCTAAAGGCACCCAAGAAGCAGGTCTTTATTACGTCAGGTGCAGCACTCATAACACCCTCGTCTCCCTTACCTCTTACTACGGATCATGCTGAACGATATGCTCGGAGGCAGGTCCCAGGATTTGGGATTTTACCTTGTTGCAAATCACTTGGAAATTCTAACGAGTTACCCTGGAAAACGCCTTGGTCCTGGAGCCCCTCTTGGGTAAATGACAGGTCGTATTTATATGAAGTGGGGTGTATAGCACAGGCCTAGATCCAATGAGTGAAGGCCTGTCTTTGTCTGCAGAGGGGCAGAGGGGCTGTCTCTGCTCAGTGGCTGCCAGGGATGGCATAGCTCCTGCATTATTAGAACCAACAGCTGAGAACGCCAAGAGCCGAGGACCTGATCAGATGGAATAATCACGCCTTTCTGGGCCCCTACATTGGAAATGGTTCATAGAGCTTCCAATTAACACTTGTCATCAGAATGGCACCATTTCTCACAGAAATACATTGAGAGGACAACTTTATTTCACATTAGTGGGGTGAAATAAAACGAAAATCCTTCCAGTTAGAAATAGGGTTGGTGAGATGGAATGCACAGGTTCAGCTATCTGTCACTGGTTCCAATTTCAATACAATGACTTCAGTTCCAGGATTTGTGAGAAGACCTTTCGGAGACCAGTACTTCGGAAATCGTATTTCAAAACCAGCCGTGCTGCGATTTAGTCACCTCCCCAAGAAATACACTCTTTTGGGAAATTGAAAGGAAAAACAAACTCATTACATTTGGGAATGTCAGGAGACCATCGTATTGCAAGAAAATCAAACAACTCTCTGAAGGAAGGATGGAAGAAAGTAGAACGTGCTGGATTGAGATCTCGCTCCCGAACCAGTGTCTCTGACTGTAACAAGTAACTGGACTAGTCAGTGTTATTAGTGTCTTTATTTAAATGTGCTGGTGCAAGCCAAGCTCTTAGTGCTAGTTAATGAAGGATCTGCCCATGAATTTTTCCCAACCGCATGCTATCACATTTCTGTGATTTATGATATGATGTGGAGGTATGAAATCAAGCACATTAATTGTCTGAATGGTACAAGGCCGTCCACTACTTTTTCCCTAATGCAGAATCACATTTCAAAAACTGCATGAAAGGTCATGTATTTTCTGGGAAGAATTTTCAACTTTTGTTTTATGTGACGTCCCGGGCAGTCAGTAGAATATTATAGTTCTATTACTGCTTCTGCACCCTTTTTCTAACATTCCCCACAGCCTCCTGTTATGATTCCAAGTGTCTGCAGTGGGGAAGTAGATGAGAAAAAACACATTAAGAGGCAGTTACTATGCTGCTGGACTCAGCTAATAATCCCTTTATTTTTCATTTTTATTACTCTATAGTTTATGAATGACAATCTATTCATGACCTATTGTTACAAATATTTTGATTTAGCAATGGAAATACGTATTAATAAACAATACATCCTGGAAGCTTTCTGTAACACTTAGCAGCCTATAAATGTATATCAGAACATTTGCTGGTTACCAGAAGAATTTCCCGAGAATGTAGGTGAACTCTTATCTTTTGCTACAATAACTGCTTGTAAACCTACTGCTGTCTTTGCTGCTGTGTTTTACTTATTGTCAAGAGTCATAATGAATCTCCCTCATTAATTTTTCTACTATAAGCTAAAGTCTTCTACATTATTAATGTTCTTTAAGAGCACATCATCTATACCTTAAAACAGAGAAGGGAAGGCCTAATTGTGATTCTGAACTTTTCAGACAATAACTTAAAGTAACCACTATTTTGGCAAGAGCTGTGATAAGCCTGCAGAGAGCTTGTCACAGAGTGCAAAACGGGAATGAGGAAGAGGATGCCACTGGTATAAGCTTTCTAAAACCCCACTTTTGTCTCCTCCTATTTAACATTAATACCAAAACATCCCACCTATCAAAGGGTGGTGATAATCTGGAGCACTATAATTTGGCTCCTCTCTAGGCCGTTGCTACAAGAAGTAAATATAACCCACACCCAACAGAAGCAAAGGAATCTTAGTGAACTCTGCTGTGGTTCCTCAAATGAAAGAACAATGAATCTTAGAACAATAAATGTCAACTTCTTTTTAAAAACTTCCTGATGACCATGAACTTATGTTACAATAGCAATGCCATTTCCATTTCTTTTTAATTCCCTTTCTTCTCCTTTTT
>NW_022111379.1:22119940-22121834 GCF_000313985.2 Echinops telfairi
GAGGTCTCTTTTAAGTAAGAGTACAACCCTAATGGGGCGGGGTGGGGGTGGGGGTTAGTACCTGCCTCTGGAAGCCTTCTTTCCTTTTCTGGCTTGTTCTCTCTTATCACAGGGTCTCCTTGGGATTTTATTCAAGCTGCCTAAGGCCACATTCCTCTCCCACTGCCTTGGCTATAGGTGTGGGTCCCAGGCCCCCAGCCTCTCTAGCACCCTCAGGTTATCTCCAGTTCTTGCTCACATTGTGCCATCTATACATATTGTGGATCAATGGGCAAAACGGCCTTAACTATATTGTGTAACAGAACAGAATTAGGTGAACAATGTGGGCGCAGAGGTTAGTGAAAGCTTACAATGAAAATTTCTTGTCAAAAGATACAGAAAACATCAAATATTTTATCATCTTCACGTGCACACTGTCTGGGTCAAGGTATTCTAATGCAGGGGCTATTACATCAGGTTACTAATAAAACCCGAGGGAAGTGAAAACTTCATCAGGACAAATGCAACTATCAAAATGAATGGAAGATGAACTCAGACAGGCTTTGAGAAGGACAATTTCACAATATCACACACACACACATATCTGGCTGTCAACCTCAGGTATGTCAGAGTAGAACTGTGTTCAGTGGCTGATTTGGGGCACGGCAACTTTTAGATGATTAGTTATTAGTTGATTCCTGAGATGCCCCTTGATGAACTAGAACTTTCAAATTTTATGTTAGTCATTGGCCATGATCTGGGGCACATCCAAACCATGGACATGAAGTTGATAGGTCAGCGGTTCAAAGCTACCAGCCGCTCCGAGGGAGAAAGGCTGGGCTTTCTACTTCCATAAAAGAGCTGGAGTTGAGGAAATTCACATGGACAGTTCTACTCTGTTCTCTAGGGTTGGTCTGAGGGGCACATGGACACCCAGAAATTGGTCACTGAAATCCTTGTAGAGCACAGTTCTACTCTGACATGCATGGGAGCTGCCTATGTCAGGATCAGCTTTATGAAAACTATATATATACACACACACAAACATATAAAGCAGAGCTATATATACTAAATTACCCAATTAAAAAAAGCTATAAATACTAGTTTACGCAATTAAAAAAAGAATCTGGAATCAAACAGATCAAAATACTACTAGTACCTATCTTTGGGTGATAGGATGTGTAATTCTTAGTTATATATTTTTCAGATTTTTCTCTTTTTTAAAATGTTCTAGTGGTAGCATATGTTATATTCACAATTGTCTCAAGACAAATAATAAGTTAAAAGTTGTACCTCTATGTCTATGTTTACATACATATATAATATATGTATATAAGTATATTTCATATACACACATATATATGACATCCTAATACAATGAGACCTTACTGAGCCATCTATAACCTTGACTACCTTATGGAGTGATTCTAGATCACCTGCCCTTGAATTAGTTTACAGATTGCAGGAGAAATATATCAAACACTAATGTAACATTGACCAAATTCTGAGGTCAATATTCTAATGCCTTTTCAAAGATTGTTTTAAAGATATGTTGTTTATGATCAATTTGAAAAATAGTAATTTGTTTACAAGTCTGTCCAAAACACTGTGCAATGTAGGAAATTATTAATACAGCTATTCTGGCCATACCTTTTTATTCTCCCACCAAAGGATCTTCACTTTCTGGTGGGTTTGTGTAAGAAGGGGAAAAATACTTACTGGATTAGATGATCCAGCTGTGAGTGATTGATAAATAGAGTTGATTGATTGCCAACCTCCCAAACCCAAATTCACTGCCATCGAGTTCATGCCCACTCATGGAGATCCGACAGGACAGGGTAAACTGCCCCCATGAGTTTCTGAAACTGTAAATGTTAATGAGAGTAGAAAGCCCCACATTTCTCCCACGGAGCTG
>NW_022111379.1:22122728-22124731 GCF_000313985.2 Echinops telfairi
CTAATTTAGCATTTTTCCATCTTGGCTACATGATAGAATCACATGTGGCCCTTTAATATTCATAAAGATAAAACTCTCCACAAAGCAAACTCACTACTTCTCATAAGGCATTTAATGATCCAATCTTGATATTGTTCTTCTTCCTCAGGTCTTAAAATATTTCAGTGTATTTGACACAGAAGAATGGGTACTAGACTTGGGCTAAATAGATGCAAGGTTGATAATGGTAAGGCCAGTTGATAGCTCGGCACTTGACAAGACAATTAAGCTCATTGATTATTCATTTTTCATCATCAAAAGGTAGACAACTTTATCTTTTTTTACTAAGTGATGTTTTAATGAAACAAGCTATATGAATTCACTGTTAAAATATTACACAAATACAGAGTTGGATACACTACTTGTCAACCATTTCAAATTTAATTTGACTGCCAGTAGTTAGTAATAATCTAGTTTTAGTTCACAAAGCAAAAATCAATCTTTGTGGTCACAAGATCTGACCATAAGATCTTCTTAGTTATTCTATCATACTGTTCTCATTCTAATAGTTCTGTATTTCTCTGCTTTACAGCCTATATTAAATACACAAGTGCTTCAAAATGGCATTGGAAAATTCCATTCTCTTTTAATTCAGTTTTCCACAAACTTTTTGAAGTATCTATATAATTGAATGTCCTCTAACCTCTGATTTCTAAGATGAACAAATATACTATTATTCATTAAACAATTTTTGAACAGTTCCTCTGTATAAGGCACTATGTCCCCTTTTTTATGTCTGGAAAACCATCACAAATTAAAGGATAAAGATGTGCTTATATCTAGCTATTACAGCTGCTTTACATGATAGACACCATGCACAACATTTATAAATATTTATGGCTAATGAAAATAATTAATGCCTAATTATATTGGAGTAGAAATAAAATAAGTGGTCAGTGTACTTGTAGCCTAATGAAAAATGTGATTTTTAAATCACAGGGAGGGGAGATAAAGAATAGCTGACTTTAGCATCTTTTCTGAGACCACTGGCGACTCAATTACCTGAATTCACATGTGTAAACAAATCAATATGTTTCTACTAGCTATTAACAATAAACTCAAACATACCAATAACATGAAGCTAGTGTAAGACTGAGTAATTTTTGGTTCTGTTAGCCTGAATCAGAGTTAAGTGGAAGGCAAGTAACCACAACAACATATTTATAGGAGAAATAAACATATTTTAAAAGAAGCTGATAAATGAACATAGAGAATAAGGGGGGCGGGTTTTAACAGGTGAAACACATGCCTTCATAGGTAGATATAGGAAAAGATTAGGGAGAGCAGGCCAAATACCTTCAGCCTCAATAGTAAAACTAAATAAATGTCTTAAGTAGCAAATGAAAGAGAAAGAGAAAATGTTGGAAACTTTGAGGGTACCCAAAAGTATGAATAGTAAGGAGATTCAGTCATTATGTGTTTTCGTGAATATTTTTGCTTGTTTTTCTTTTTTAGGTCAACAAAACTCAACAACCTGAGACTGGAATGGGAAAAATAAACAGTGAATGGGACATGGACTTGGAGATTAAAAATGGCTGGATGTCAATGGGAAAAGGAATTGAAGGTCCCAGAGAGGGCGACACAGAAATGGCATGAAAGATCTGAAGCCTGCGAGGGTGTGGCGGACAACGAATTTATGAAGAGTCCAAAGAACCAAGGTCACAGAGCGGGTGAAGAGCTAAGACAGCTATTGTCAGCCCTCTGATAACGGAACTAAAGGCGTAATTGAGTTCCTAGGGTCAAAAATTGAACGCTCGGTGTCTTTAGACTGAAGTCAAAGAGGAAGAGCTATTTTCCTCAAGTTTTCTAAAGGTAACAACAGCAAGTTAAATTGTCCTAACTTTTTCTTAACAACTTAAGAGTTGGAAACACAAACTCTGAAAAACCAACTATCCAACTGGCTCTTCAGTGTTTGATAGGTGTCTTTGTGTTCTTTATGGGTCTTCTGTTATTACTGAAGCTTA
>NW_022111379.1:22125893-22127289 GCF_000313985.2 Echinops telfairi
TTCTCAGAGTTGTATAGGAAAGAACAGGACTCGATTAACATATGAAATCTTGTGCCAAGGTAAATAGGCACATGGATGAATGGATACATAAATCAGACTTCTGGAATAATTTTATTAATAATATAAAGAATAAGAATAAATAATATAAAATAATAGCATAATCAACACAATATTATTAATAATATTACATTTCATAATAATATAAGTTATATGAGTTAAATATAAAAACATAGTTATTTTAGTAGAGTTTTAATTTAAAACATATGAGGGAGTGTCAAAAAGCTCATGGAAAGCATAATTGATAGATAATATAATTTATAGATATAAATATAATTGATGGATAATACAATTTCCCATGAAAATTTTCCCCCATGAGCTTTTTGAAGCCCACTCATACAGTTTGCCAAATCAGAAAATAAGAAATATGAAGAAAACACATAAAAGAACATCAGCATCAGGATGATTCACAGTAGCAAGGAAGTGGCAACTACCCAAATGCCCACCTGTGGTGGATGGATAAATGCCCTCTGGTACACACGCACAATGAAATACTGCGCATCACTAAAAACAAATGAAGAAACCGTGAAGCATGTCACCACACGGATGGAGTTGATGTACATTATGCTGAACGAGTTAGTCAATCACTAAAGAACCAATATTGTAAGAGACCACTGTCATGAAAGAAAAAAATAATCAAGATTAAGGTCTTCATTCCAAAAGCAAAAGCCTTGACTGGCAGTGGGTTGGAAGAGAAAGCTAATATCCTACAAGAGAGAGAAGTGGAACTACATGGAGAAGGTGGCAAGGCAAGCTATTGAGAGTAATCTTAAAAATTGGGTTTTTGAATACAAAAACGATGGTCTGAAATGTAAATCCTGACCTAACTAACAAAATTAACAATAAAAAATTTTTTAAATGAACAAAAACAATTTACAAAGAGAAATAATTATACAATATCACAAAGTTCTTTGGAAATTATACAATCTGACTAGAAGATAAAAACCAAGCAAATATTTTGTGAAGTAATTTGGATTGCTTTTCTAATTTTTACAAATCTTTAAATTTGTAGTTATGAGCTACACAGTTATATGCCACAAGCTAGCTAACATGAATCTAGAACAATTTATGCAAAACTCGCCATGAGAGAAAAAAACAAAAGGAAGTAATGCGACCATTCACCTTCTGTTAGGGCTCCCTGGGTGGTGCCAAAAGTGAATGGCCTCAAGCTAAAAACAAGCAAATTAACAAAAACCTGGTGGTTCAAGTTCACCCAGAGGCACCTTGGAGGAAGACCTGACAATCTAGTTCCAAGACATCGTCCACTGAAAACCCTCAGGAGCACAGTTCTATTCTGACAAGCATGCGGTCACCAGGAGTCAGAATTGACTTGACTCAA
>NW_022111379.1:22127454-22130220 GCF_000313985.2 Echinops telfairi
TGGTTTAGTTGCATGTCAATCAGAGTCCAAATAACCTAAAATGTTTATGCCATACAATTACTTTTACAGAGTGAAATTCAAAAGTGTAGAGTTGTCCTTATCAAATGACGTGAAAATGAATATTTTAAAGGAAGTAAACTTATATTTAATGAACTTGGAGTTGAGTGACATTGTCAATGACCATATTCTCCTTGTTTCATCTTGAAACTAAAAATTGTTACGCCCATTCCAAACCCAGACCGAACTCACTTCCACCGAGCTGACTCTGACTCATGGCATGTGTGTGAGTCCATTCTGATGCAGAGCGACCTTTGTCAACAGCATGACACACTGGGCTGTCATCACAATTGTCCCTATGTTTGAGCCCAACTTATGGATGGTTTTTGAGACAGAAAATCTTTATGCTAGTGTACAGCCTCATCCTTCTCCCACAAAAGAATAAACACTTATCTATTCATCTGCAAAAAAAGATTGAAAGGCACAAAAGCTACCCTCTAACTCAAGTGTAGTTATTGGCTCTCTTAATCCCTCAAATTTCCAGGCGGGTTATTTCCATGAGCTCAGACAAGTGAGAGGCCCCTGACTAATGTTCTACTCCCACAGAGCCGTAAGAACACCAACCTTTAAAAGGTGTCCTAAAAATGAGAAGTGTTACATGAATTGGTATTTCACTGGGGTGCATGTGTATAAGCCTTTCTCAATGTGACTTGCCATTTGGTCCAGTACTTATTTCTGGCCACTCAAGACATGTATGTATATTTGTGAATTCTTGTCCATGAATAAGTCTTGGCATTTGGATGATTTTTGGCCAAAAACTAGATGTGAAATCATGCACACTCAGTGGCCCAAAATAGCTAAATGATCAGCCAATTTCATAAATGGAGTCTGGGATACTAAACATATATGGATTTTTTTCTTTATAAAACCATTACTTCATTATAAAACCAAAGTTTTATTTCCACTTGGAAATATCATGACTATTGTATAATAGTGTTACTTCTGCTACAACTACTAGCCATTTTTGAAGCCTTATTCATACATGTAAGGTTTTAAAATGCTTATATGAACTGCTTGATTTGCAACTAAAAATAAATCTCATATATGATAAGGATTACTAATACTATTATACTATAGAAAAAGAAAATAATTCTGGAAATGTTAAGGTACATAGTTAGGTTACACAATGTGTAAGTACAGGAATTATCAGACTTGTAGACCTGGCTGTATTGAATTATATAATCAGACTATTACAGTGCATGAAAATTCTCTTGCCAATGCATGATGTGATCTTGAGAACTAAGCAGTTTTCAAATTTAGTTTTATTACATAGAAAATGCAGACTGTCTCATGCACTCTAAAACATGGGTTCTGAAATAGGAAAGAAATAAAATACATAAAGCAATGGTGTTGGAACATCTTCCCCTCTCTTTAAAGTCTTATATTTAAAGAACAGATCATTTATTTTTAAACAAAAACAATACAGTTGATGATAATGTAGGGGCTGCTTTAGTGGCTGAATTTGAATATATGTAAGAGTTTACTTCAATTATTTCAAGTAGCCCCAAAGGAGGATCCCAAAAGTCAAATACTTTCAGCACATTTTTAGTGCCGTTTTGGTGGTAACATTAGGCGCCTTGGCTGGTATTCGGGTAGGCTTATACTCGAGTATATACGGTACACAGGAAAGAGTTATAGACATAGTCAAGGAAACCAAGTATCAAAAAGCTAGCTATTGCCCACACAAAAGGCTGCATGTAAATGTTTACAGCTGAACTATTCATAAAAGGCAAAGTAATCCAAATGTCTACCAACTGATGCAAAGAGCAACAAAATGTGGTCTACCCACACAATAGACTCTATTTTGTAATGAAATTCTAAATAACAGATATTTGTTATTTTGGGGTGATGGGAAAAGCAGTACCAAATAGGCATGAAATCAGCACAACACACCAAGAAGTATGCAAGAATAAGGGACAATTTGGTAATTGCTATAACATATACAATTTTTAACAGCAGCAAAAGCAAATGCAATATATGTGCATTGCATGAGTTTCCATGTACACATATATGTGAATAGGATGGTGTATGTGTAGATAAGAAGAATTGTGTCTATGGGAATATGCATACATGAGCTTCACACATATTCATACATATGGTAGATAGACCCAGCTTTAGGGACTTCCTAGGCCTTTCCAAAAACTTAGAATTGGTGTAGTGAGACAAAGGGCTTGTGACCACAGTTTTGCAAGACAACTCAGTTTATTGGTGTTCCATAGTTCACAAAAATTATGTATATCCTAGGTTGGTTGGTAATTTCTGGGGTCTTAAAAACTTGTTAGTGCCTATCTAAGCTTCAACTATGGATTTCTATTTGTCTAGAGAAAAAGAGAATGAAGAAATGCAGACACACAGAAACTACTCCACAAGAGTAAGAGCCCACATGAAACACTCTGGCCTCTTCTAGCCTAAGACCTTAAGAACTCGTTGTTGCCTGCCTACCACTATCAACTGTCCCAACAAGGATCACAACGGAAGGTCATGGATAAAATGGGAGAAAATATGGAACAAAATTCAAATCCCCCACCCCAAAGGCTAGACTCCCTGGACCAATAGAGACTAGACTGGAGGAACACCTGAAACTATTGTTTTAAGATACCCATTGAACTTGGAACTGAAGCTACTCCTAGAGGTCACCTTTCAGCCAAATCATAGATTGGCTTATAAAATAAACGTTATCACCTGTGGTCACTGTGCTATCTTAATCAG
>NW_022111379.1:22130320-22133722 GCF_000313985.2 Echinops telfairi
CTGAAGCTACTCCTAGAGGTCACCTTTCAGCCAAATCATAGATTGGCTTATAAAATAAACGTTATCACCTGTGGTCACTGTGCTATCTTAATCAGTTGTGTCAGCCCAAGTGGTCAGCGTTTACCCTCAAGCAAATAAGGGGACAAGGGCAGACAAGCTAGGCTAATGGAAACTAAACAAATGGACACGTGAAAAACATAGTCAACATCACACACGCACACACACACACACACACACACACACACACACACACACGCGCTGAATGATAAGATTCTCCACCTTACATTAATAAGGAGGTCTCTAAGGGGAACCTGGGACAGATAAAATCCTAGATCTCGGAATGGATTTGGGGCTCACCCTTAATCCTAGCTACACTCTAAGAACAATTAGTTCTTACGACATGGCCCTACACAATACTCACCCTCATGAAGGAATCACAGATGTGGGGGCTATAGCAAAGTGTGGTAAATAAATTAGATGGTGGCTGGCTATCAGATAGAATAGTGCCTGGGGCCTTAAAGGCTTATTTCCAACAACCAGTCATTTAATGAGATGTTAAGTCCACGCAGAAGAAACATAACAACACCGTGATTGAAAATTATGTAATCTAAAACTGAAGGAGGGAATAGTATCAGAGCTTAAATTGTGAAATTCTGGTTTGCAGAGGGCTATGGATGACAGTGGAAGCCCAAGATACATTTGTGAGGTCTACTCAGGAAATAAGCCTCCGGTGATGTCCCTCTATGCATAATGGAGGGATGGGCATAAACCGGTTACCAAACAGGGAGTACTGCAGAGATGACTAGAGTAGAACAAAATGATAAATCTGACTTAAGGGTTAAAACCCTGTCACTTGAAATCCCCCCTCTGATACATATTGAGCCTGATCTGGTTTTCAATATTGGCTTTTGTTTTTCCTTTCATATTGGGGTTTATCTCTGATGTACCTTCACATTGTGGGTAGCATTCTTTGATCTTTGGTAGGTGTTTGTCTGCTTCTAGGTGTAGGAAACCCAGGATTGATGAACGTATAGAGAAAACAACCAGAATAAGGATTCCTGGGGGTTGGGGGAGGTGAGGCAGAGAGACTGATATCAAAAAGGAAGAAGAGGTTTTGAAACTGATTGTAGTAGCAATTGTACAATACTGCTTGCTGTGATTGAACTATAGAATGATATGATGTCTGTATTAGCTCCTAATAAAGTAATTTGGGAAAATATGTGTTCTATGAAAACTTAATTTTGTATGTAGGCTCTCACCTCAAACACAATAAAATGTTATTAAAGATGATGTGCCGTAGTTTGAAACCACTGGTGGCTCTACAAGAGAAAAAATGAAGCTTTCTTTTCCCATAGGAGTTACAGCCTCAGAACCCCACAGCAGCAAGTCTACCCTGTAGGGTCACTACCAGTCAGAACTGGCGTGCTGGCAGTGAGTTTGGGTTTGTTCTAGCCATAAGTCCTTATATTGCCTGGCCTTTTATGAGGTACCATGAACTGGGGTCAAGCTATCAGTCTTTCGGTTAAAAGTTCAGTTCTTAAACATTTGCATCACTCAATGTAAACATCATGTATTTAAAACGTTTATCACAAATCAAGGTCCTTCATTTTAAGCCTGTAAAATTAGTTTTATTGGAATTCGCAACTTAAACTGAAAAAAAAAAAGGAAGAAACCCTGAAACTTAGACATTCTTTTGAGATCATGCAGTATCCAAGGCATAGATACCATACAAGACTAAAAAAATCAAGGTCTTTGTGGAACTTCTATTATGTTCTCTATAAATATAATTATTACATTCTTGATCACTGAAATATGCATATGAGTAATGAAAACAAAATATTTACCAGGGAACTGGTTTATTCTCATTAACAAAATATGAATATGATGTAGTGTCTTCAAATTTATGATGCTTGCCTTAATAAAAATGAGTAAGATAAGCAATATCGTAGATTTAAATAGGCTCGTGGTACTTAAAGTTTATGCAACAATTCATTTAGCAACATGTGTATATATTAATTGATAATGCATTAAGGAATAAGCATAATACAGTACAATCATTGATTAATGCTATCTGTATTAATTATAATTCCTTATTGAGACTATTCATCTTACCCATCAACCCTCTAATATCTTTTAGTCAGTCTAAAATTAAAGCAACGTATATTCGCTTGATCCACTGAGCTAGTATGTCTCCTTATTTGCTTGAATAAAAACTACTGCAGAAAAAGAAGAAAACAGATGACTCAGTTAATAATGGGCCATCGGATCCATAACAGGTTTGTAAGTGATCTTTTGCCTGAAAAAAGTTCATTGTGTTTTTGTCTCATTGTAGACCACTTTTAAAATCAAGTCATGAACGTTAAAAAAATCATTATAAAACGAATATATCTCTCCATCACATTGTTAGAGGTTATTCTGAAAGTTTTCATGATTAACTTCAACTTCCTAATTAAAATAATTCAATTTATTTTTTTTAAATTATTTTATTGGGGCTCGTACAATTCTCATCACAATCCATACATCCATCCATTGTGTCAAGCACATATGCACATTTGTTGCCATCATCATTCTCCAAATAATTCAATTTCAATTGTAGTGGCATTTTGGAATGTTCGAGGCTTGGTGGAACATTACTCTGAAATGTAAATCTGATGCTATCTTACTGCATATTTCATATGCACACAAGTTAATTGAAAGTGTTTTCTATGAGTCATAGCTGTTAGCGGAAAACTAGAAATAATGTTATTAGCAAAAAACAAGCCATATGGTAATAACTGATAGTGATCTTCATATGGACCTTACCAAAGTTGTGAACTTGTTGATATACGTATTAATTTCAATCTAGGCTGTATATATTCATCCTAAAAAGTCTTTTGAGGCAAATTATGATAATCTATTCCTTTGCATCCAAGTATTAATATATATTTCATAGGTGTTTTGACTGAATAAAAGTCTTCTCTGATGAATATGTGTTTAAAGCAGTGACAATATGTAAATTATTTACTGATCATGAAATTATATAAAACACAATCAAAATCAACATTTATTGCCATTTTATGTTGTTATACCATAATGAAGACGTTTTTCACATACAAAACAACGTTATTTAAATTATCCAGACTCCATTCATTCCAGAGCCACAGAGGCAAGATAAATGCACTGAAAGTATTGCCTTAGATAATCTTTAAATCTGAAGCCTAAAATATCCCCTGAATTCTTCTCAAAATAAAACAATATTTACCGTTAGTAGAAAAGGTCGTCTGTTTGAGCATTACACGCTATCAAGATCTTTCAAGATATGACAACATCAACTCAGAAGATTACACAGGAAGCTTAGGGGGCAGCGAGCTTCTGTTGACAGCCGAGTAATGAACAACTCATAGAAAGGGCCTGAGGATGGTT
>NW_022111379.1:22133822-22137910 GCF_000313985.2 Echinops telfairi
TCAGAAGATTACACAGGAAGCTTAGGGGGCAGCGAGCTTCTGTTGACAGCCGAGTAATGAACAACTCATAGAAAGGGCCTGAGGATGGTTTTGCGACCTGATAAATGTAATCAATATCACTGAATTGTACATGCAGAAACCTTTTAATTGGCGTATGTGCGTATATTCTCAGCAACAAGAACAAAAAATAAAGTAAAATGTATATGTAAGTTTAGTCAATGATTGCAGATATATTGCGATTTGGGACTAAATCCACTGTCGAAGAGTTGATTCTGACGCACAGAGACCCTCCATAGGGTTTCTGAGGTTATAGGCATTTATAGGAACAGGCAGTCTCCACACTCTCCTGTAGAACAGCTAGTGGATTTGAAACCCTGACCTCATGGTTAGCAGTCCTATGTTTACACAAAAATGACTACACCTCATAACATAGCCAGCACTTTTATAATAGAAATACATACAACTCAAGCGATTCAATTAACACTCATGTTGAGGATACTTGTTATTGAAATGAAGAGATAAATTCCAGTAAATGAAGAGATAAATTCTAGTGAAAATATGGGTGTCATTTTTAGTGACTATTATTATGGACAGCATAGTAGGAATTAATCACAATAATAATATCTCTCTTAAAATAGGCATGCACACACATACATATCATACAAATATATGTATATTGTGAGCACAAAACTAAAGTCTCATACAAATATATGTATATCTGTACACATATATTTGTATGTATGCATATATTAGTATGAGTTTTAGTTTTATGCTCACAATAATCTTTTTCTAAATTTCAAGGTATGCATGGAAATCAGACTGTAAAATAATAATTAATGATCACCTATTATCATTTAAAATGAAAATAACCAAAGGACCAAAATTAAACCTCTGCATCATCATACTTTTAATCTGAATAATAAAATTCTTCTAACATTTCATATTAGAAGATAATATAGAAAACACAATGTGTTTAAGATTTCCAGTGTAGCATCAAGTATATGACAACTATATAATCATGAGTGTGTTAATGTATGCTTGAATTTCCAAAGAAAACCTATTATATTTGCAAGCTCTAGTGAAGTCTACGAGTACAAACTAAATATATGATAAAACAACAGCATAATGAAGACATAAAATTTAGAGATCACTGAAAACATAAGTACAATGTATTCTTCTGTAGGCAAATTTTGAAGTATTTATATACATAGGGTTTACTGTGCTCAGTACTATATACCAAATATTTCTCATAATTAGATAACCTGAATTACTTTGATGTCAAAGCTTCACATAACAAGAAGAGAGGTGAAAAGAATGGCTGGTTATTCTTGTCCACAATATTTTAAATACAATGTTTGATAGTATCAGGAGGATATAATAATTATACTGATTATTAACCATATATTTCCTTTTAGTTATTTGTGGGAATAAGAAGCCATGATATATCTGAAAACTACACTAAACAGAAAAAAGATGACTTATTATCAAACTGAATCCCCTTTATATTCTCTATTAAAGCCTCCTGTCCCCAAAACAATCTCCTCAGGATCTAATTTACAAACTTGGGAAACACTGAGCACCAAGCACATTTTCCCAGAACTGAAAGCCATCACATTAAAACATTAAACTTCACTGGGTAATCTATACTTTTTCATTATTCATTCATACCTCCAAGTTCCTTACTAATGTCACAAAACCTCTCAGGTAAGTAGAAAGTGAGCAAGGACAGAAGATTCTAAGCCATGATCAAAATATACTTGACATTGTAAAGAAATAAATGGGTCTGCCAACCAAGGATCAGCTAGAAGTGTAAGCCCAAATATTATACCACCCATTAAAATATCATTTCCTCTTCAGCTAAACACTCAACTAATTTTGAAGACCTGTGTGTCCTTCCATAGAAATTCTGTGAGTACAGGGATTTTTTGTGTGTGTCTCTTTCTGTTCCAGCCCCTAGGAAATTACTCAGACTGTAGTAGGCTCTCAATAAATCATTGCTTGACAAACAATTGACAGGTTTTCTCACTTAAATGTTTGTGTAAATCTCCTGCATAACATTGGAGATAGAAGTTAAGGGCAGTATAAAGCACTGACAATTCCTACTGTAGGTGGAGGCAGCAGAGGAAACAGAGTATTCATATAAAATGGAAGCATACAACTCAATGCTGCAAAAGAAGGCAGCAGAACGAGGTGGGTTTTTCAGACCCGGCCTCGTTAGCCTGCTTGCATGAACAAGTCTTCAAAGGCAAACTAGAGGTAAATCTTAAAGCTTTGTGAAAAGGTATCTTTTGAAAATCAGGTAAGGACAAGCTGACAGAGTCTGTAAGAAAGAGAGGTGATCATCAGTCTTGAGAATGCTCTGCCTGCTGACACAGTTTGAGAAACACTCATGAAAATCGCTAATTTCTAATTTGAAGTCTTTTTGGTTGGTAAGGCCCAGAAAAAGGGCATTTTTTAAATTTAATGATGGTTAATAGAAATCAACATCAGTAAAATGGCAAGTAGGAACTGAGTGTTGCAATACTGACCATTTGAACTGAGTCAAAGAAACTCGAGAGGCCCCACATCCTACGTTAAGGAACAAGTAACAATAAAATAGGTAGAAACAAGGGACCCCGATTTCTGGATCTGGTCGTTCTGTTGTTGTCCATAATGAATCGTTCATAAATCTTGTGGTGGGGACATCACAGTGTTTTATTTTTTCTGTGCTTTGAGATCTGTGAAATGAACAGTTGGCTCATTGTTATGTGCTGTCAAGATGATTCTGTTTCAGCGACCCTGTAGAACAGACTAGAACAGACTAGAATAGTCCCCTAGAGTTTCCTGGGCAGCAATGAGTCTTCATGGGAAGGGATGGCCAGGTCTTTTTTTCTCACAGAATTTCTGTGGTTGTTGCTGCTGAGGTGCCATCGAGTCAGTGCCAAGTCCGAACGACCCAATGTACGACCGAATGAAACACGACCCTCTCCTGTGCCACCCTCACAGTAGTCTTAGTGTTTGTGTCAATCCATCTTGTGGAAGGTTTTCCATTTTTGCACTGCCCTAGTACTTGGGCAGGCATGATGTCCTTCTCCGGGGACTGGTATCGTCTGACAACATGCCCAAAGTACATGAGGATGAAGGTTCTTCCTCCTTGCCTTTAAGGAGTTTTCTGGCTGTGGCTCTCCCCAGGCAGGTTTGTTTGTCCTTTTGGCCATCCATGGTACTTTGAGCATTCTTCGACAGCTCTACAGTTCAAATGCATGGATTCTTCCTCAGTCTTCCTTACTCAGTGTCCAACCTTCACATCGACAGGAAGCGACTGAAAAGAGACTTTGTCCTCAAAGTCACATCTTTGCTTTAAAGAACTTCTAGTTGATTTCAAATCACAATTTCATAGGTTTGAAGCCAACTACTCTTTATATAGGCGGTTATATTTACCACAATCAAAAAGTGGTCTTTCAAACATGAGGGCATTCCACATGGAAGAAGCACACCAGTCTGTGTCATCAAGAGGGTCGAAGGGACCACGTATCAGGCATCAAAGAACAAAAAATCCTATCATTGTGTGTTCCCCTTCCCAACACAATCACTGAAGACACATGGGTGCATAAGCAAATGTGGTGAAGAAAGCTGATGGTTCCCCCCTATAAAAAGATATAGCGTCTGGGGTCTTAAAGGCTTGAAGGTAAATAAGTAGCCATCTACCTCAGAAGCAACGAAGCCCACATGGAAGAAGCACACCGCTTCTGTGATCATGGAATGTCAAAGGGATCAATTATCGAGCATCAAAGAACAAAAAATTATATCATTGTGAATGAGGGAGAATGCAGTTTGGGGACACAAAGGCCATCTGTAGGCGACTGGACATCCCCTTACAAAAGATCATGGGGAGATGAGCCAGTCAGGGTGCAGTGTAGCAATGATGAAACATACAACTTTCCTCCCCACCACTATCATGATCCCAATTCTACCTTACAAATCTGGCTAAATCAGAGAATGTACACGGGTACAGATAGCAACTGGCAACACAGGGAATCCAGGGTGGATGATCGTGGTGAGAGTGGCAATACCAGGAGGGTGGAGGGAAGGTGGGGTAGAAAAGGGGA
>NW_022111379.1:22138967-22141594 GCF_000313985.2 Echinops telfairi
CTAACTATCTTTTGTTTCTTACAATGACTTCATTGCCCTTTGACCTTCCACCTCCACCTCCAATCTGACTTTCATGTCCTTATCTGACCGAGCATTCTGATCTCTTCTTAGATTCACAGCAAAAGAAAAAGAATGATTATAATTTTTTTAAAATGCAAATCATTAAATAGCCCATTACATCTTATAATAGGGATTATAAATAAAGGGATTTTTATAATAGGGATTAAAAATAAAGATCATGTAGTGTCAGTTAATATATTTTAAGATCAATAATGAATCCAATTTACACTAATAAGATCTTATATGAGATATAGTTATTATGGGTCAAAATCAACTCAGTGGCAGTGAGTTCGGAGTTTTTAATTAAAATATATGTACTCATTATATTTTATCCAAACTTTAATTCTTTATTTTGGGATATCAGAACTGTGGGGAAGGCTGGTTCAATTAAAATGTCCATTTTGTTTCGAATTATATTTTGCTTTTATTCTAAAATTTTATTATTTTTTAATTATTTTTTTAAAAATTTTCATGGAATCAAACAAAGAGATGACATAGGAGTTGCACTTTTTAAAACAAGTAAATGAGAAGAGACTGTGCTACGTTTGCCCAACGACAACCTCTATTTTTTTAGCTTTCGGCTTTCAAGCTATTTAAAACAATGCTTTCTTGGGCTCAGGGAACCACAGCTTCTGGGCACAACAGAAGATCAGCACTAATTTATCATCTGCTTGTAGCGTGGAGAGTTCAAAGCCGGCTGTAATGACAATGGAGACCTAGGAACGCAATTCCAAAGAGTGGATTTGAGATTTGGGGACAATTCCAAATAGGTACTTGACATGTTCAAAGTGAATATTTCAAGCCCGGTATGATCACAGGCTTTCTATTACCCAAAAAACCCCAACAATTGTATTGTGGGTAATCATTTCCATCCTTAAAATACGTATATGACAGAATTTTTGTTGTGTGTCAGCAACCTCTGAAAGATGTGGCTAAAATCAGCTTCTCAGTACTATGTTGAAGGATGAAGAGCGATGGCCTTGCCGTGTTCCTGGAGATCCTGTTATAACACGTGGCTCAGACTCTCGTGAAGATTAATATGGTGATTAAGAAGGAACTTGAAGTGTTCTTGTAACAAAGCAGATAAAGTATAATTGGTTCCTTTCAATAATGATATTTTCCAGTTTTCCTCCTAATTTGCTGATTATGTGCACTGTAATTTTACAGAATAATGTTAAGTATAACAAAAACTCCTAGTCATAAAACAAGTAGATTTATCCTCAACTTCATCTAAAAAAAACCAATCCCACTTGAACAGGATGCTCGCTTCTGAGCATGATTCATATCACTGCCATTGTTGTATTCTTACCCAGTCAGTTGTTTGAGCAGACAAATGATTAGAAGAACCAGTGCCTGAAAAATGCCCTACGATGGTGTCTCTCGCTGGAACGAAAATCACTTACTTTAAATATCCCTTACTTAATCGGGTAATTATACAAAGTTTGCTATAAACAGAAGTCGAACTCCAGGCAGACCAGCTTTCAGAAACATCTGAAAAGATGGGCAGAACCAACTGCAACCAAGACCTAAGCAACGTGCTCGAGGGAAGCCTGGGACTCTGTATCCTGTGGGTCTCCACAGCACAGGGTAGCATTCCAATCTTTCTAAGACAAAGTGCTGTCTGCAAAGCAACCTCCAGTAAAGGTTTAGACTGTTACCTTAGGTCTTCCTGCAGTATGACATTCAGTCTCTCTGTACTGCAGCATCACTTGCATACCTGTTAAGATGCTTTTCGTTCCTTGTTTTCAGTGAACATTATTGTTATTGAAGAAGTACACAAACTAGTCATTACTTACTACTCATTAAAAAACAATTACTGATGCCTCCTCTAAAACTATTCAGAAAATAATGCCTATCTACTTCTACAGAGTCAGCCACTGAAAGTTGATTGAGCACATCACTACTCTGACAAGCATGGACTTGCCATGAGTTGGAATCAACTTGAATACAATTGTATTTTTATATGTAGTTGTTTTATATTTATTCGGGGGTATGTTAAAATGCCACGCGCGCGCGCACACACACACACAAACCCCACACCAACGAATTAAACCAAAGCAGGATTGCACTTGAATTTTCATGTGCAATCACATAAACCAAACTCACTGCCATTGTCTCAATGCAGACTCACAGCCACCTTAGAGGACAAGGCAGACCCGCCCTGTGAGTCCCAGGATCATAATTCTTTAGGAAACCCTGTCTTTCTCGCATAGAGTGGCTGGTGGTTTCAAACTATGACCTTGAAGTTAGCAGCCCAGTGCATAACCACTATGCCACCAGGTCTCCTAATTCTGAAGTTACCAAAGAAAATGAACTATACCATGGAATATCAGCAGAATGAACACATCTGTCTTGGGATGAAGTCAGTCAAGAATTCTCCTTAGAAGCTGGGCTGGCGTGTTATCAGGGGGAACCAGCCTTTGGAGACAGAGGTCATCCTTCAAAGAGTAGAGCCTCAAAACAAAAGAGGAAGAACCTCAAGGAGATGGGCTGACACAGTTGCTGCAGCAATTAGCTGGAACAGGACAAAAACTATGAAGATGGTGCAGGATTGGTCCATGTTTCAT
>NW_022111379.1:22142658-22147830 GCF_000313985.2 Echinops telfairi
CTCCACACAATTTGAATTATTTAAAACATTATCTTCTAAGCCCTTTGTGGGTGAGGGGTTAATATTCTATTAATATTCAAGATTGTTTCTCTGGGTTTAGAGTGAGAAATTTTTATATAGGCAGAAAATGTAAATCTCATAAAGCATAATTCGATAGTAATGTAGTTGATGGCAAGGCTTGTGGTATCTCTTCATTTTCAGCAATCAAACAGATTGTAAAGTATGATGATTAGGCACCTCAGTGTAAATGGGGAAAACAGGGTTATATCCAGCTTATGAACCTTTTATCATAGTCGTCATGTTAATATAGTCTTGCTCATCAGTCCCACTGAACCAGGAACAGAGGTGGAAATGGTCTGGTGTTTTGGGAATATTTCCTTAGAGACAGACTTACAGTGGCTTGCAATCCACACGAACATAGGGTGTACCCAGCCCAGGCCCATTCCCATAGCTCCCTGAGTTTCATCATTAAAGAGAACCAAGTGCGACGTATGAAGAGACTTCACTCCTGCAATGGAAAGGAATTCAGTGCAAACTCAGAGGACTTCCTTGAGATCACTGAATCGGGCTGAACTACCAAGATGGGGTGTGCGCAGTAACCATGGATCCAAGAAAAGCCTAACACGGTGAGTGATTAAATGATTCCTCAAAAAACAAATAAGAAAACCTTACTCCCATTGAGGCCTATCTACTATATGACATGGTAGACCTGTTCCTGTGAATTTCCGAGACCGTAACTCGTTACGGAAATGGAAAGCCCCATTTTTGCTGCCTCAGAAGGGCTGGTGGTTTCAAACTGCTGACCTTGCAGTTAGCGGCCCAACTTATAACCACAATGCCACCTGGCCTTCTGTCTGGCAATTACTCAAGCCCTGCTAAAGGAAATTACCTGGAAAAATACAAACCCCCCTGAGTTACCCCATCAAGATCTACCCCATCAAGATAATTGATAATTGCCTTGGACATTTTACTAGAATTGAACCAAGCATTTCCTTTTTAAATTTCAGGATAGTCTAATTTCCTCACCACATAAAGCAGACATTCAATAAGATGTATCCAATCTGAACAATTCTACAATTTCCCATAAGGTTTTACAGCACCTATGCTAAAATCCATTCTAAATGGATCATTATCAATTCCACATCTTTCTGTAATTTCCAAATAAATTAGCTAGACAGGCATCTTATTTTAGCTTAAGAATGTATATCAGGTGTTTTTTCCAGACACAAGCAATTAAGGGATTGGAAAATAGCTCATGGTAAGCTCCAAAGAATTGATCCTCAGAGAGCAAATTTTGCAACACTCAACAATCCCAATTTCCCTTGGGCACCTCTGCTGACAAGAGGTATTGCTAGTGAAGCAAGGCAACTGAAAGACCTGCACTCAAACCATCTCAATTAAGCACCCTGCATAGTGTATAGCGAACATTCAAGAGGCGATAGCCACTAGAAATGTCTCACGACTCTGATGTTTACAACAAAACCAAACCCGGGTGCATCAAGTCCATCCTGGCTCACGGCAACCCTACAGGACAGAGCAGCACTGCCCCTGTGAGTGTCCGAGCTTCTATCTCTTTATGGGAGTAGAAAGCCCAGCCTTTCTCCCGAGAAGTACCTGGTGGCTTTGAACTGCTCACCTTGCAGACGACAGTCCAATGTGTTCCAGAAGGTGGCATTCTTCCCATTTTGTGTTGGATGCATGTGCTGTGCTTGTTGGGTAGTTATGGACAATCTAGCTTACCCAATCTCGTCCGGTTATTCTATTGTATGATCTCATGAGCTTTGTTATTAATAAATATCAGAGTATGAGACCCCTCTTATCTTCTTGCTGCCTAACAAAACAAAACACCCTAACATCTGGGAGTTTTAAAATGATTTGAGGACAAGGCAATGAAATACAAACTGACTCGTCGAACAGGACTCTTCGCTGCTCAGTACCATGTGTTCTCATAAAACACTGCATTTGTTCAGCTATTAAATATGATAGTGAATATTATATAGACAGCACTGGCATTATTAAATATTCTCAGTGCGAATTGAACTCTAGCCTTAGTTTTAAAATATCTTCACAAGCAAAATTTAAGTTTATATATAATCTTGACAACTACAATTATTTTTATCACAAATCTCTAACTGAGGTTACACTTCACATGTTAAAATTATATTCATGAATTACTATTAGAAATTTGACAAGTTAACCAAACTTATCATGTTTTAATTATTGTTGTCACTCTCAGTTGTGATGTAGTCCACATGCATGTACTAGGGCTGAAGAAAATAATCACATGAAAAAATAAATACATACATATTTAAGTAGTTATATTTTCTCCATCCCAATTCTGAATATGTTATTTCATATCCATATAATCTAAACCATTACCACATATCACAAACAAGTGAGGGAGTCTCTTTTTGTCGTCTATTCTCTGAGCTCAAGAACCTGGTCTCTTAAATGGCTATCCAGAGCTAAAACATCTATGCCTTACTCCATGCTTAATAGCAGACCACATCTGTTGTTACTCTGTGATATTAAGATCAACCACAACAGTGCTGATATTAATATATTTGCTGATGGTATTAATACATCTGTCAGGCTCCACTGCTGTTACACAAATTCTGGAGACAGCATGATCAAAATAAAAAGTAAAATGAAGAATTATGGAATATGCAGAAGGTGAAGGACACAGAGGCAGGCTCTGGTACACGCATGCCTATCAATGGGATATTAAGCTCTTGCCTATGGGGCTCTCTCAGAATTCCAGTGAGCATAGCTACTGCTTTCCTGAATGGAGTCACACAGTTCCCTAACTTGTTAACCAGCCACGACTGGTCAGTGAATGACGAAGAAATAGAACCAGTATGACTGACATTAAAAAGTGGTTTGCCATAATCTTTAAAGCATTGTGTTTATTACAATTTAAACACACTCAAATCAAACAGGCCAGAAATGAAAATCCTACCATGGAATTCCATGTCCAAAGAAGCAAAGAGAAAAAAGAGATTATTTTATACTAAAATTCCCCAGTTGTGACATCTTCACACTGTGGGTGTTTCATAGTACACAGTTCTCGGTGGATACTCTGCAATAAATGCTGTGTTTCCACTTGTACGGATGTGTCTAGTACACATAATTCGCATCGCGTGAAAGAATACTTCTTTTCATTTTTGAGTTTGTAAGAGCAAAACCTTAAATATATAGTGTTATTGTAAATCATTAACATATCACCCAATTCAATAGCTCAAGCCTATTAAGAAGAGTCGTACAATCATCACCCCAAGGAACTTTAGAATATTTTCTCTTTTCTTGTTCTCATTGTTGTGGATTCACCATTTGCCCAAACTCCCTTCAATATCCTTAGGAAATTATTGATCCAGATCCTGTCCCTAAAAACAAAAGCTTTGAAATTCTTAAAGAACTTATTAGAAATGAACGTCTATTAAAACTTCAGTTTGTGCATGCGATGACATACGAAGAGGCAAGCAGGGAAATCTATGTTGTAATGTGCAATGGTGTATACAATGCAGTAAATGAAAAAGAATTGCACAATAGAATGTATAATCTGAAAGTATCTTTTTAAAAAATGGTCACAGGTGTCAACATCTATAGAAATATGTACACATGTACTATATACATCAAACAAACAAATATATATATATATATATACACACACACACATATGTATGTGAAATAATTGAATTTTAGACATCAGGATAAAAGGCGGGTGTATTCTGCAGAGTTTTTGGTTCTCTAAAAATTTACTTAAATTTTTAGTAAACACTTTTATGAGTTTTAAAAATATAAAGTGCATTTTAAAAGGTTTCCTTTTCTGGACTCTAAACAGAGACTGTCACTGATAGGACAACAGATTCAACTCCCTGTGAACAGTCTGTCATAAAGTATTATTGGCCTAGTGGACCTTGCTCTATGCATGGCTGCTTTATTGAATTCAATTTGTGTCTAGAGGGTTGGAAAAATAAAAAAAATAAAAAAATAAAAACGCAGTTAAATAATAGAAATATGATCTACTGCAAAGAAGCAAGTTTAGTGACAAGCCAGTTAATTACGAAGCTGATGATTGCTGCTTGCCCCTCACATAATAATGAACAACAAATGCCTATGTCTTTCACACATTCAAATACCAACAAATAACCACATTTATTCCAGCAATCCAAAGCATGTTGAGATAGCCAGTTACAAATTGACAAGGAAATAAACAAATACTTGCTGTGCTTGAATGAGACCTGGGGAGGGAGTGATAGTGCTGCTACAATTTTAAACTTTCCCTTCCCACATTGTGAAATTTTCCTTCCACATCTGTGTTTTCGAGAACAATGAACCCAGCTGTCCTGGGATGACAAGGTAGGCTACCCCACCTTGCACCACATCCTACTGATAACATGTCAATCATCTTTCTCCGCTGATATCTTGTGGGGCACAGAGTCCCCGAAGCCTGTGTTTGCTGCTAATTAATAATAATGAACAGGATGGCATAGGTTCCCTTTGAACAGCTATGTTGGGAAAATTTCCAATCAGCAAGAGCTTCAAGCAACAGAAATATCCCCTTTCTAGCCCTGCTGCCTATCCCCCACACCCCCACCTCACCCATTTACATTCTGAAATACATAGAGAATCTACCTTGCCTTTGGGTTTAAAAAAAAAAAAAGTAGGTCAAATTGTCTAGGCTTTATGCATTTTCTTTAGGACTCGGGGAAAGGCAGAGAGAGGCAGCACAGCCGTTTCCAGAGCAATGCAGGTAATTTTATCTTCACCCCCACATCAGCCTCCTAGTCTTGTGACACTATTAACTTAGCACCACACTTAGGCACAACTCAAAAACAAAACAAAACAAAAAACCCAAAGCACTGAAAGCTGGAATGCCCTCCATTTAGGGCATTTTTGTGCAAAACCTCAGGGGATGGCCTTGGTGCAGTGTGCGCACTCGGAGGACACAGAGCTTCTCCTGCTTCTGCAAGCCTGCAACACACCGCAATAAAGCTGCACTGACTTCGAATCCGGTGTTCAGATTTAACGAGCATTTGGAAAAGGAGCTGGGCCAACCCGAAACTTGCCTTTGTACTTAACGAAAAATGAGACTTTGAATAGACAGAGCTAGTTCAAATCTAGGCACGGTCACTTACAATGTGATATGACTTGAGTTCTTTTAAATGCAAT
>NW_022111379.1:22148806-22150418 GCF_000313985.2 Echinops telfairi
TGAACTATTAGGCCACTGGGGAAGGAAGCATTCCCAACATCATGGGTGAGGGGAACACATAAAAAATCATGATCATAGCTCTGTTCAGTAACAGCATTATGAACAGAGTACTATGATCGGCCAAAGAGGACAGGATTAGTGTTGCCTTCGGGACCCAGGATGACTTTAGAGACATATAACATGTATGACGCAGGCCTTGAAGTGGAATAAAAATGCCCCAGAGGAAGAGGAGGGCAGGTAGGAGTTGGAGGTGACAGGGTTATTCAGAGAGCCATGAGCTTGAACAATGGTATTTTGGAATTCAATTTTTTTCTCTCACTATCGGTGCAAGTATTTTTATATGTACAATTTGTGTTTCTCCGCTTTAAAAACCATGTATACCTCACAGTTATAAGTCAAACTAATTGCCAAAGCTAGCTAGCTAACAACACAATGTTTGTGGCAACTAGTCAGCCAGATCACTCCCTTTGCTTTTATTTAATTAGGGAAAGTGGTCGAAGTGACAGCCACTTAAAGCGCTCCGTCATTCACGGGAGAGATACGTGGTGCACTAGGAGCTGTGGTGCCCTGGCAATGGCCTGCGCTGTGGTGGTTCTCTGCTGCCAAGTCCAGACACCCTGAGGAACAGGGTCAAACTGCCCCATTGTGTGCCTGATGCTGCAGTCTCTGCCAGAGCGCATTTCCAGATCTTTTCCACCATGAACTGCTGGCTGGTTTTGAACTGCCAAACTTTCAGTTCATTGCTGAGGGTTTATCCACTATGCCAGTGGGTAAAACTGCATTGAATAGAGCAAAGACAGAGTCATCCGGTGAACCTAATGTGGGGATCCCCTCTGTACTGTTACCTGAGTCCCAGTCAGGCTTCCTGAGTTCAAGTCCTGGTCTGGTCACTTCCTAGTTTTATGACCCGTGTCTCCTTTCTTCAGTAAGTGAATGAGGACAACTATTTCTGTTTTCTCATTGGACTGTTATTAAGATGATGATGATATGAGCTTACCAATGTACATTTATGATGCTATGAATTATGGGGCAGGATGGCTTCACACTGGGCAGTTTCATATTCCATTATACAGAGACTCACTATGTATGGAGCCGATCCCATGGAACCTAACAAGAAAAACATGCTTGCAGGCAGCTTCATCAAGTTTAACCATCTTAATGGTGAGGCCACAGCTGACGGAGCGCCTGTGCCACGAGAGAGTGATGGGTCCATCCCTGAGGTCAGAAGCAGTGGCTTCTTTCACTGTGTGTTCCTGGTGCCTTGGATGGTGCTTGACCCACAGACACTTTTAAAAGGTGCTAACATATATGAAAGCACATAGTAGGAGTCAGATGGCTTGACAGTTACGAGTTGGGCTGTGAACCACAAGGTCTACGGTTCAAAACCATCAGCTGCTCCGTGGGAGAAAGATGGAGCGTTCTACTCCTGTTAATAGTTACAGGAGTGAACGCAGCAGCAATGACTCAATGACAGTGAATTGTTCTGTTTACTTTAGAAAGAGCACATATGTGTGTGTTAGACTGAGAGTAAGGAGAGGGGAGCTGGATAACAAGTCCAAATTGCATCAGGGCTTGTAGTCCCACCTACGGAGTTTGATTCTGGAAGTATGTG
>NW_022111379.1:22151440-22154059 GCF_000313985.2 Echinops telfairi
CTCTGGGAGTACAAAGTACACAAACTCGATCAAAGCCCCTGCCCCCAGGAAGGGGCTCCACAGCATGCTGAGTAACAGATCCACAGCATGCTGATCAACAGAAAGAGGGAATTTGATATCAAAATGTAAATACGTTCTTCGGAATCCAAAAATTCTTTGTTCAGAAAACTGTCAACAGAAAAGACTACATGAACTACCAGAAAACCTTAAAGGTTGGTTGGTTTGCAGATTTTAATTTTAATTTTTCAGCTTTACTTTACAGAGCTCTGGTGACAGTGGTGTAGTGGTTAAGCTTTGGGCTGCTAACCGGTCGTCGGTAGATTGAAAGTACCAGCAACTCCTTGGCACAAAGATGGGGTTTCTACTCCTCTAAAGAATTACAGTCCTGGAAACCCACAGAGGGGGGTCTAGCCTGTCCTCTAGGGTCCCCAGGAGTCGAACGACTCAGTGGCAGTGAGGACCAACGGAGGGGAGACACGGAGAGCGTTGTTGGAAAAACTGGTATCAACAGCAGAGGATAAACTCAGATTGGATGTAGGTATCTGGGAATAAGCAGTTTGCATTTGATATCTGAATTCTTAGTAGTGTTTAGAAATATTAAGGTGAACTTATTTTATAGTGAACAAACAAGCAAACAAAAACACAATTGAATGTTGATCTTTCCCCAAGGAGCTTTTTAAAAGTCACGATTCTACTTTTTGTTGGCAGGAAGGCGGTAAGGGTAGGAGAAGGAAAAGAAGGGTTATCTCCATAGGAAGAAGCCAGAATGGAAATGTCTCTCTACCCTAAGTTCTGGAGGCTGTGATTTGGCCTCCCTGCCCAGGACCAGGCTATGCCACCAGTTGGGCTCCAGGAGGACAGAGGTGTCTCCTCTCTTGTGGCCGAGTCCCCAGGTCTAGCACACAACCGCCTACAGTCAGATCCTAAAGACATCAAAGATAGCTCTTCACAGTTTTGAAAATGTTTACATTTTCATCAGAAGAGTCGTATCAGGTCCATTGAAAGTTGTCTCCAACCCTTTATTCCGCACCATAAGCCATGCTGTGTGTATGTTTGCCCTTCCTTGAGGTGTCTAGTGAAAAGAGCTGCCCAATGCCGGAGCAGCAGGATTCCCGTGCCGCAGGATGCCCTCATTTCGTGTACTGGCTCTGGGCTGGCATGAGGACTATGCATTTTCCATGCATTAACTACACTCCTAGTGCTCGCCTTGTGGCCCTCCGTGATTTTTCTACAATTTAAAAAAGGAGCTATTTCCTGATCAAGGTGAAAATAACTCCTTATGCAGCATATATTCTTCAAACTAGTTCTTAACCTTATTGTACGTTCATTTTTCCCCACCCCTCTGTATTGTGTTTTGATTCTTTAAAACCAGCGATGCTAATAACCTGTTCTCGTGCTCATCATTTCTCCTGAGACATGCAGACTCTCTTACGGCCGTAAGATTGGACAGAGGCGACGGGGGTCGAGATCTGGAGATCTGCACCTTGATTCTTCCCGCTCACAGTCACTGAGTCAAATCCAACACCCGACGACCCTATGGGACAGGGGAGAGCTGCCTCTGTGGGTTTCTGAGACAGCAGAAAGCCTCCTCTTTCTCCCAGGGAGCAGCTGGTGATTTCCACCTGCTGGCCTTGAGGTTAGTAGCCCCACGTGTAACTTGTATGTCAGTAGGGCTTGACTTTTCCCAGGAACCTCTTAATTCTGTTCACAACTCCTAATGTAGATTATTCTCCTGTGACAAGTAGCTTTTAACTCGTAGGCTACGGTTTCTTCTGACTTCCACTTTGCCATTTCATATCTGTTCTAAAAATCGTATCAAGTGAGTATTTGAAGAAAGCCCAAGCACGCTTCGTTCATTGAGCCTTTCTTATCGATTACCACTGTAACCTGATGAGAGAGGTAGGCTGCTTCAGCACAGCCTCTGCTTGCTGACAACACGCTGGATCTCCTCAATCACAGTCTGCTCGATGGGGTCATTTCTCGTAATCAGATGTAAGGTAACATACCTCATTAAGACATGAATAAGGAGCCCTGGTGGGTTAAGAGTCGGGCTGCTAACTGCAAGGTCAGCAGTTGGAACTCACCAGCCAATCCAGAGGAGAAAGATGCGACTTTCTGGGACCATAAAGATGTACAGCCTTGGAAGCCCGAAGGGGGAGTTCTACCCTCTCCTATGGAGTCTCTACCAGTTGGAAATGGACTTGGGAACAATGAATTTGGTTTTCAGAGTTTTTGTTTGTTTTTAGTGAGACATGAATGGTAAATCTGCCATGCCTTCACACTTGTCCCTCAAATATTCTTTTTATTGTTCTAAGTATTTCTTTAGGAAAAAAATTCTCCAATATTCAAGAAGATGAAAAATAAAACCGTTCAGTAATTTATCTGAAACCACAGCATGGGTCCTGGATTCTGAATAATGACAATCCAAGGCTAAAAGTGAATCTTTTAATTCACACAGCATGGAAAATGCTGGACTGAAGTTTAAGGGATTATTAGTAGAATTTCCAAAATATATATCAAAATGCCTTAGGCAATCTGCTGTGGCACAGGTTGAACTGACAAGAGTTAAAACTAAATTTGCCAATTCCTAGGGAAATGAAGAGGACCCTGATTTACTGA
>NW_022111379.1:22155499-22180227 GCF_000313985.2 Echinops telfairi
AAGCAAGGAAGTAGAAGCTCTGACCTGTGGGCTTGTAAGTGGGATTCTCCAGTCTGGGTGAACCCTGACATGACTGCAGCCCAGGCTGACAGCTCCATCCTGGTAGGTCCTGAACTAGAATCACCCAGCTAAGGTGCTCTGGGATTCTGAGCCAGTATGGTATTCACTATAAACATTCAATTTTTCAAGCTGCTACAGGTAGAGTGGTTGGAAGCTCCAGAAGATAGAAATGGAATCAGTAGTAAGAAAGGAATCCAGACACCTCTTGCTTTGACAGCTTACATACGGAAAGAGCTTGACTGAGCTTTTCATCTGGCTTCCTGCAAAGGTATTGGAAGGCCTTTTGTAGCATATGTGTTACAAAGCAATGGATGAAGAGAAAATAGCATGCCACAGATCGGAGAAGCTTCTATAGACCACATTTTCTCTTGTTTAAAGAATAGCCCTAAAGGGATTCTTGAGCCCTGCACTTCTTTCTGCTAACTCAAAAGATTACCAGATCCCAGAACCAATCCTGAAAACCCCCAACATTTCAACAGAAATGTATGACTGAGGTGGATCTAAATAGTGGGAGAAAGTAGGAAGCGACCTTTGGGACAGGAACTAGAAATAAAGAGATAAGAAGAATAAACTCGTCTATAAGGAAATTTCCCTGGAGCAGAAAGAAGATAGGAGTAAGTAAGGAATGTGTAAATGGATCAGAGAAGCTAAATTGGCACAGGATTTGCCCTCATCTGTATGCAGTGGGGAGATACTAATACATTGTGGCAGAGAAATAACCATGATCAGAGAAACGGTTTTGTAAATTAGCCTGGCACAAGTACACATACTGGTTCGCAAGTCTGAGAATGAAGCAGGAGGGTTCCGGGGAGGGCGAAGCAGTCGCATAAGCTTTGGAGCAATAATGACATGGTCTGAGAAGGTGCAAGAAGAGATCGTTGCTGTGAATTTCTTTAACCCAATTTCACAGCCATGGACAGTCAAAGGAGGAAACACTTCTAGGGATCTAGATGCCAAATCCAGAGAGATTAAATGATGCACCCACGGTAACAACCGGTCAATTATAAAATGAAAAACTGAACTAACTTCCAAGTGGGAGATGATGGAAGGAGGAATTTGTTTTGATTTATTTGATCCCCTAAAACAGAAAGGGTCTGCAGATTCCCAGATCACACTACGCTAATAGAAATGTGACCACTCCACATTTTATCCAAGATAAAGTGCATCCTTTATAATACCTTCAAGAATTTGGAGGAGAATATTACAAGGGTGAAAAGGCATGCATTAGACTTTTTTTTTAATGCCATTTAAATCAGACTAGTGTTCACTAATTCATGCAAATAGCTGGGGGTGGGGAGTGGGTAAAATAAAATATCTAATGAAAAGCATTTATAGAATTGAGTTTAAATATCATGGCAATGTGAAACCCTTGTAAATATGTGAATACAGTTGGTTTTAAAGAGCATATCAGGGGCAACATAATCTCAATTCAAGAAAAGCCTATGGGGGAATAATTAGGTTTTATCTTGTTAATATAGATAGGCACCCATGTATCACTGCTGACTTTCAGAAGGTGTTTTTGAATTGAATCTCAGTAGAGCAGTGAGATAAATAGTGTGAAGTGAAGAGAGGCAGAGGTTGCATTGACTCATCACCAATATTGATAAGTTATTTTGGGACATGTCATGTTTACAGTATATAACTACAGTATGCTTCTAGTCTACAGTAAAATTGCTGATCAAAAGGTGTGTCCCTAAATTAAAATCAATTAAGAGCTGGGTTGCAAAAATAAGGCTTCCGACCTAGCGAAATACAAAGAAGAAACACTTAAGGCAAGTATGCACAATTCACTAATCACATTTGCAATGCTCTTTCATGCTCCCAAGATGAAAGGATTTCAAAGAACATACTTCTTCCCTCCTTGCCTCTACCCTTCACAGCACTTCCTCTGGTCAGAAGCAAGGCCCACGTTAATATTCAGAGCAGAGAAGGAGCCCACGTGTCAGAGGCCTTCTTCGTGAGTTGGGGAGTTTCCACCTAACATCACTAGACTCATAAACTAGAGTTCTGTCTTCGAAAGGTAACGATTGTCATCCAAATCTAGAGCAATCTTGTAAGTTACCAAAAACACTTTCAGCTGGATATTTTGCATAGCATTTCTAAATATTATTGTATTTAACAATGACCCAAGTCTCCTCAGATTCATTAGTCCATGGATGGATTGGCACAAGAGCTGTAACAAGACTCCAACAACAGTATGAGGGCAGTGTTTCCTCTATTACATACATATAAGGTAACCCTGGGTCAGAGTGGCCTCCGTGACAACTAACAGCAATGGCATAAGACTTTATCATTTAAAAGTCCCTTTTAAATATTCTCTACCTTAATAACCTATCATTTGCTTTTTGTTCACACACATTCAATATGGTTAAAATATTAGAACTGCAAAGAGGGTGAAGAGAAAATCTGCCACCATATCTTGATAATGGTCGAACAACATGGTCGTGAATGCCATGGAATGATAAGTGTAAAGGATGTTGAAATGGCAAATGCTATTACACAGGTCTTTACCAGAATCCACATCAAAATAGAGGAGGAGGGCAGATTGAATATCAGGATGGTTTGGCACAGCACTGTCGGACAAAGCATAGCTTCTTAAACTGTAGGTCATGAACAGTTTGGCAACAGTAAAAGGGGCCTGGGTGCACAGTGACCAAAACTCATGTGTAATAAATAATAAATTAGATGTTTCTGGAAGCACTTGCCCGTGTTGCAAAAATTCTCAGGCAAAAACATGTGATCAGAGGGAAAAGGTTAATAAGCCCTGCAAGTTGCCAGGTTCTAAGGCGATGTTTTCATTTATTCCTACAAGAATATTTATTGAGGTACCTTCTAAGGAGACTAAGTGGTGAGCTCATTTTATTTTTGTATCCATAGATTGTAAGATATCCCTGTATGACCAAACCTAACCACTGGCAGTGAGGAGATCGGGTTCACAGCAACTCTCTATAGGGTTTCTTCATAGCCAAAAATCTAAAACTTTCTTCTACTAGAGCAGCTGGTGGGTTCGAACTTCCTACCGTGTGGTTGGCAGTGCAACACTTCCCTGGCAGTGCTATTTAAGGCTCCTTTGTGCCGTATTCACGAACTACTCCCTGTCATCATGTTGCTGCTACTCATAGCAACCCCCCATGAGAGGGTGAAACTGTCCCTGTGAGTTTCTGAGAAGTAACTCCTTAAGAAAATAGAAACCCTTGTTTTCTCTTGCAGACTGGCTAGTGGTTTCGAACTGCTTATCTTGGAGGTTAGCAGCCCAGTGTGTGACTACCAGTGCTACATCAGGTGCTCAATAAATACTGCTGGATAGGCTTCCAGCATTTTCTAAAATGTATGATGAAAACCTATAATTCTATATTATAGTATTTTCATTACTAATCATCATAATTACTATGCATCATGTTCTCTGCTATCCAAAATTTTATCTCTATTTGGAAATAATAGAGATATAAATAACTAGAGAACAATTCAAGGTAAATGTGAGCTATAATAAACCATGTAATTATAAAGAAAAGATAATCGGTCTTCCAATGAAATTTCTCACCATAGACTTTCTTCTAAAAAAGGCAAATTTCAAAATGAATTCTTAGTTGAAGATTTCTGAAAATGACATCAATGAAAACATATATCCTATAACTATTCAATAAAATAGTTGTTGTATAATGAGTTTTATATTGAAAGCAAAGCATTAGATGACTATATAGAAACCTAAATGATTGAAAAGTTAAATGTCTACAGCTAACCCAAATTACAATACATTCAGTATATAATTCATAAGACCACTTATATTGTGCAATAGTATTCTCATAATTATACTGTTTGGTTGATCCTCATTACAAGCCTGTTTATTCCCCTTTAAAACCTTGCAGCCTCAAAAGTGACATCATATGGCTTGAAGTTAGCAGTGAGAACATGAATATTAATACAACCAAAAAATCATCTATGAGAACTAAGCCACGTGCACTAAGGCCATGTTATTCCAAGTTGCTGTATTTTTAAGCATATAGTTCATCAAAATTTAGATATGATTATATTTTCAAGTAAAATTGAATATGATCATTCAGGAAAAAAATGGGTATAAATGATGTCAAATATTCGAAATTTCATCAAAATTATATGCCAATCAGATTTTTTAAAGTTACATTATACAGCAAGACTGAAGCACCTTTTAATGATTGCAGTTTTACACTTTATTGGTTCCCTTTTTAATTAAGAATGGAAATATGATTTTTAAATAGGATTGTTATATAACTCTTGACCTTTAGAATTACATAAGTTTGATTTTTAATCCAATGTACAACCAAAATTGATAACTTTGTAGATTAGATATATATTGTCAATAGCATTAATTTTTAATTGTTATATTCATAATATAAAAATCAAACAATATTTGTCCACTCTTTTATAAAGATTTTTCCTTTAAAATTTCTAATTCTGAAAGAATTATCAGAATTGATCTTAGAAAACCAAGATTTTCTCGCAACTACTTAAATGATTTGGTAAAACAGCCTTTGAGTCTTCTCTAATCTCTGTGTTAATATGAAGAATACTTGTGCTTCTGCCAATCATGGGCTTTGGCATTATTCCCTATATGCGTCACAGGTATTCTTATTTTCTCTTGCTTTCTCTTTATCGCCTTTTCTAAGTCCAAACTTGTTTTTTTCTTCCTCTATTATGTACTCAATGTTAGAGGAATGTATTAGAGGTAAACTTCAGCAGTAAAATGAAAACCAGAGATCTGCTGATAGTTTTTATTATGCATTGAGAACTTGAGAAAAAGCAGCTTGCTTTCAAACAAACAACTTGCTGGCTTCCCTGATGGCTCAGGAGTCCTTGTAGGGAATGACGAAAGAAGACTGGGTTATAAACTTTCATTTGGCCATGATTGGTGTAAGACTGAGTCACAGTAATGGAAACAGGCATGGGTAGGGTTGAACAACAACGATGGTGGTGGGAAGTCCTCCTGTTGATGCGCCACTCAAGGAAAGGCTCTGGGAGCAGAAAGCTTGAAAATATCAAGTCCAAGAGGGAGAGTGTGTAGAGACAAGTACTGAATCCAAGTGCACGGTCAGAAAGAAGGGTGTTCTCACAAAACAGCTCCCAGGACAGGACAGTGGAAGGCATTGGATTGGCATGGACAATTAGAAAGTCAATCCTATTTTCTGTTAGGAATGTAAGCCATACGTTCCGAATTGAAAAGAAATCCTGTTCCTATACACCAAAATGTTGAATATTGAAAGTACCATGGACTGCCAAAAAACCACAAACTAATCTGTCTTAGAAGAAGTACAGCCAGAATGCTCCTCAAAGACACGATGGCTCCACAAAGACTTGGTCTCACGTCCTTAGGACATGTTATCAAGACCAGCTGCCAAAAAAACCCACAAACTAATCTGTCTTAGAAGAAGTACAGCCAGAATGCTCCTCAAAGACACAATGGCTCCACAAAGACTTGGTCTCACGTCCTTAGGACATGTTATCAAGACCAACGCCTGGAAAAGGACATCGTGCTCGGGAAAGTGGACGGGGTAGAGTGAGGTAGACCTTTAATGAATGGATTGACACAGTGACTGCCACAATGGGCTCAAATGTTCACAACAATTGTGAGGATGGCGGAGGGGCAGGCAGTGTTAAGTTCTGTTGCACATGGGGTCATTATGAGTTGGAACCAAGTCAACAGCAACCCACAAGATAGATTCAACAACCCAGTTGGCCATAGAACAAACAGTGTTTTGTGGTATTCAATAACCCAGCCCCTCATGGTTTGACAGTGATCGTTACAGAACCTGTTCTTCAGGTGAAAGTATAATTGGTTATGGATAGATAAGTAATTTCTATCAAAAGGAAAGAACTTCTGTTTTATTTATTTATTTTCTGGAGTAGCTAAGTTCATAAATAAGAACTGAGCAAATATATTTAGAAAGCTGAGCTTTCTCTAAACAGCAAGAATCTTTATCGCACTGGTTCAGTTTATCTCGACTGATCATTTATTTATGATGCCATAAAAGTCCAGGTGCTTTCCGTGTTCATGGTGGATATTTGCTGAAAGGCGGCTGGAATTATGTTCCCAGGGTTTCCATTTTGACCACTGCATTTTAAACTGAAAATTTATGATGGTTCGATAATGGTAGTGCTGAAGCTTTTTGCATTTCCCTCTCAAGATTAGCAATGAATTCAGCCCTTGTGGTTAGTGAACACCCTATTCAGCTTATTGGAAATTCCAGAAGTCTGTGGCAAAACTGAGATTACAAGATAAATGAAAAGAAAAAAATACAGAAAATACTAAAAACTCAAACTATGGAATGGTATGGTGTCTGGATTAGCTCCTAATAAAATGGTTTAGGGAAAGAAAACATGAATCAGAACTAAAACCTTATAAAAATCTATGTTAATGTATTTTTGTATTTGATAGTTTACCTAAACATGTTAAGGCTAGTCCATAAATGTCAGTTTCTATAAAATAAGAACATGATGAGCTATCTGTATGTATGCACTTTGAGAAATGGGCACTGGTAAAGGGGAAGTTTATAGTGATACACAAAAGCAAACCAAGGTAAATTTAAATGTCTTCAAGAGGCAGGGAAGAAAAACTAAACCACAGGCGTAAAAACAAGGATCAAGTGATTTATATATTTCTGGATCCTTCCAGAAGACAGGAGATTATTAAACCTTCTGTTATTAAACAAGCCCTTTGGATTTCTTGAATTTCTGTCACAGTATCAGTTTGTTATTTTTATGAGTCAATAAATTATTTACATTTATTTAAAATGAATTTAGGATATTAAGTGTTGCAACTATTCTTATTAGTATTTATTTGCACGTAGAATTAGAAGGATCCTATAAATTCAGTTATGACAACTTTAAAACAAAAAGATAACTTTTATTTATGAACTATTGATGACCCTCTACTATGTACTGTGTAAAAGCAGCACTAGAGAAAAAACGAATAGTTCAGGACATGAATGGCCAGTTACCAATGAGTTTTCTGTATACTCTACGTATCCCAATGAATAAATGTGATCCAAGTTATTTTCCTACATATCAGCAATTATTTATACATTTCCCACTTTGTGTTACATTAGCCATTTTCTTTCCTGGCCAGAAAAGAAACAGAGAAATTCACTCCAGCAAATTTGATGACGCCAGTATTACAACGTCTGCTTCCAACCAAAGAGAATAGGATCCACTGGCCATCGCTCATTTTATTAACTTGGCAAGTTGGCTTAAAGACACTAACTCTACACACAAAAACACAGTCTCCATCTCTCTCGCTCTCTCTCTCCCCACAGAGAATTCAGAGGAATTTGCATTTGATTTTGTTCTTTCCTGGTTGCCAAAGGAAAGAAACTTCCAAGAGAAAGGTTTATAAAATATTTTTTAAAAGCTAATATTTAAAAAAACCCACGGAATCTTATTTTAAAAGTACTTACTATATGCAGTTCTAAGTAGTCACCCAGGCCTGAAGAACTGTCCACTCGTACCAAGATAGCTTCTTTCTGCACAGTGCTAAACCCTATGGCCAGTCTGTCTGCTCGTGTACTTGGTCGGTCATTAGGAGGCCACTTATACGTAATTTGTCCACCACCTTTGCTAAAGATGTATGTTGTACCAGCTGAAAAAGAAACACAAAAACCAATTAGTCTACATATATAAAGTCCACACAAACTATGGCCACACAAATAATAGGTTTCAATCCAACAAACTCACAAAAGGAGACAGCATTAGTTTAAAAGGAACAGAGAGCCAGCTCAATTTTTAAGACACCCATTAAATCTGCCAGCAGGTGTTTTCAGAACAAATGGGAGATTATTACTTTTTCCATTGACTTGGACAAGCATGAAATGTAATGGGGCTTTATTTCCTCTTGCCACTTTTACAGAAATACTTCAGTCAAAAACATTGGCTTTGGAAACACCCAAAAGCAGCAGAAACATAAATCAACTAGTTTTTGAAACAATTACTGCATGTAGATGTGACAGGGTCTACAGCACCGTGGAGCAACTCACAACAAACATGCTATGAATCAACCATTATGGGGGGAAAGGGTCTGTTCACACGTGACAGATGATTACTAATGAACGAACACCCATAACCCTTACTAGTCATGTCCAGAAAATAGTTCCCATCCAGACAAGTCAGGTCTTACTTAACAAGCTACATCTAGTAGCTGTCAAACTATCCACTACTATAAAAATGCCCTTCCTCCTCCTTAAAACAAATACTAGTTTTACAGCACTAAGAATCATGGCATGCACTCATTTAGTAAATGGAAAATTTTACTTTATGACAGAAATATTAGTAAGTTCTCCACCTTAATTTTTTAATCGTTTTATTAGGGGCTCATATGACTCTTATCACAATCCATACACACATCAATTGTGTAAAGCACATTTGTACATTCATTGCTCTCATCATTCTCAAACATTTGCTCTCCACTTAAGACCCCGGCATCAGGTCCTCACTTTTCCCCTCCCTCCTCTCTCCCCCTCCCTCATGAGCCCTTGATAATTTATAAATTATTATTTTGTCATATCTTGCCCTGTCCGACGTCTCCCTTCACCCACTTTTCTGCTGTCCGTCCCCCAGGGAGGAGGTCACATATAGATCCTTGTAATCCGTTCCCTCTTTCCAACCCACTCTCCCTCTACCCTCCCAGTATCGCCACTCACACCATTGGTCCACCTTAGTTTTTTACAAAATAAGAAAATGTATTAAAATAAATTTGGAGTACCGTCTCAGTGCACTGGCAGCCTCTGTCTCATAGACCACAGTCAATGGAGTCTTTGAGTCAGAATAATGCGAGGGGCATGAAAAGGTCCATCGAAAAGAGTTCTTCATCTCTGATAAAGGGGACCCTAAATATTCATTTCTGTTTGCCCATGACTTACAAAATGGGCTTTATAGAGGGTGCGTGATGTTTGATAACAAATGACACCAGCAAATCTTGTGTGCCTAGTGTGTTCCAAACACGGTAATGTTAACAGAAAGAATATTGAATGTTGATCTACAACCACTTTGTACTGATGGGAAGAGTCAACCAAGTGTTAAATTTTTGTGCAAAAACTGTGTGAATCCCAATGTCTTCTCAAGATACCCACACATAAAATCCGTAGGAGTAACAAGTTTAATAATTACTGCAGGTGGATTCTCTGTCACATCTGTGTACATTAACAGCTGATCACGTTAATATTGCTCCCTTTTTCAATGTGGAGGCCAGCCCCTTTTTGTCATTGTTTGTTTGTTTCGGTTTTGGGGTTTTGGGGGGCTTTCAATTGGAGACATTTCCAGAGACCCTGAAAAATGCTAACTACCCCTATCATGTCGTTACTGTGTCTGACGGTGACACAAGTCTTGCTGTGTTGGTCTAGCCAAGACACGTGTCAGGAAAGTAGTAAAAGTCAAAGCGATAAAGAATAATCTTATTGAAAAGTCCAATGACATCAAAGCTGAGTTCTCCTCTATGAATACTTTGAGACACAATGCAGGAAAGCAATCAGCCCTCTCATGGGAAAAGAGGCAAGTCAGATTTCACAGGCACCAGGCAGCTCACATTCACACTCCTTCCCCATCAGAATAGCCAAATTTGTACAGCAGGAGGGTTCACAAGGTTCACAGAACATGTCCGTTATCTTTTACCGCCTTTCTTCTGTGAGCTTTGGATGCTCCCAACTTTTGAAGGGCCAGAGTTTCCACAACTGTTTATAACATCAGAAGTGTGTTCACCGGAATATCAATAAGTACTATTTGATAAAAATTTTATGATTTTGAATATTACCACATGATTAAATATTAACCATTTAAGAAGAGCCTATAGCCATGAAAGTAACACAAAATCATATAAAAGTGAACTTTCTTTATGAGGATGTACATAATGAGTGCTAGTACTATATAGCTTCATTTTCTCCCCTCTAATGAACTGTGCTCTCTAGTGCCTATTCATGTGAAGTAAGGGGGTGGGGGGAAGATTCTGTTAATAATGTAAAATCTATTTAACAATTGAAATGAATCCAGAATCAACAGAGGAGCGTGGTATAGCAAAGTACTAATAGTCTACAACACATAATTTTTTTTACATTTACTCTCACAATAATTCTTTCATCCTTCTGCACTTCTTGATAGAAGTTAGGGTAGGCATTGCTCCTCCTCTGTTACAGTCGAGGCTACTGAGCTGTAACCAACAGTTTATTATCTCACTATACACTTAAAAATTAAGTAGAAGACATGGTATTAAACCTAGTATCCACCAGAACTAAACCTTGAGTGGAAATCAAGTATTTTTTAAAAATAAAGATATATTTCTACTATCATAACAAACTGTCAAGAAAAAGTTAATTGGATGTCACTCTGAATTTATCAAAGCCAACAGTTATCAGATTCTAATGTCTCATATCCATAAAGTGGCATTTGTACCTCATGGTCATATATTCTCCTTTCCCCGCCCATGATTTCAAGAAAATTAAAAATATGATGTGGACGTGAAATGACAGAACATTTAATATATGTAGATTGACATTTGTTTTAGGGCACACTTCCTCAGCATAGAGAACTCAAGTTTCCAGTTGCTCATTTGGGGACAATAATGCAAACGTTTCTATTTTCAGAGAGATAAAACAAATATCACTATTTAAAATGTAACCTCGTCTCGCATTTCCACCTTCCCCTCACATTGTCAAGACTTGCGATGCCTATGCAGGTGTCCGATCTATCTCGCTAATGGAGATTTTTCAGATCTTCACGTTTCAACAAAACAAAACAAATTGCACAACAGTGTCTCGTGCACAACAGTGTCTCGTGCATCTGAAGAGAAATCTCTCCTTTATTCTCCTCTACGCCAGGGACACAGTGGGTGGTGCTTCCACATCAGCACAACTGCATCCTCAGTAAGACTAGAAAGTTCACTCCCACAGTTCTCCTCTCCCACCTCTGTCACGTCTCATGGCCTTCTTTGATCAAAATCAGTTCAGCCAAACTCAACGGAATCTACTTTGTTCTTAAAGCCCTCCCTCTTTCTAGCTAGGAAATTTCCAAAGGGGGCCATTTTGAAAATATATAGCCTTAAAAATATGAGGATATACCCAGTACCAAACCCAATAATTACAGTTAGAAATCCATTACCTTAAAGCGTGTTTTTTTTTCTGAGTCAAGGTCATGATGCACTAAACTACAGTAGAATAACTTGTAAATTAAAAATGCAAGCTCTGGACTGAAAAAAACTACCTCACCAGGCTTCTGTTGGGATTAAGAAAACACACACAGTCACACCTTAAATGAGTTCCTGGCATATGCTAAATACTCAATTAATTTTAAAGAGAGTTAGTGGATTGTGTTTATGTGCATTGCGAAAACATAAAATTGATGAAGTAGTATTCCAATGTTTGGGGCTTATTTTAATAAAATGACTCCTAAACATGGCAAGATGTATTTGCGCATGTGTGAGTGGACTGTGAAGGAGGCTCGGGGCACAGTGGGCCGTGCATGGGGCCGCTAACCTCAAAGTCACCAGTTGGAAACCACCAGCAGCTCCATGGCGAAAGATGAGGCTTTCTATTCTGATAAAAAGTTACCGTCTCATTAACCCACAAGGCCAGTCTACTCCACCTGTAGGGTTGCTGGGGGTTGGTGCAGGGAGCTGGGTTTTGTTTGTCTGTTTGCTGTCAGTTGTAAAATAAATAAATAGATTGGTTAGCATTTTAACATTGTTTATTATAAAAAGCTTAGGAAAGTTGGGTGATTTTCTCAGTAGTGTTCAAACAGATGACAACTACATCTCAGTTCTGATGAATCTTTTTTTTTTGGGGGGGGGGGGGAATCCATTATCTTTTAATTCTATTTTTTCCACCAGGTTTTTGAAACCTCCTTGTACAGATGAATCTGGAAAACATTACGCAAACTGAAAGAAGTCAGAGAAGGTCTTCAATTGTATGATACCTTTGATATGTCTATAATGAGCAAATGTATAAGTACAGAAAATGTATTTGTGGTGCTGTAACAGTGAGCCATTTGGCTCCTAACGGAAAGATTGGCTGCTCTGGAAAGGAGAGGGCGTGGAGCCTTGCTCCCAGAAAGATGGTTCGAATGTATAGGGATGGAGCTGACAGGCTGGCGGTTTGAAAACCCAAAGCAAGTTCACCATCGAGTTGATTCTGACTCTTGGGGACCCTATACGGTAAAGTAGCCCTGCCCGAGGGAATTTCTGAGACCGTAGCTCTTTACCAACGTAGAAAGCCTTGTCTTTTGAGTCTTGGCTGGTGGTTTTAAGCTGCTGACTGGTCTCTCCTGATCTGATGAATCTTTCTAGTGTTTTATTCCTTGCATTATCACTTTTTTTTTTCACATAAAGCAATTACGTTTGTGTTTTTCCTTCACTGACAGTTGACAATGTTAGGGATATTACACATTGCATCGCATGGAAGTTTTCAGGAGAAGAATCAGCTTATCACCATACAGCATCTTCATAGTACAATTGGTTATGACAGCAAGATGAAAAAACAAAATTTGGGCCGCAGGAGAAAGGCAAAATCTGCACAAAATTAACAACAACTTAGTTTCATCTTCTGATTTTTGTATTTATTAAAGCAGGTTTTATTTTATTTTAAAGATCTTGATATGCAGCAGCACATCTTAATCACAGCTTCTAGTCTGTCATCGATCAGGACAGGAAAGCAGAGGAGTCTGCTGCCTGTATTACTTATGCATGCTTCCCTACGCCAAGCATCAAGACATCAGTGCCATGACTACTAATGGAATTTTTGCAAATTAACCTTGACATCCTTCACATCATTGAATGTAAGGATGACTCAAGCCTAAAGTGGTTTCAGCAATCTCCCCGTGTAAGTTGTGCAGCAAGTTGGTATTGGTCACAATAAATTCATTAACAACGCTACTGACTCCATCAGATGCAAAGTCAGTGCCATCAATAACACCGACACTGTGACAATTGTTTGTCCACATTATACACAGGATGTCTGATGTCGAACATGTGAACTGCCTACGATATTATGTTGGGAATGTTTCCATGGTTTTACTTGAACATACGATTTACAGCAAAAACTCTCCCCTCCCCTTCCCTCCCCCTCCCCCTTCTTGCCAACCATCTTTCCCGTGCCTGTGCCCTTGCAAACTCATGCCTTTCTGGTAACACTAATGCAATCTCCAAAAAGATTGAAACAGAAAACCTAACAGCACGTATGTATGGGTTTGCGCAATTATTGGTTGCTCTGACTCCTTGCAACATGTACGATAATGAAGTTAATTTCTGAATTCTGACTCATAACATAAAATATGCTTGTGATAACCTATAATTCCTCAACTGTCATTGTGTAGTGAACATGAAAGTTTGTCAGAAATTTGGATGGAAAATAAAACAATTTGTGATAGATACTGAGCCTTACTCTGAATCAGACCAAACCCACGAAAACCAAGAAGAGTTTAACGAATTCCAGAATAAGGAAAACATCAACAAAACTCTACTGTTGAGTTGATCCCCTAAAGGACAGAAGAGCATGGCTCTCTGTTGGCTTTCCAAGATTGCAAATCTTCATAGGAGCAGACAGCCTCATCTTTCTCCCATGGGACAGCTGATGGGTTTGAACCACTAACATTGTTATAGCAGCCCAACACAACCCATGCATCACTCGAAGGTCTTAGAATGATGTAAGATATGGAAATAATAATCTATAACTTAACAAGGGTTCATAAGGAAGGGCGAGCAGCTAAGGGAAGGGGAAGAAATGGGGAGCTGATATCAGGAGCTCAATGGGAAGAGAATGCTTCGAAAATGATGGCAGCATATGTGCAAATGTGATTGACCCCCTGGATGAATGTATGGATTGTGATAAGAGATATAAGAGCCCCCAATAAAAGTATTTTTTAAAAAAAGAATGCTTTATAATGGTGAAGGTCATATCAAAATGCCCCATGACAAAATAGAGGATGAACAAGAGGCTGGTTGACATACAGGGAAAGTTGGAGACTACATCAAAATCTTAAGCGTTTAGGATCTAAGTTATGTATCAAATTTAAAGAATATATTGTTAACTATGTAATAAATTGAATGTAAATTTAAAAGAAAGGGAGAGCCAAAGTTGTGGGGGCCCTGTTTCCTGTCGGGGTGGGGGGTCCTGAGAGGCATTGTCATCCACCAAACACCAATCATAAACTTCAAACTCTTTAATGAAAATTCTTAAATCTCATGAAAAACAGAGCATTGTTACACCTCTGGGGAGATGAGACATGAATAAATAATTCTTCTCAAACGTCCATGGGGAGCAAACAGGCTGATCCTCCCAGACCACACAGTAAACCGAGAAGGGGTAGACACAGAGTAATTGTCTCTTGTAAGTCAGCGAACATGGGAATCCACACTGGCTTCCCATCGTCTAATAAAGAAAAAGCAGCATGTGCTTGTTCAATTAAAAATATAGTGTAATAGACCTGAAACCATCAAGAAACTGAAGCAGCAAATAAATTATTTTGATTCCTACAAACTCAGGGTAGAACAGTGGTTACGCGTTGGGCTGCGATCGGCTTGGTCGGCGGATCCAAACCACCAGCAGCCTCTGTTGGACACCGACTGGGCTTTCTAGTCTTGTAAACAGTTACAGTCACTGAAAGTGAGCATTGGCCCGACAGCGGTGTACTAGTCAACTTCACTTCGTGGTGTCTGGAATGGAACCAAACCGCTTGTTCTCAATTTCCTCCTAATGCATCACAACTCCAAGTGTGTCAGACTGCAACTGCGGATTCTTTAGAAGGTTCTTCCAGGCTTTTCTTCTGAACCTGAATCTTCACCCCTTGGCTTAGAAATATAGTGTTAGCCATTTGTACTATCCTTGGTCTTCCTTTATAATACACCTTCCTTTTAAAAGCTGGCCATTTCTCATTTATACACGTAAGTTATTTAAATGTATGCCATCTAGGAACAGTTAAATTTGATATTTCCCAGAGAAACACACTCTTTCCAGAATCAAGCTTAAAATTCCCAAGAACTTTTAAGATCTTCTGAGTCGGAAGGGACTCATTGGCAATCAGCCAATGGGACACCATTTACTGATGTGTTCATGCTTTCTGGCATTCCAAACCCTACCTAACGACCATAAACATGATGACTGGTATTTAATTTTTTCAAATTGAACATACATTATCTTTGAAAGTTATTTAACAGGTCTTCATACCCCTTGAGCTAGATGGGGATATGCTAAAATGAGGTAAAACAAGGGTGCAGAGTCATTTTAGAATTAACCCTATAGCACACATCACTCACACTAATTGCCACTAGTCTTAAATATATTCTTAATAAATAATATGTTCCTTGTCATTAAGCCCAAATATGTGCTTTTCTGACATATCATCTGTTCTTTAGAAAGCACAATAATAACTATTAAATGATGAAAATAGAAACAAGAGCTATAGAAAAAAAATCCCCAAGAACCATTTACACATCCTATGAATCTAGATTTTCTAGTTGAGAAGAAAAACAAGGGAGTGGAGGATGTCCTGCCGGTCAGATTAGGGAAAATCATAAAGCTGGTAAGGTGATATAGTGTTAAAAATAAAACCGAGCAAAGTAATTACACAACCAATAACTCCAAGAACACCCAATGCTTATGCCTTCCCGTCTGTAACCAGGCTCCCTCAGGCAGGGAGGGAACTTTATTCAAAGGTCTGAGGCAAGCCATTAAATGATTAATTTGCAAGGCCCTATCAAAAACAAAAACAAATGCATTGCCACCAAGTCAATTCAAATGCATAGGCAATGCTTTCTGGGGATGGTGAGCAAAGGCATCACACTATACGATACTTTAAGAGCTTAAAGTAAGCTGTACAGAAGTCCAAAAAGAAAAGTAATTTTAATTATTAACCACTAGAAGGTGTTATAAACAGATGTCTTCCTCAATTTATCTATCTCCACAACACATTATAAAAATGTCCTATGTCGAGTGTCTGGAATTCAGCCCTATGGTCCAAATATTTTTATAGGTATAAAAAGAAATCTGACATAAACCTAGACGTAAGGCTGAAGTGTTGTTATAGATAATTGAGTGAAATTGTCCTTTTACAAATGGCAAATAAAAGCCCCACCCAATCGCATGGTTTCTCAAAATCACAGATAGTTAGTGGTGGTACCTTTCCCATGCCTGGTGCGCATCCCACTAGATCACAAAGAGCTAGGATGAAATGGCTGTGTCCTGCTAGAAAAATATGCTATCGTTCAAAAACCAAGGTCCCGCTCCAAGATATTTGTTTCAGATGAGGCTCTCCCAGGTTTGGTTAGGGGACACTCAAGATTCTGTACTGAAAAGTGATTCCTTCACATTCTGACATTTTCGAAGCCTGGTCTGAATCTTTACAAGGTGGGAGGCCGTGGCAAGGTTTTATTGTGAGCATCTTTCCCCAGCAGTCGTCTTAGCCTTGAGGCTCTCTCTCTCTGAGGCTTCTAATGTGCCTGGCAAGTGATGCAGAAGACAAGTCTTTATTATTAATAACATAATTACTTTTATTCTGCAGCAGAAAGGCCTTCTGATTTCTTGGCAATGACACTGCCTCCTACCCTTATAAGGGAAATACGTCCTGAACACAAACGAGAATATGGCTGTTCTGAATTCTATGGCCTGGTTACACTACATAGAGGGCAGCCTAGAAACAAGATACTTCCTAAGTTTAGAATACCAGGAGCTTGTCTTTGGTTTGACTCTAAACTTATTTCCTCTTATTTACCATCTCCCTATTTATCTGTCATATTGAAGTCATTCTCCCCCTGACCAGGTCCAGGCTGAGGCACCGGACTAGATGTTTTGGCTTGATTTTGATCAGCAGTCACTTCCCACTAAACTTTAACTCTGCCATGTCGACATTCACAAGTAGGATACTTCGTCTTCTGCCAACCTGACTTTTCCATTTGGTAGTTTATGCATCTTTGGTTCCAACGTCAGCCTCACTTCTTGCTTTCATCCCAGCCAAGGGAAACTCTACCTTTAAAAAGGAAGGCATGTTGGTCAAGAAGAAGAGTCACAAAAAAGAGAAAGACCCTCAATGAGATAGACTGACACAGAGGCTGCATCAACGGACTCAAATGGAACACCAATTGTGGGGCTGTCCTAGGACCAAGGGGAGTTACCTTCTGATGGACACAGGGTCCCTATGAGTCGGGACCCACTTGGAAGTATCGCACCACAATCATGACAACAACAAGATGTATAAATTTCTATCCATTAATGGACTTTCTATCATAGAGCAGTTTTATAGAAAACTTGTGCAGACAGCTCCCATACACTGCATCTCCTTCCCTGACTGGCTCACCATATTCCTGTGGAATGGTGTAATACGTTTGGTATATTTGATGAGCCAATTTTGATAGCTTATCACTAAATTCCATAGTTTATAGTAGGTTCTCTGTTATGTTTAACAGTTCTGTTGTTTTTGACAATTGCATGATAGGGAATCATCAAGACTGATGCCTATGGAGCATTTTAACTGCCCTACAAATGCCCTGATGTCTATACTAAAGTGCCTCCCTTCGCCAAGGCCTTTGTTCACCACTGGTATTTAATGTCTATCATTTTGTTTTTCCAGAATGTCAAATTCATGCAATCATAGCCATAGCATATAGTCTGATCAGAATGGCTTTTTTTTTCCATTGAGCAATATGTATTGAAAATCCTCCCTAACTATCTTGTCCTAGCTTGATAGTTCATTTCTTTTTATACTCCATTTTATGGATGTACCACAATTAGTTTATCCATTCATCTATTGAAGGGCATTCTGGCTGTTTCTAATTGCTAGTAACAATAAATAAGGAAAAATGTTTATGTGAAGGTTTTGATATGCAAATGAGTTTTCAACTCACTTGGGTAATACTTAAGACACCATTGCTAGATCCAATATTCAGCTTCGTAAGGAACTGCCAAACTGTCTCTCAAAGAGCCCAGGACATGTTGTCATTCCCACAGACAATGGAGTGCAGTTCCTGTTACTCCACATCCTTGCCAACACTTAGTGTGAGTGTTTGGAATTTGAGACATTCGCATATGTGTGTAGTGACAAAATTTAGTTTCAACTGGCATGCAATTTTACCTACGAGCTATCTTCCATTGAAATTTCCTTTCTAAAAAGGACACATCTTAATAATAGAGGCTTTGCTGCCTTTATCAGACCACGGTGTTTTTATTCACTTATTAGCTATTAAAGAAAACCCAATGTTCCCTGTGAGCAAAACATGGCAATGTGCTTCCATAAAGATCACAGCCGTGAACATCCCATGATAGGACAGCTCTACCCTGTTCACGTGGAAGTCCAAGAAGCTGCACCTGGTAACAAGAGTAATATATCCTGGTCCTCCAAGTTAGTGGGGCAAACACAATGAGTAAGTTGCTCAAACGACAACGGCAAAGATTTGCTTATGTAATTCAGTCTGTGTCACCACACATCACCAAGAAACTGTGTCTACAACCATATAAAAACCCTGAAAGTTTCACTGGTCAAATGCAGCAACCTCAGGTGAGTATGGGTTTTCCAGATTATCCTGATACGAGTCTCTTTCTCCAATTCAGAATGATGGTGTGGAAAACAACTGTGGCTTATGAGAAACTTCAGCTAAGTGCTGGTGGACACAGGAGAAGCAGTATCAGATCCTTTTTGTGGTGGTTAGATGCCATCCAGAAAGTTCGGACCTTAGGAACAACTAGTGCCCAGTCCTGCACCACCCTACAATTGTTCCCAGACCTGAATCCACTGCTGCAGCCATGGGGTCACCTTACCTCATTGACAGTCTTCTTCTTTATCCCCTGTCCTTCTACGTTACCAAGCATGAGGTCCTTTTCTGGGAACTGGTCTCTCTCACAACATGTCTAAAGTATATAAAACAAAAGCTCACCATCCAGGCCTCTGAGGAGCACTCTGGCTGTACTTCCAAAATAGATGGGTTTATCCTTGCAGCAGTCCCTGATACTTTTGATCTTCTTCTCCAGTACCAAAACTCAAATGAAATGATCCTTCCTCAGATGCGACAGGTTGTTTAATGACCTTGCTCACAGTTCATTGTATCTATAGTGACACTGGATATAGTCTGCCACACCTGAACATTTAAGAATGTCTTAATAGTCAAAAAAAATCAGGACTCAGTACCTTCACCAAGTGATAAAAGGTAACATCAGCAGGAAGGAAACATCAAATTCTCATCCCACTGCCGTCAAGTGGGTTCCAACTCACAGTGACCCTGTAGGACCAGAGTTGCCCCTTTGTGTTTCTAAGACTATAACTCTTTACATGAGCAAACAGCTCCACCTTTTCCTGCACAGTGGCTGATGTGTTTCAACCATTGCCCTCCTAGATATCAGCTAAATGCTTAGCTCTCAGCACTGTAAGGGTTCCTTACATGGATTCAAGCCCTGAAAATAGGATGCTCTGAGAAATCACCTCTGTGCTACCTGGCCAAAATTATAGTCTCCATCTGATCATAAGACGATACATATAAACCCAAATTGAGGAACATTCTACCAAATTACTTATTTGAAAAACAACAACAACAAAACCCTTTTTGGTAGTTATTTTGTTGGGAATAATTACCTTTACTTATTTGAAGAAAAAAAAACTTTTGTAATTAAGGTAATGAAAACCAGAACTGGCTGAGTAACGGTCCCAAACTGGAGGAATCTAAGGAAGTATACCAATTAGATGCCAAATGAAATGCTAGCTTAGCCCTTGTACCAGAAAAAAAGTGCGTCCTGGGGAAATTGTCAATGTTTGAATAAGATCTTCAGCTTGGCTAATAATGTTGTGTCAATGTTAATTTCCTGACTTAGATCATTGTACTATGATTATATGTTACCATTCATACATGCTAGTGAGCCCTATCATGGAAACTGTGTTTCCAACTTTTTTGTACATCTATAATAATATCAAATTTTATTTTAAAATAATATATAAATAACTAAGAGCAGTTTTGAATCTGAATATTTTTACCTTGAAAATGTCTGGAGAGGGAGATTGAAAATCCTGTAGTTCCTGGAAGCAAATACTGTAGGCATTTGGCTATGGAAGCTTAAATGCACAGAGAGGCAGAGTGAAAGGCTCAATTGTTCCGTATATGAGAAACCTGCTTTAATCAGACCTCTTTGTAAGCAAACCATTAACAATTCTTTATGCTAAAAAAGATTCTAAAAAGTCAGATTAAAATAAAAACTGTCTAAGAAGATAAGCCAAATTCAGACTAAGTTCAGTGAATAAACCAGACACTCATTCATCCATTTACTTATTCATTTAAGAAGGTATGTGAGTTAGTTACTTTATTGTGCCAACCTGACCGATAAACACATGTGGGATTAATTGAAGGGCGGAGGGATAAATGGCTCGGTGAGCCTCGCCTTTCTAGTTCTCAGGTCTCTTGCTTTGTGATGGTCGGACCAGGGTGCAGCTGCCTTAGCAGTTCCCAGTTTAAGCTTGCAAGGCTGACTTCCTGAAAGCATCCCTAAGGAAAAGCCACATGGACCTACCCTGATGCAGCCCTGGGTGCTGGAGCAGCCATGTGGAGACCCCTGCCAGCGCTGAGATGCTTACACATAGGCTTTCCTCCTGCACTCGGCGTCATTGCATCTGTTTTGTGAGATGGAGGAGGACTTTGTGGGTTGGTGTTGGACAGATGGGTTAATGGGTTAATGTTGGACTTGTGGGCTTGGGCAGCACTGGGTTGGGATGTTTTCTTGATGCGCACTTAACCTTTATATAAAACGCTCTCTTATACATGAGTTTCTGTGGATTTGTTTCTCTAAAGTACCCAGACTAATACAGTATGTAATCGTAGATATCACTGAAATTTTTCTAAAATGTTTTTCTAGCCTGTAAACCACATTTGCACATAGCCTTGCATCAACACACATTTTCTTGAGTAGAGCTTGCTCACATGAGTGCGGAAGGGGAGGCTAATTCTTTCCATACATTTGGGATCAAAAAGGGGCTCTAGTGTGAAAGGCATAAACCAGTGCAAATATTAACAAATACTCTCGAATCTATTACTGTTCCTTGAAAGTGAAGAAGTTGGTATGCACTATGCTTTTGATCAAAGGGATTAAAAACATGGAAAATAGAGATAATCCAGGAAAGGGAGTTCACATATTTTCAAAAACACAAAGGGCAAAAAACCTTTGTTAGATCATTTTCAGAAGCTGCTTGAAGACTAAAAGGTTGGGTGGCTTAGTAAGGCAGTAAAATAAAGACTCTTAGAAGAAGGTATGGATCTTTTTGACAAAAAAGAAATAACAAAACGATGTGGAGGCAACTGCGGTAGGGTTTGCTGGAGATAAAGAATGCAAAGGACATGCTCACTCCAAACCCAAGCCAGTTGGCCCTGAGTCAGTTTCACCCACGGAGCCCATGTGATCAGAGGAGAACTGTGCTCCCTGAGGTTTTCACGGTTGTGATCTTTCGGAAGATTGCCAGGACTTTCTTCCGAGAGGCCGCTTTGTGAACTCACACTCTACCTTTCGGCTAGTACTTGAGCATTTAACCCGATGTGCCACCGGGACTCTTGACAAAGGCAATGCAGCAGCATAATTCAAGGGAAATAAATCTACATTCTCAATAAATAATTAGTGAGCGTCTATTATGGATAAAACACTATGTAAGCACCTGGAGGTAATAGACATGTATTGTACAGCTTTAGAAGCCGTTTTTCCCATGGCTAGCGCCCATTAAACCATATATCAATTTTATAAACCTCTTTCATATTTCATTTTATGGACACCATCCACATATCACATTAGTTTCACTTTTAAATGTTATGATGAATATCCGTCCTAACTAAACTATCATCTTCCTGATTCTCTTTCCTTAAAATCAATCTTAAAAACAAATGGTTAGTTAGTTTCTTGAAATTAATTTTAACTACTCAGAGGCCTTCCATGATTAAACCACTGGCCATTAAGTTAAACAAAAATCTTCAGAGTTACTTTGATATTCTACATCTCATATTATATTCCAATCAGAAAATAAACCGCGATTTGATATGTGGAAAAGCAAAGGTGTCACTTTGAAGATGAAGGTGCACTTGACCCGAATCATGGTATTTTCAACTGCCTCCTTCTCCTGCTGAAACCGGACAACTGAGGATACGGACAACAAATAAGAAAGACTGAAGAATTGATGTCTTTGAAGTATGGTGTTGGTAAGGAGTATTGAAGAAACACAGACTGCCAGAAGAAGGAGCACAGCTGTATCAGAAGAACGATAGTCCTGGAAGGGAGGATGACGAGGTGGTGAGATGACATCATCTCATGTTCTTTGGCTATGTTATCATAAGGGACCAGTTCTTGGAGAAGGGCATCATGTTCGTAGACCCCAAAACCACTGCTTCTGAGTCCATTCCAACTCATAGTGACCCTATAAGAGAGAGAAGAACTGCCTCTGGAGGTTTCCAAGATCATACATTGTGATGGGGATAGAAAGAAGACTGCCAGACCTTTCTTCTGAGCTGCCTCTTCCTGGGCTCATACTCACAACCTTTCCGTTGTAGTTGAGTATTTGTCCCATGAGGGACTCCTGACAGAGACAATGTAAGCGCATAACTCAAGGAAAAATCTGTATTCAGTGAGCATCTCCTGTGTATAAAACCGATGAGGCTCTTTTTCTCATGGAGCAATTGGTGGTTTCAAACTGCTGAACTTTCAGTCAACAGCTCAATTCGTAACCCATAATTCCACCAGGGCTCCTCATGCTTCGTAGAAGATCAGCAAAACTGTGTAAGACCCCCCAAGGAGGTGGATTGACTGAGTGGTTGCAAGAATGGGCTCAAACTTAACAATTGTGAGTTTAGCAGAGGTCAGGATCAGCACCGAACAACGACTAACTACTTCTGCCACCTGCAGCTTTCACTCGCCCTTCAAGATGACATTTAATGTGGATTTAAAAAAACAAGAAGAAGAAGAACACATATATGCTTCTGGCTGGATTTTCGTCGGAAAAGGTACAGAGAAACAAAATGGGTTCCAAGAATAAGGGATGCATCCATTTAACATAAATGTGAAGATTGCTTCTCCTTCTTAGAAGTGGATGCATTTTTAAACACTACTATTTCCTTTCTCTTTGTTTCCTGGCTTAAATCGCTAGATAAATACAAAGTATAAATCAAATGGTAGAATAGGGGTCTTTTCAAGGTCATTGTTAAAAAGAGATTAGATCAGTTCTAATATCTCACCATACTCAAAATTCTATGAAATGCAAATTCGCTTTAACAAGAATCACATATCTTCACAACGTGGGAAGGAAGGTGTTATTAATGCTATAATAAAGAGACTGCACTTAATATGAAATGTCTTGGTGATGTTTTTCTTTAACACATCTTTTCATTCCATCTTCATCAGATATAATGCCACTTCTCATTTCCTTTTTGAGTGTCAGTCTGTGCATAGTAGAAAAAGTATCAGTAGCAGCAAAATAAATTAAGATAAAATATACGTAACTTGGCTTTTATTTATTCATTTCTCACTTCAGACCTTCAAAAATAGTTTAAGGATTGAAGATGACAATAAGAATAAAATTCCACAGTTTCTGATAGCCTTCAGTCACATATTTTCATGACAAAAGAAGCAAAAAAACTAAGAAGTTGGCCCTCTTTCATCAAGCAATTATGGTCATCTGTAAGATTTAAAATCAATATGTGGATATTTGGCATTTTTGTTTCCTAGCCATTTAAGCCATGAGATTCAACAGAGGCAATGGATTCTGAGAATGCTGAGGTCCCCTACCACTACCTCTGGGGACCCTGGTGGCACAGTGGTTACACACTGAGCTGCTCACCACAAGGCCAGCAGTTGGAGCAAGATAAAGCTTTCTACTCCCATAAACAGTTACAGTCTTGGCAACCCACAGGGCAGTTCTACTATGTCCCATAGGGTCATTATGATTCAGCATCAATATGTGAGAAACTGAGATCTTCATTTGTATATAAAAAGTGTGAGGGTGAGTTTTGAAATGGAAATGATTAAAACATCAGAAGGCAGATTACAGTGTCCATTCAGCCTCGGCATAGGTGTCAACCTTTCTTCTTTGGCATTCGATTAATAAAAGTCTATCATCCTAGACAAGAATCAAAGAGGACTTCAAAGCTACACCTCAGAACCTCTAGACTCAAGTCCTGCATCCCCAAAGAGCCTCAGGTTTAAACACAACCCTTTGAGCTTCAGGACCTTCCAAGAGCATCTCTTAACCATCTGATAAGGGCCCATAGAGAAAGGGAGTCCAGGGAGGACGCAACCACTGGCAGCTAACGGGCCCGAATGTTCACCAACCATTTCAAAGCTTGAGTGTATTCACCTCAGAAGCTAAATCTGGCAATCTTCTAAAAGCCTATGGAGCACAGCTCCGCTCTGATACACATGGGCTCTTTACATCTGCACAGCAATGGGGTTTTGCTGGTAGCAACCACTATAAGGGGTAAAGAATAATTAAAAAGCAGCAACTCAAAAACTGACTGCTATGTCGGAGTTAATTCTGACTCACAGAGATCCTATTGGATAGGGGAGAACTGGCCTGGGGGTTTCTAAGACTATAACTCTTTGTGGGAGGAGAAAGCCTCATCTTTCTCCCATGGAGGAGCTGGTGGTTTCAAACTGATGACTTTGTGGTTAGTAGCCCAATGCTTACCCACTATGCCGTAAGGGCTCCTTGTAGGCAACAATGGG
>NW_022111379.1:22181405-22202392 GCF_000313985.2 Echinops telfairi
GAGGAGGTCACACACAGTTCCATGTAATCAGTTCCCTCTTTCCTACCCATTCTCCCTTTACCCTCCCTGTTTTGCCACTCACATCACTGGTCCTATAGGGCTCATCCGTCCTGGATTCCCTGTATTTTCAGTTCCTATCTGTACCAGTGTACCTCCTCTGGTCTAGCAAGTTGTATCTTTCAAGACATTTATATCACCCTTTCACATATCTCTCCACTGGGTCCTGCTGCAGACAGCCGATATTCACCACCATCAATCACACCTTTGTAAAGTTTGGCTGGGCATACCACAGTCCTGGGGTTAGAGTCTACATTTCCCATTCTCCCTTTCTGCTTGGTTGAGCCTAGTAAGAAGACATGAGATAATAGCAAATAAGATTGTTCGGGCCCTGAAGTATACTAGTACCTCTCTGCCCATGCCCCTCTTTTTCTTGCGCAGTGATGACAAAAAAACGGAGCCATTGCATTAGCCCCAAGTAGGCCCTGAATATTGAGAATTGTAAGCTGGTGTCCTTCCAAGTTGGGCTGCTAACCAGAAGGTCAGCCTTTCGAAACCACCAACCACTACTTGGGAGAAATAGGAGATTCCTACTCTCTTAAAGAGTTACAGTCTCTGACACCCACAGGGGCAGTGCTACTCTGTCCTGCAGCAGAAGACCCAGTGGCAGGGAAGGAGTGAGCGGTCCTGGGACCCCTTAGCTCTCACTCCTGGGCAAAACAAACCACACCGGTGCAATTCTGGGTCGCACTTTAACAAAGGATGGTTATATGGGCTTTACAGCAAAATAACACAATAATTCATTTTTCCCATCTGCATTATATTCAGATATATTTTCTAGACATGAAATAATCATTATTTTTCCTAGTTTCATTTTTTCCCCATAATGTTCACAGAAAGTGGTTTTCTATGGTCAAGAGGCCACTCTTTCCTATTGAAACTTTTTCTATGGAAACTTCTTTATCCCTTTTATGCCAAGGTGATGTTAATCACCCAAGGGGGCGGGGGGCGGGTCCCTGTTTTCACGGATCTACGTCACTCTTCAAATATGCTGGCAAAGCAAAGGCTGTTGCTCTGGATCTTGAGGCAAAGCGAAATGAAGAAACCCACACTGGCAATCTACCCTTGATTCACCGTAATCGTATCTGTCACCTAAAGTAACTCAGCCCAGAAAAAGAATGTTAATAGCCAATTCAAAATTAAAAATAGGTATTTCATCCCCTGGGTGTCATGGCCTCACTTTCAGAGGAAAAAGCTCTGCTTCTTCATAGAGAACAAATCATGTGTTTTCCGGGAAGCGCAATAATAATAACAGGTTTGGAGGTCTTTTGTTCGGAAGTATCTTTATATACTAGTCAAAACCTTAGGTCTATTTTATCGCAACATCCCAAGGTACGTTTTTCTGCTGTGAATTATAAAATGCACAATTTCTGCACCAATCTAATGAGTATTCTGTCTCCATGTCTGAAAATTGTTAGAACAAAATCTGATGTTAGAGGTAAACAAATATATAGTTTCCAATATAGAGTATCTTTTCCTTATTGCATACCATGTTCTATAGGTTGGTTTTTATGTTTCTATTTTGAGGACAGAATGGCTTCTCATTGCTTCCCTGTATGTTTCTCCTGTGCTTGAAATGCCACTAGGTGCTTCCGGGATACATACAACATTTAATGTGGTAGATAACTAAATTCACAGTAAAAGCAATTTTGGTGAGATCTTATTTTCATTTGACATTTCAGAATCAAGTATGTCTGCACTATGTTATAGAAAAATATTTGTTAATTGGGAGTTGGATAACAAGGAAGAGTATGCTGTGTTAAAGTTTGTATGTCAGCAAATTTTCTCAATATTTTCAAAAGAACTCTAATCTAGAAAAAAAAATTCTTGGTACTTCCCATTTGCTACAGGGTACAGCCAATGGAGCGTGCTTGGAGAAAAAAGGAAAATGAGTAGCTGATTTTTCCCCTTCAAATTTAAATCTTGGATGGCTGAAAGATTTTTAATTTGCCATTAACGCACATGCTACAATATATACTGTGGAGTATGCATATAAATATTTATTTGTGTCAACATGTAATTACATATATTTACACCCTTTTCTTTCAACCTTGGTAAGCATATGCAAATAATTGATAAGATAGATGATAGATTAGATAGATAGATAGATAGATAGATAGATAGATAGATAGATAGATAGATGATAGATAGATATTGGGCAGACCACTATCTGGCTTGCTAGTTATCAAGATAGAATTCTTTCTTATTAGATGCCTTTGAGTCGAAACAACACAGGGTGACACCCAGGTGTGCAAAGCAGACCCTTTCAGAAGCAGACTGCCAGTCCTTTCGGAGGCACACCCCTGGGTGTGTTTGAATCACCAACCTATTGCCTGGCGTCCCACACCGCATGATCATTTATGTTGCCCTGAGACTCCTATCCATAATACCTACCTTTATCTCTAATAAAGGATCATTTTCTCTGATCAAGGGAAATGAGTTTTTTGATAACTCGAGCCATCTTGGGACAGATAAGTTACATTAACAAAGCAGATCAAATGAATCCCCAAAGAATAACCGAAAATAATAAAGTTTCTGGCAGAGTGACTTAAAAGTATTTCTTTTGGATGAAACTAAAATCAAGACGCTTTCATCATGAAAATAAACAGCTCTGAAAGCAAAGTAAATTTACCAAACTGCAAAGAAAGTTATTCTTATATATCCATAATTAAACATCTAAAATAGTTATAGTTATTTTAAAGGATAGAAACAGAACCTCTCTTCCCACAGATGTTATTTTGGTCAGGAAATGTGAAAAATCCTTGCATGGAGAAATTGTCAAGGCTTTTAACAACTCGATGATCATTTTAATATTTGTAAACATTTATTTTCATATTCATTACTGCGTCCCTGTGCCGTTCTCCTCCTTGCCCTTTATGCCACTTCCGGAATTGTAGAGTCCCCCAAAGCAAAGGCAATTTCTCTCACAGCTCACTAGACCACCTGAAACCATAAAGCACCCTGTCCGCACCCTTTAGTAAGAGGTATGAAATGAATTCAGAATTGGAAATGACAGCTTCCACTGGAACTTTACAGGATATCGACCTATAAGCTGATCAAATATTTCTCTGCCCACGAGCAATCCATAGCACATGGAAATGAATGTGCAGAGAAATGCCTAATAAAACAAAGCCCTTTCTAAAGGAGTCACATCACTCACCCTGGAGACAGTAGTGGCCACAACTAGTTTTTCCCCTTATTTCCAGCCTGTGGGCTCCTAATGTCTCCTGCTCACACGCCCTTCCCAGAGCCTCTCCAGCATGGCAAGAGACGCATGCCGAAGAGTGTGGGGTCCACTCTAGAGCGAAAAGAGGAGCCCAGTGGAGGGCTATCATGGAGGAAATGGCATGACCATATTTTGGTGACATCAACGTGGAAAATGTTTTCAGTGGGGACCAGAGATGGCATGGAAAATATCACAAAAAAGAATAAAATGTAAAAACCTAATCTTACCTTGTCAATGTAAAGGGAAATAAATAGATTGATTTGAAAAACTTCATAAGGCACCATTGTAAGAACTTTTAATGAATAATTGGATGGAGGGTGAGAAAAAGAAGAAAATCAAAGATAGTTTCTAGGTTTCTCACTAAACAAGGGGGTAGATTCTATGCTATTCTGTGCAACAGGAAACGTCATTCGAAAAGTGGATATGCAGCCATCTAAGGGAGCCATCAACTAAGTCCACCCGGAAGAAGCAAACCAGCCTGTGGGATCCAAGGATTGTAAATAATAAAATCCAGATCTGAAGGAGAGAATGGTATCAGAACGTAAGTTGTGGACATTTGGTTTCCAGAAGGCTCTGTATCATAATGGAAACCTCAAACCCATTTGCAATCTGACCCCATCATAGTGGGGCGAAACACTCAGGACACGCAACAGAGCAGCAGGGGAGCAAAGCGGTGACATCTGCGGGGAACGCCAAAAGTAGACTTTGGAGACAGAGCGTGGCGCACTCACAGAGACCAACAGACAAACCTTGAACTATTTACAGGCTTTTCCATTTTTGTCAGTGACTTTCTTTTTGTTGTTGTTATTTTGTTTGGGGTATTTTTAGTTGTTATTATGTTGGTTTTCACTTCCTTTGTTGTTTTATTTGGCTTTGCCTGGTTTTTGTGCTTATTAATGTCTCTGCATGTCTATCCAGATAAGATAGGTGGGATTAAAAAAATTCAGAGATGAAACGAACAGGACCAATGGTTCTGGGGGGATGGGGGAGAGGAGGAGGTGGAAGAAAGGAATGGGGCAGGGGGCGGGAGAACCAGCTCAGGGACAAGGGAACAAGTGAACTAAAATCAAAGGAGAGAAGGGCACAGGATGCCTTGTGGGGCTTAATCAAGGGCAATGTAGCAGCGAGGAATTACTAAACCCGAATGAAAGCTGAACATGCTGGTGGGACAAGAGGAAAGTAAAGGGAAATAAAGGAAAGAACCAGGGGGCAAAGGACATTTATAGAGGTCTAAATACAGGCATGTACATTTGTATATATATATATGATGAGAGGGGAATAGAACTATGGACTCGTATCTATATGTTAAGAATTAAGGTTGCAGATGGACCTTAGGCCTTGACTCAAGTACTCCCTCAACACAAGAACATTTTGTTCTAACAATCCAGTATTCTGTGATGCTCACCTTCCAAACACTCGCTGAAGACAAAATGGGTGCATAAGAAAATGTGGTGAAGAAGGCTGATATTGCCTGGCTATCAAAAGATATAGCACCTGGGGTCTTAAAGGCTTGAAGCTAAACAAGTGGCCATTTACCTGAGAAGCAACAAAGCCCACCTGGAAAAATCACACCAGTCTGTGTGATCATGAGGTGTCAAATGGGATCAGGTATCAGGCATCTAAGACCCAGAACAAAATCATACCCAATGTGAATTTGGGGTGTGGCATGGAATGGAGACCCAATGCCCATCTGTAGACAATTGATCATCACTTCATGGAGGGGTCACAGGTTAGATATGAGCCAGTCATGGTGCAGTATTGCACCGATGAAACACATAACTTTCTTGTAGTTCTTTGGTACTTCCGCCCCCCACTATCATGACCTCAATTCTACCTTACAAATCGGATTAGACCAGAACATGCACACTGCTATAAATAAACCCCACAGCCAACAATGAGAGTAAAGATAACAGGAAGATTGGGGGAGGGTGGAGGACAAAGGGAGAATCAATCACAAGGATCAACCTATACCCCACTCCCAGGGGAACGAACAATGGAAAAGTGGGTGAGGAGTGACAGAAGACTATGTAAGATACTAAAATAATAACCTATAACTTATCAAGGATTTGTGAGGGAGGGCTGTGGGGGAGGGAGAGGAAAGAAATGGGGAATTGATTGATATCAAGGGCTCAAGTGGCGAGACAATGCTTTGAAAATGATGATGGGAGCATATGTGCAAGTGTGCTTGACCCACTGGATGAATGTATGGATTGTGATAAGAGATGGAAGAGCCTGCAATAAAAGTATTAAAAAATAATGCATTACTACATATGCAGGTAGGTTCAAATTTAGCACTTTATCATTAGATATCCCTTCTCATCCACTTTAAATTTCTTCTAGTTTTTATTATTTTCTACTTTCTTTTCGATTGACGTTTTTCTGTTTTACTTTATTAATGTTAGTTGTTGTTTTAATGTTTTTCTGTATGGAATCCAGGATATGTAAATCTATAGAGCCAATAACTGGAGAATGATTTCTTCGGGGCATGGCAAGAGAAAATAGGGGGAAATGGGAAGCTAATATCGAGAAGCACAACAACAAAGAAAATGGACTAAGATTGGTTGTGGGGATGACTGCAGAACTCGGCTGGATGTGATTGAACTCTGGGACTGTAGGCTATGTGGGTTCTATGCCAACAAAACCGTTAAAAGATATGTTTGTTATACATGAATTCCATCATTTTCAAGGGAGAATTTTCTATCACTGTTGAGTCCTACAACACACACTAAGTAGTACCCAGAAGTTTGCATAAAAAACAGAAAGAAGACTCAACTGCTCTCAAGTCAATTCCGACGCATAATGACACTGCATAGAGTCTCCTGGACTGTACGTCTGGAGTCCTCAAACTTTTTAAACAGGGGTCAGTTCACTGTCTCTCAGATCCATTGGAAGGCCGGACTATCGTTTTAAAAACACTATGAACAAATTCCTATGCACACTGCACATATCTTATTTTGAAGTAAAAAAAAAACAAAGGGGTCAAAAACACCCAGCAGGCCGGATAAATGTCCGTGGCGGGCCGCATGTGGCCCCCGGGCCTTAGTTTGAGAACCCCTGCTGTAAGTCTTGGGAGCAAACCTCCTTGTTTTCAGTCTGCAGAGCAACTGGCGGGTTTATTCTACAAATGCTGTGGTTAGCAGCCCAAGGACTAACTCATTGTGCCACCAGGCTCATGGGCAACGTTTTTCATTATCCTGCCAACCACCAAGTTAGAACAAAAGTGTTCAAATAGCAACCATTATCTTTATTTTATCCAAAGATAATTGTGAAAAGCAGTAAGTCATAAACAGCTAACTTTTATCTTTTCATCTTGAAACCATTCTCCAAATAGAATAAACTTTTCCACAAAGCCAACTTAATTAGCTACTACATTTGTCATCTAAATATTTCCACTGTTCTCTCTCTTCTGAGATGTTTAAGAAATTATCTATGGAAAAGAATTAACTTGGCTATCTAGCCCAGCATGCTGTTTGCTCCCTTGCAATTTGGGTTCTCTGCATAGTTACGTGGCTAACTTATTGTGCCCAGTTGATTAGCTTCCTCATTTATTATCTCTTTTCCTCATGTAGAACATTTTATTATGCCTGAGTTCACTGGTTTATCAATTATGTGGCAAAGTTGAGCAATAGGGCCAAAGGTAATTACGTGGAATATCTGCATCCATAGATGAAATGGGGTTGTGTTTCTTGCATCTTTCAATAGTATTTGGAGAAGTGAGGGATTCACTGCTAGTGGAAAGTAAAGTGTATACTCCACTTACTCTGTTGACAGTATAAAATATTTTAAAGTCTTTCCCTGAAGACCAACTCTAAGTAGAAAGTCAGTATCACAACCATAGCTTCCATCTACTGTATACTAAAACATTGTGGACAGGGCTCCCTGAAGCCCACTGAATGTCTCTAGGCAAATTATAAAGAGGTCAATGTTCAAAACACACCTGTTGAAAATACCCATCATCTAGTGATTTGGTCAGAACAAGACATTTGCTTGCCGTTTCCTAGAAAGCCATCACAGTAGATGAGTTTCCAAGGAGACAACAATGTGAGCAGAGTCACTTTCACAAGCGGCATCCCTTTAGCAGCGAGATGTGGAACACATTAAAGGATGGGTTAAGAGGGAAGGTCAACTCTTCATAGATCCTATTGTTCCGAATGAGGGTGAGTAAAGCTTGTCCTCCATGGTTAAAATAAATGTGGAAGTGTGAAGCTATTGTTTCCTGACACACCCTCCCTTTAGGTCTACAGTTCTGAGAGCCGGGTCTCTGCCTGGAAGAAACCTGGTGAGTTACTTGCTGACGATTTACACCTCCTCAAAATGGAGTTTGGGCAGCATTGGATGACTCACGTTGTCATACTCTTAAGTGACCTTTAAGTTTCAGGAACAAAAGGAAGTCTGAAAGGACAAGACCACAGCTACAGAGTGGATGGAATCCGTTTTCAGATTAATTTCCTCAAAGGATTAGCACGTGCATTGTTGGGAGGGAACACAACTTTTTGAGTGTTTCTGAGCTTTTTTTTTTTAACCCAATGCAGTTTTCAGTTTTCTACAAACTCATGATAAGCACACATGGTTGTGCTGTCTTTTGAAAAAAATCAGTCAAGATTACCCCTTTGGGTCCAGAACAGCCTCCCAAAACCATCTGAAAGAAACTTGGTGTTTCAAGGGGTCCAGTGTTGGACTGCTAAGCATAAGATTAGCATTACAATCTTTAGCCGCTCCACGGAGAAGGACGAGGCTGTCTGTTCCTATACGAGTGATACTCTCAAAATCCCGAGGGAACAGTTCTCCTCGGTCCTGTAGGATCGCTATGGTTCAGAATTGAGTCAGTGGCTGCGGAATAACCGTCTGCCTTGGATGTAATTGGCCCAGCAGACTCCCTTGGAAGCCTTTGTTCTGGCTGGGCTTTTATAAAGGCATCTCAGCCAGATGCAAACAAGGACACAACGGAGAGAACCTGCCTGTGGCCCTCCCCTGGTTTCCTGGAATCCCGATTTCCAAGACATAGGTTTAAACACACGTTGTTTGAAATTAACATATGCAGGTAGGTACTGAAACCAAAGCAGCCCGACTCCTGATTTACCCTAGCCAACCACCTAGAAAGAAAGACAAAGGAAAACATGCTCTTCAGCAGCAAGAAATGCAAAAAGCAAAGAAAAGCTCACAACTCCTTTTGGAGTTTGTTTCTCATGCAGAGTCAACACCAGTGGCAAAAAACGAATCCACGCTTTTTCTTGGAAAGGAGCGGTTTCACACAGTTGAAATGAGCTCAGTCACAGAGCCAGCCTGTGGAAAAGAAATCTCTGAGATGACACCAGCAGACGTTGCTAATCCGAGACGCATAAGGAACCGAACCAGAGAAGCCTCAGCCCTATTTCTGACACAGAGATTTCAGCAAGATGAAACTTCTCCTTGATCAACCCAAGGCCTTCCAAATCCTCGCGAGTCCCTGTCTCTTCCCTTCCTCCTCTATGACTGCTCCAAAGTGCACATTCAATTCTGAGGAAAGATAAATGGAGGGCCCACCTGGGACCATAGGATTAATGAATTCTGTACAATCTTCCTTCTTTTCGATTGGGAAAAATATATTGCCCTCAAGATTTGATGGGCTTTATTGAATCTTTTCAACTTTTTTTAAATTGCAGATTGATTTCAGGCGGCAGAGTAGACCATCAGAATGCCAATTAAACTATTAACTCTTCATTCTATTTGCAAAGCGCAGGGCTTTGATAGTGCAGAAGACACAGGGCCTCTGAAGCCCCAGGACGTCCACTTTGCATAGATATGCAGGGGTGCTAAGTGCACATATCCCTAGGCTAGTTTCCGCCCCGTGAATTAAGTCACATACAACCCTCAAAAGACTTGACGGTTTTCCTGGACTCTGTATAACAAATTTACGCAACAGGCAAAACCTCCTAGGTAAGCCCAGACAGGTTCATTTTTCCAGGACTTAAATTGAAAGGTGGCAAAATGAATGCTCCTCTAAGACGCTTTTGACAGCAGCCAGATTCCTTTCTACCCAGTGGGATGAGAAGCTGACGCGGAATAAAGTGGCAGCAATGTGCTGAAGTCCCGAAACTTGCAGAGACATTTGCTGGGAGACATGAGTACCCTCCACGGATCGGGAACGAATGGGACATATGTGTTACATTGAAAAAAAAACAAGCAAGAAAAGCTGAAAGTTCAGTCACAGATTCCTTTAATTTCAAAAATGTATGTTAAAATATTGAACAATACTGTAAGATATGACAAAGTACTGATAGTTTATGGGCTATCAGGGGTTCATGGGGGTGGGGGTGGGAATGGAGAGGAAGGGTGAGGAGTTGATATCAAGGGCTCAAGTAGAAAGCAAATGTTTTGAGAATGATGACGGCAACAAATGTACAAATGTGCTTGGCACAATAAATGCATGTGTGGATTGTGATGGGGGTTGTATGAGCTCCCAATAAAAGTATTTTTTTAATATCAAACAATATGCATATTCTGTTAATGTAAGTTGAAATGTGTATCTCCTTCACTAGTAATATTTGCACTTTGAAGTTATAACTCTGCCCGTTCTGCGTAAAAATAAAGGAAACTAATATTGCAAATGAGCATAGTCATATAGCGTGGACATGCTCGATCTTCAGTCAGAGACGTGTGGCTGTTTCTAACTTGGTGCTCCCTGACCTTGCCAAAGTTGTTGAAATGATCCAAGAGTCCTTATGTTCCTCTTCTGAAAATAAAGGAGTTGCACCAGGTAATCTCAAGTCATTTCCAACTCTATCTCCAGAGTTTAAAATATCATCCAACTAAAGCTGGCATTAACCTTGAACTTGATCCCAATATACACGCAATTGTCCAGGTGCACACGAGAACAAAGTAGGGACCGATGTTCACCAGTGAGTCAATGTAGCAGGCAACATTCAATGAGTTCCCTGAATGGATTTTTATTTTCTTCTTATTTGACTTTCAACAATAAAGGCACTGAGTCTCTGTTATATTTTATGGGTAATGAAATGACTGTGTACGGGACATTTTATTGCACAAAGTAATTTTTAAACTAATTTTTCTATGATTATACACTATTAAGATACAGAAAGAGAAGGGAAAAAAATAAACTGGAAGATTAGCTGAACATCAACAGTGGCCACCATTGTCTCTGTCCTGAAATCATGTATTCCACGTGAGTGGTCTAGCCTCTCCTCCAAGGTACATTACAATATCTACAGCAACGACACTCTAAAATAAGCTCCAGATTTTTAAAACCTACTTACTCAATTACTAAGGTCTTCACAGTGTAAAAATCTATAATTACTGCAGCTACAACGAGAAAGGTTGGGCTAAATGTTATTAAGCCAAAACCACCCTGACTGATTTGTTTCGTGAATACATGTTAAGTTAATTCCTACTTACAGAACAGAATCATTCCAAGCTGGAATGATTATCAGCCTTGGTAGGTTCTATTGTCACAAATATGACTCAGATCCAGAAGGGGATTTATTATCTTACTCCAGCAGTCAGTTGACTTGTGAAAGTCTGTTCTCTACAGCATAATTGCGCGGGTATCATTTTCAAACCTTTCCAGCTGAGAAAGATACGGAAGCACCAAGTCAGGGCTCGTAGGCGCACTCATTTGCACCTACAGGGACCCTGCATTTTCCACAAGACCGGGGCCATTTGTTCGTGGTTGTGTAGTTGGGTTGCATTTTTCTTATCATTTGGGGGAGAATGAGGGAAGTTGACAAAGAATTTAAGGCCCAATATAGAAACTCCTTTAAATCCTCATCACAACCTCCTTCCCTTGCACCCTTTGAAAGGCCATTAATAGCTTCATGCCACAGGATAGCAAGCAACATTTTCTTCTGAGCTTCCAGGAAAGTCCCCATAGGCCAGCTAAATGCCATTTTGATACGTGTCTTTTTCTTGTAATCACTGGTTGGAAGATAGCTGGCAGCGTGATGCTCATTTCTACGAACAAGGGGTGTGTGGGGCATGGGGTGGCAAAATGATCCATCCAAGGGCATGAAACTGGTGAACAGAAAGAAGACTTAGAAATCTCTTCAGTGGTTTATGTCTCAGGTTTAAAAAATCTGCCATCCATACAAATCTGCCATATTAAAACTATGGAAAAGACTGTACTTATTACAAGTGGAAGAGACTTGCATTGAAACTTCTTTATACGTATAATGTATGTTTATGTACCTTGCATGACCACATGTGTCCATATTGCACAACACAACACAATCAACTAAGTACCTTTTTTGTCATGACCTGAGTTTACTCGGATGACTTGCACTGAATGGAATGAGCCAGGGATGCACAGTACGGACAGTAGCTGCTGATCCCTAACCTCAAGCACACTTCCAAACGATCACCAGTCATGGTGGAACGGTACTTGGATGTAATGATGTTAATGTAGGAAAAGGCTGACTCACATCAATAAGTAGAGCCGAATAATGCAGTCAAAGGGGTAGCACATTTTCTCATGTTTGGGTACTTTCCCTCTGTGAGTAAATTCCAGAACCGTTCACATGCTCTGGACTTCAGCTGAAAGTCGGCTTGTAGTGTCAAAGTCTCCCATTGCATATGAAAGTGATGTTTTTGTCTTCTTACTTGGTCCAGCTCCCCCACTCATTTTAATACCCTTTCTTACATCTACGAGCACAAAAAAGTCTAAAAATTGGTGATAACTTAGCTTGTCAGTTTTGCTGCACTTAGCATGGTTGTTTTTGCATGTGTCTGACACCTAAGATTGCATCTTATTGGCTGCACTGTATTTCAATTAAGTGACAGGATTGATGATGGGCTTACGTCCATTTTTTTAATGCCATGTGCTCTACCCACACTACATTTGCGATCGACTAGTAGCACCCCCGCTGTAGGGTCTCTATGAGTCAGAATGGACTCGATAGCATCAAGTTTGGCTTTCAGTATTATCATTTGGCAACATATATACACTCAACAAACACTGAATAAAGGAACAAGCACATTTTTCAAATGACTTTAGGAAAATCTTTAGTATTATCAGACTCCAAATACAACAAGTCATAGACATAGACAATGATTAGTTCTTTAAGAACACACAGATGAGCCAGTCAGGGTGCGATGTAACAATGATGAGAAATACAACTTTCCTCTAGTTCCTAAATGTTTCCTCCCCGCTCCCACTACCATGACTCGAATTCGATCTTGCAAGTCTGTCTAGACCAGAGGATGTACACTGGTACAGATAGGAACTGGAAATACAGGGAATCCAGGGCGGATGATCCCTACAGGACCAGTGGTGTGAGTGGCGATACTGGGAGGGTAGAAGGAGAGTGGGTAGGAAAGAGGGAACTGATTACACGGAACTATATGTGACCTCCTCCCTGAGGGACAGACGGCAGAAAATTGGGTGAAGGGAGATGTCGGACAGGGCAAGATATGACAAAATAACAATTTATAAACAATCAAGGGCTCATGGGGGAGGGGGAAGTGGAGGGAGGGGAAAGGTGAGGACCTGGTGCCAGGGGTTTAGGTGGAGAGGAAATGTTTTGAGAATGATGAGGGCAATGAATGTATAAGTGCACTTTGCACAATTGATGTGTGTATGGATTGTGATAAGAGTAGTATGAGCCCCTAATAAAATGATTTAAAAAACACACACACACAGATAGTTCTGATTAAGAACATCCATAAGGTATAGGTAACAGGTTTAATTATAATCTGTGAATAATTATGTCACCAAAATTTTGAAAATATAAAAATGCAGAAAATAGAGACTTAAAACAAGGTGAAGGGATTTTAAATGATTTGACTTCTGGGAATAAAGGAGAAACAAAACAAAAGAGAAAAACAGAACAAAGACATTGGAACAAGAAGTCACGATTTCCATCTTTCTAGAGGTTTCCAAGATGCCCTACCTCCTGTTCTCTCACCCCGTTCAATAACACTTGTTTAGAGGCTGCCCAATATACCCACAGACATCAACATAGCTTTGTATCACTTTATTGATTGGATATTTTGTCTTGGGACCAGCACAGGCCAACACTGGCCGAGAGGTTGCTTTTCTTGGTTTAGAAATCATTTAGCAAGTCACATCATGCAAAATCAATGGCCTTTTATGACTGCGTTAATCTTTCGCAAGTTCAATATCCTAAGGGTCCTTAAGATTTAATGAACCCAGTCTGTCAAATGAAGCTTTCAACCCGCTATATTTCTTCTAATGTCCTAAAGTGGCTTGTATGGGATATGAATACTACCTTTCGCAGTAGGACAATTAAAAAAAAAAAGATATTTCCAATTAGGACTAACACGGCAGTAGGGTATACTTTTGAACCAGTTTTTTAACAATAAGATTTGGGCTTTTATCTTTTCCTTAAAGAAAAGGGATGGGAAAAACTCCCTAGTGATTTGAAAAAGACAGAGGAACAATCAGCCACAATAGAGCGCACACATATATACACGCAGACAAACAGGAGAGATAACATTGTAGAACAGTAAGCAGGTCTCTGGGGATCCATTAACATTTCATATCTGAGTAAACTAGCCTTTCAGTTCTACACAGAAAGCATTTGAAGCAAGATCCAGGAAGAGGTAAATGACAAAGAAAGAAGGCAAATTACAGTTAGGCAGGTGGAGGAACAAGGAGAACACATCAGCTATTCTCATCAGCAGAAAGAGATTACCAACAGCAAAAGAAAGAAAGATGCAGAAATAATAATAAATCAATGCAAGCTGGTCAATGAAAAGAGAAGATGTTTCAAGGGACTCACAAAGATAATGCCCCTGAGTGGCCCTGGCACAACCGGGAAACTCCCCGTAACATTAATGCGCAGCTGTATTTTAATTTCCCCATTAGATCTTGAGTGCCCATGCACACGAACAGGATAAACCCTGAGGAGAAATGAGGGACTGTCTTTGAAAACAGGAAGTAGGATCAAGATCACACGTCATCCTTTTTCTGTGGCATAACCCCAAACCAACTCACTGCCATCGAGTCAATGCTGACTCACAGCCACTCCCTGTGGGTTTCTGAGACTGTAACTGTTCATGGGAGTAGAATGCCCAGTCTTCCTCCCAAGGACCTGCCAGTAGGTTCGAACAATCCACCATGCAGACTGCAGGCCAACTTGTAACTGCTACACCGCCAGGGCTCTTTGGCATCCTACCATCACTGAAACCAAAACACCAAACCCATGGCTATCAAGTTGATTTCAATTCATAGCTACTTTAATTGGGTTTCTGAGACTAGGAATCCTCATGAAGCAGACACCTCATGTTTCTCCCACAGTGAGGCTAGTGGGTTTGAACTGTCAACCTTGTGATGAGCAATCCAACTCTAAAACTTCCCCGACAATGCCACCAGGGCTTCTTAATATGATTATTAGGAGCAGATAAAGATTTTACGTTTGCTTAATTAAGTCTGATGTGCTAGATCTTAACAGGAACAAAAAGGAAGTAGGGAAGGAGGGAAGGCAGGCAGGCTGGCCGGCCAGCCATGTGCAGTAAGTAAAGAGACAGAGCAACTAAAGCATGTATTATATTCAACAGTGTCTTTAGGGAAAAACAAAATTTCCAGGTACTTGTATACCACACTCCTACCAAAATGTCTGAAAAGAAAATTATGTTATCCATACGAACATAAGTCTCCTGCACAACAGTGTCAGAGGCAACATGATTTCTTTTTTCAAATATATTCTATGTGCACTGGTTTACTGTTTTCAAAAAGAGCGAGCAATTCCTCCATCTTTCTGGCCTGGTTTTTCTTAGGAAAAGACCAACTCACCAAGTCTAGGTCCCTTTGTATTGGGTGCCTATTCTTTGGTAGAAACAACTTAGGTGAAGGGAACAAACCCTAAAAAAGGTGTTCTCCGAAATAGTCTTAAAGGCCTAGAAACTAACAAGTGTCTGCTAATTTACTCTTGTGGATCAAAAGCAACAGAAAAGAGCAAGTCTGTATTTGAAAGCAAACGTCCACTCTATATGTTAAAGGTAAGAACCAAGAAAGACTAGTGTAAGCACTTCCTAGGAAGATGGAAAATAGTGAGTGCGCTGTCAATCACTTCCATCCACGATGAAATGTAGACATCATTAAGACCATCCTACCTAGTTTTGCAACATTGCAACATGACTTATCCACGTATACAGAGAATGTCCACAAGGATCTTGTAGGTCCAGACTTCTGATTTCTCATTCATTGGTGGAAAACTCCTTTCATGTGTAACAGGTAAAGGAATGAAAACTGCAGGAACTAAAACAATCAAGAACCCAACTCTCTATGAACCCATGTCTTTATTCTCAAAGAGAGGGTCACTCTTCCAGTAAAAATAACTGGAGACATGCAAAACTAACTGCATAGCTGAACATGTAAATGCTGAAGTGCTATTGAAGGTTGCTAATAAGTATGTTCTGTTCCCCTAAAGTCTGTGTGTTGTCAATGAGTGAAGGTTGGCTATAGTCCATGGTATATATTCTCCTCACCACACTCACTGGTATTTAAAAAAAGAATTGTACTCAGGATCACAAAATCCAACATTCTACATTTAGGAAGAACGTATTCTCTTAAAGTTGACTCATGCTTAGTCTTTTCATCTTCATAAAGGGGACAAGTTAAAATTTAAAAACATGGCCACATCAGGGCAGAGGTTTGAGAACCAATTTTGAACTCAGTGATGAAAAGCTGGCAGTTTTCCCAAGAATCATTCCAGAAGAGCCAGCACTTGTCCAATATCACTTGCTATCAAACAGAAAGAAAAGTCCTAAAATCATCATACAATGAGGACAAGAGAGAGGGAACATCAAGTAGGGGCTTTGAGGTTAAGAAAACTCAAAAGAAAAAGAAGCTCCTTTCAGAAGAACCAAAGCAGAGAACAGGAGCTGGAGAACAGGCGAAGAAATGATATGCCTCAAGAGAGACAAAAGAAGGTTCATTGCCACTAACCTCTGACCCTTTCTCTTCTCTCTAGCTGTTCTCAGTACTTCTTTGCCTCATAACCCTTCTCTGGTACATATGAGCCATCCATGCTGTAGGAAGGATGATTTCCAACTGATAGACCTAAAAAGGTCTGGTTGGTATTTAAGGGAGGTTGGAGGGTGAATCCCTTTACTGCTGTTACTGTGATCAGTTGCATTGGATTTGATTGCAACTAATGGGGACCCTATGTGTACACAGCAGTACATGAGTTCCATAAACTTATCAAAACTGTCACTTTTAAGAAATGGATTGGCAGGCCTGTCTTCTGAGACACCTCTGGGTGGGATCAAACTGACAACTTTCAGCGAGTAGCATTTAACCCTATGTGTTTCACAGGGACTCCAAGCTCCATTAAAATTCACTTACTGCCATTGAACAAATGCCAAATCATAGTGACCCGGTAAGATTGCAAGCTTCCAAGGCGGTAACTGTACACAGTAGAAAGCCCTATCTTTCTCCCACACAGCAGCTGGTGGTTTAGAACTGCTGCCCTTTCAGATCGCAGCCCAGCACCTAATCACTACACTACTAGGTCTCCTAACTCCATTAGCTCATGTCAACATTATCAGGATAAATAATTGGGGAGAATAGTATATGCTTTTCCTTACTAAAAAACAAAAACAAACACAACGATGGATAGACTACTAAGCACAGAAAGCATCGCTACCTAGGGAATTAATTATTTGCTGTGTACGCACCTTATGATCAGGTCTCCTAAAAGAACTCCCAAAGCATTCTTTTTGTACAAGCACACTGATATACTCGTACTGTTTTTCAGAGGCCAGTGTGCTCTGTGAAGTTGTTAGAAAAAGTTGAGGAAGAAGAAGAAGGAGAAGAAGCAGAAGAAGAAGAAGAAGTAGTAGTTATTTACTTGTTTAAACAGCAAGTTGATGGCTGAAACAGGCAGTCAAGGAACAAGGAATAGCAGTTAAAGTAAATATACTAATTAGTGCAGTGTCTGGCTTGGTCTGTCTTTAGGCAACAGCAAACAAATGTCTTCATCCCTGCTTCTGCACTTGGCAGAAAGTAAAGTGTATTCATTCCCCTTCTCACAGACGCAATATTAAATATATTAATATATGTTCTTGAAAAATAAATACAATCTCAGAAGTAAAATTAACGTTTATATCATACACATTTGCTTAATATAAGAAGGAAGAACTTGTGCTAGGCCAGGTAGACTAGAAAAATAAATTCAGAGATATTCATATAGGTGTAAGAGAGAGCTTTATATCAAGCATACAGCCCAGTCCAGAACAAGTCCGTAAATTCGCTAATTGTCCATAAGTTCAATTCTGTTCCGTAAGTCCCTCTTCACACTCGTGCAGACACATGCAATGATGCAGAATGCAGGAAGTTCAAGGGCCAGTGGGTATAGAGTTGTGTGGGTCCAATGTCAGTGTCTCTGGCAGCACTCACAGGTCTGCAAATTGCATAAACAGGAAGGTGAAGGTAGAGAGAGCAGGGGAGTTTCCCAGGACCCTCCTGAGGAGGAGGTCCTGCCCACAAGGAGGCACCATCAAGCTGTGACCTGAATGACAGGCTGGGCTCCACCCCTGCACTTCAATTAACTACCACAGAGCTCATTACGGTAATGTTTCAAGTTCCAGTGGAAGCATAAACATTCTTGATGTTCCCTGACTTGAAAAGGAAAAGGCAGTAAGAATATTGACCCTTTAGCTTCTTCTGAAAAAACAAATGCCATATGTTCTATGTGGGCCACATTTAGGTTGTTTTCCTATCTGAATTACCACTGCACGAATACCAGCTGGTACTCAACTAATAACAATAAAGAAATATTTATCTAATACCCATACCATATTGCAAATGATAATATAAGAAACGCTTAGGCTCTGGGTATATGAAGAGCAACCCAAACCAGGGTAAATGATACTGAAATGGTTATAGTCCTTTTTAAGTATTAAAATAGATTTCACATACGTCACTTCAGTTGACATCAAAAACTGAGTTCTCACACTATACCAGTCCAGAGGCAGCCTTGGCAAAACACAGTCAATCTAGACCTGAGCTAATACTTTAACAATGAGTTCAGTCTGAAGAGGAAAGATAGATGAGGACAAGTTATAACTAAAGATGCTATTGGCCTTCAGTTTTCATAAGTATATGCCTAATTGATTCCTTAAGGCAGCAGTTCTCAACCTATGGGTCACGACCCCTTTGGGGGTTGAATGACCCTTTCACAGGGGTTGACAAATTCATAACAGTAGCAAAATTACAGTGATGAAATAGCAACGAAAATAATTTTATGGTTGGGGGGTCACCACAACATGTGGAACTGTATTAAAGGGTTGCGGCATTAGGAAGGTTGAAAACCACTTCCTTAAGGGCTTCTTATATATATAATATATAAGAACTATATTATATATATATAAGAAAATATATATAGTTCATATATATATAATAAGAAAAGCTTAAGCATTAGCTTTTCTTATTATCCTGGTTAGGCTTAGCATTATACCCAATGGTAAACCTAAAGCAACTTTATAGAGTTAAACTTGGGGGTGGGAGGTGGGCTATCTATCTTGTATCTTTCTCCTTCATTAACAGTACATTTTACAAATTAGCAAGGGAGTTCGGGGCACAGCCCGTCGCTATGGAATATAATTGAGCGCCCAGACTCACAGAGTCAACCCCGTCACTTAAGGCTCATTAGCCCCAGTCCCAGGATCCCAGAGGGTGAGTTCTTCCTACTCTGAATTCCCATAGCACTTGTCACCCAGACGTTGTAGTTCCACTTCAGTATGTCCAGTCAATACAGCCTGTGCGCTCTTCTTGGTCCTCCGATTGGTTAGGGTTAGCCTCCTCCAATACAACCTCATCATTAAGGGCCTGATCCCCTGGCGGATGGGAATTATGTCATCAGATGCTTTATCTAGGCCACATCATTTCTAACAAAAGACTTGTCAGAGCAGAGGTGTAAAATCAGTGTTTGCCATGTGCTTTCTTGTCGCGAAGTCTGCTGCATATTGATGTTAAAGGAATGATGCTGGGGGATGGATTTAGAAACCAGAGAAGATGAATGATGCAGGTGATGTAAAGTCTTATGGCTTCTAATTGCATGATAAAAATTGTTAAACTTAGTAATCATGGCATGATAGTTTTTAACAGACTAGTAACAGTCAACTAGTCCAGATCCCTCACTTGTCACATTTGAAAGCAGGCTCTGGTGACAGCAGGGGCTTACTTAGGATCACAACTCATGTTGTACAAGAAGTGGGGGGTGGTATATCTTTTACATTTTTAGCTTCTTCACAGTCAATCCCATCCTAGACTCATAGCAAGCCAATGCAGAAAGGATCAAAAAGCCGCCTAGTACTTGACACCTCCATGCTCCACTGTGCCAGACCCTCCTGTTCGGTTCCACAAGGAATCCATGGGTTAATGATCAAAAGTGAGTCTCCAGCTAGTCCTATCTACCTAGTCTGTCTTAGTGTGGAAGCTCTGCTGAAACTTGTTGAGCCTCATAGCAACACACAGCCTCTAGTGGCAGATGGGTGTAGGCTGCGATAAGGTAGCTTGTCTGGGAATTGAACACGGGACTCCCACATGGATGTAAAAAATTCTACCCAGATCCACCTTCATTTCAGCTCAAGAGACTTCATGGCCAGCTGAGGCCAGCCTGGTGTCATTTCTCTAAGAACCATCTCAAATGCAGAACACTGTACATGACAGTGCTTTCTTTTTGCTGGACTCTTTCTACCAGATAGTCAGCAAAATATTTCTTAAACAAGAAGTGTGTGCTCTGTCGCACACACGGTCAGCTCTGGGGATAACTCAACAATCAAGTGTTTACATCTACGCTTCACTATGGATATTGAAAAGAAACTTTTGTTAGTTTACTCTTTGTTAACTTTTTGTTAATTACTCTTACTCTTACAGTATAATTACAGCAAGATCACTTTACATTAGATTTTCTTCTAGCTCTTGATTGAAATCTTTGGAAAGGCACTGAATGATACCCACCATCCATTCTTCATTATCCTCACCTCCGTCTCTTTTTTCAGTCTCTTTACATTGACTCCTATTTTCCACTCTAACTGCTTCTCCTCTCGTACTTTTAAAGTCACTCCATTTTCCTTGTCAGCACAATCTAATCTCTACAATGCATGACCACAAGGAAGATGTAGCTTTCATGGCCCTCTGTGCAAACCAGTTTCCTTTCTTTATTTTCTCTTGATCTTAAATCCCATGGCAGTCCATTTCTCTCAAAGGGATTCACTTTTATTTTTAAAATGAGATGGATGGAATCCGAAGAAAATATTTAGTTGCCAGAGTGGCATAATTATAATCAACTGTAAATAAAGATGACCAACTGCTATGTATTTTTCCCTTGGAAGGAAATTCTAATTGTCTAACTTCAGTGTCAATATATAAGATTTAGGGATTATCTTTAAGGAGAAGGAGACAGCGAGAACTTTGATGTTACTGAATGTAAACCTGAGATATAGATATTGGTCCCTGGTTGTGTAGCCCTTCTGTACTGTTGCTAATTAAATGAATAGAGGTGTGCACCCATCGAATGCTCTATGGGAGAACTATGAGGTTGTCAGCTACCCTAAACATTCCAGTCATGAACATCCCCTTACAGAAGGGTCATGAGCAGGAGAGGAGCCAGTCAGGGTGCAGTTTAGCAACAATGAAACATACAACTTTCCTCTCGTTCCTAAATGCCTTCTCTCCCCCACTATCATGACCCCAATTCTACCTCACAAATCTGGTAGACCAGAGGATGTACACTGGTACAGATAT
>NW_022111379.1:22202696-22204890 GCF_000313985.2 Echinops telfairi
AAGGAGCTGATACCAAGGGCTCAAGTAGAAAGAAAATGTTTTGAGAACGATGATGGCAACAAATGTACAAATGTGCTTGACACAATGGATGTATGCATGGATTGCGGTAAGAGTTGTACTTGGAAACCCTGTCATGGAAACCCTGTAGGACAACTCTACTCTGTTCCATATGGTCCCTATGAGTCACAATTCCCTCACTGGCAAAAGGTGTTCATTGTTGTTGTTGTTTGTTTGTTTGTTTTTAAGATCCCTAAATGACGCATTGGACTGGTAACATCAAGATTATCAGCTTAAACCTACCCAGGGGTCCATGGGAAATAGGCACGGGAAGTGGCTGTCTCTAACCCTAGACTCAGGAGATGCTGCGGCGCAGCTCTGTTCTATAACACATGGAGTGGCCATGAGTTGGAATTGACTGGACAGCAACTGACAACAGCAACAAAGGACGTTAGACTTTATATCATATGGATATTTTGCGGACCTGGTGGAAATGCACTTTCCCGCCCATCACTCATTGGACTGTGTTGCCTATTCCCTGGGGAGGTGTGGTTCTCCAGCAGTGTGCTTGGATGAGTGGAGTCCTTAGGAGTGGTTATGTCTGAGGCTGTGCAGGCTCTTCTCTCACAGTCTCTGTGTGTGTGTATGCCTCACTCAAAGGGGGGGGGGGGGGGGTTTATAGCAGGCTGGCCCTAGCTACCAGAGTGCACTGCGCTTTGTGTGACCTTTTATTTTGAAATGCTTTAAAAACCATTTATTGAACAAATTCCATCCCCTCACTTAAACAAGGAAGCAACTATAAAACATGCACTCTCTTCTCATATTGTTTTCAAATACGTATTTATATGTCTTTACTTACATATATTCATTTGTGAAACACTGAAAAGGCAAAAATCAAATAATTTAATTATATCAATGGTTGATGAAATTATAACCATTGTCATCGATTGCAATTCATATTTCCTGCTTTCGAGCCAACTCTGGCTAGAAATGACCCTGCGGGTTTCAGAGACGAAATCTGCACAGGAGTAGATTTCTCATTTCTCTCCTATGGAGCAAATAGTGATGTATTCTCATTGTAAGGGCAGTTTGTGGCCATCATAAAAAACAGATATGCAAATATACATATATGCGCATTTTTAAATTTAAAAAATTGTCCTCTAAACACTCAGGTTATGTGTATATATATAAAAATAATAATAAAAAACTTCACTGCCATTGAGTCGATACCTACTTTCTGAGACTGAAACTCTACAGGAGTAAAAATCCCTGTCTTACTATCAAGAAGCAACAGATGGTTTCAAACTGATGACTGCATTGAGCAACTCAATGCATAAACACTAAGCCACACGGTTATATATACTTACATAACTGCATACTTGCAATGAAAACAATTCTGAATATGGAAAAGTATTATCTATAAGTAGATAGTATAATTAAGCAGTGCTATATCTAACCACTGAGTGATTTTTAGACTAAACAGAAAAATATGGATATTTTGTAATTAACTTAGAATTTCTGCTTGAAATCATTCTTCAAAACACCTGGAGATCTGGTAATTATAACTAGTTGCCAACAATGGAACATATCACAATTAAATTTAAAAATGGACGCCAGACTACCAAATATTTTGTCTGCACAGTACGTTTGATTTGCTGCTTAGAGTGGATTTTAAGCAAGACTCAGCGGAGGAAACGCGGGCGATTATTGTCTCATTTCTCTTTCATTCACAGCAGCCTGTGGCTGCTCACAATCTCATTTTTCACGTGTGTGACGTGACTGGGGCACATTGGATGGGTGGCTATTGCAGTAAAATTCTGTTCTATTTTCTTCCAATCTTGGTGCTTTTGGTCTAAACCTTCATAATGCTAAATGTATTAGGGCAAGTTGAAACTCGGTGAAAGCAAGTGACACATTTTGACAAAATGTTAGAGGTCACTGTCTTGCAAATATACAAGTCAAGCTACATTTTCGGGGGTATATATTGTGGTTTCGATAAGTGTGTATAGATGAATGCACAAATCTTTTTCCTACTCACGCGTGTCATGTTAATTTTAAGTTGATTTACTACAATTATTTAAATAACTGGAATTGCTAAAATGTAAAACCTGGGTATTCTAATGGACAGTTTTATTGCATGGTATTGTACCATCATGCACCATCACTATGTACCAATACTGTACCATTGTGTTACAAT
>NW_022111379.1:22205625-22207180 GCF_000313985.2 Echinops telfairi
CCCTTCAGGACCGGTAGTGAGAGTGGCAATACCGGCAGGGTAGAGAGAAGGTGGGGTGGAAAGGGGGAACCGATGACAAAGATCTACATATAACCTCCCTGAGGGATGGACAACAGAAAAGTGGGTGAAGGGAGATGTTGGGCAGTGTAAGATATGACAAAATAATAATTTAAAAATTATCAAGGGTTCATGAGGGAGGGGGGTGTAGGGAGGGAGAGGAAAGAATAAGGAGCTGATCCCAAGGGCTCCAGTAGAAAGCAAATGTTTTGAGAATGCTGATGGCCACAAACGTAGAAACAAATGTGCTTGACACAGTGGATGTATGTATGGATTGTGATAAGAGTTGTACGAGCCCCCAGTAAAATGACTTAAATATATATAAATAAATAAATAAGATCTTGTGCGGGTATGGGGGGGGCAGACTATGGGATTAGCAGTGTGGTAGGAGAAAGTATTTAACAATAAACTTTGTCGTTTTTCACTTGGGTCTGTTAAGGAGAAGCAAAATGGTATTACCATAGGTAAGTCTGGTGACATCAGGCCTGTGAGCGTATTAAATGCCTAGCAGACCTGGAATGGAGGCTTAGCCACAGGCACGGGTGAACTGGTAGGGACGGATGAAGGGCAAATAGGACAGAATGCAGCTGCCTGCTTTCTAGTTTACCACCCCTATGTTTTCCACTCATTGTCATCCCCTCTCTAAATTCAGAGCCATAAAATAATCAACGTAGCAAAGCAAACAAAGTAAGTGGCAAGTGAAGAATAAATCCTCTGAAAGGTAATTAAGATCTAGGAACACACTGGTCTGTACGGCATAAAAAGAAATATGGATGATCTGAAACAAGATTGTGACGAGGTGAAGGAAAGAAAAATGGGCCAGGAGAGCAGGGTGGGGGACAAGTCAACTGGGGAGCAAATGAAACCATGACAAGAATAAAATGCACAGAAGCAGCAGAAATTAACAGACAATTGTCATCTTTCAAACTGGAAAACCAATACACAAAGACTAAAAATGATTTGAAAAAACTATAAACCCAACTACCTGCCAAACATTCTGACTTATAGTGACCCTATAGGACACAGCAGAAGTGCCCCTTCGGGCTTCCCCAGCTACAAATATTTAAAGAAGTAAATGGCCTCCTCTATATCTAACAGAGCAGATGAAAGGTTCGAGCCACTCATCTCTCAGTAGCCCAACAATTAACACATCACGTCACCAGGACTCCTTCTGAAAGTTATATTCTGCCCAAAAAGAGACTGAAATAGATTATAGCCACTCTTCCTTTATCTGCATGATTAAGTTCCTAAGACCAGGTGTATAATAAAATCTGGTGTTACCCAAAATGAAGGATGACCACATCAGTTCACAGAATGTAGGGATGACTGAAAAATTACATAATTGCTAAAATACATCTATAACTATTAAATGTGATCATTACATAACAAATTGCATCTACACATAACTGCCAAATTGCATAATTGGCAATAATTACATAAGTAATAAACCAGTAAGAAGCATGGTGTAGCTCAATTGACACATCACTTTAATCATGAC
>NW_022111379.1:22208235-22221597 GCF_000313985.2 Echinops telfairi
AGTAAACCACTTACATGTTGAAAGGCCAAGGGGAATAATACTGAGCTATCCTATGCTTCCCTACAGACCGGCAAATACGCAGAGATGATACTGGGAAACATTCTCACACATTGTGAAAACGCAAAACAGTCTGGATACAATCACCTTGGAAGAAAAGTTGGCAATTTTACAAAATGTAAATGGTACCCCTCTCTCCCCTTAACATTAACGTTATAGGCCTTCATCACACACATCAACAGAAATAGGTTTAATGCAGCCATCTGAATTAGGTCAACACTCCATTAGTTTGATCCCAAGGAGGTTCCTCTAAACCGTGTCCATTTTCTTTCTCCCTTTCGGAGTATCTTCCATTCCACAACTTAACCCCCAACTCATGCAAAAAATTCAGTACTTATTTCTTTAAAGAACGATTGCCTTTTATGTTGGGGGATGGGGTGGGAAGAATAAGCTGTAGATAAAAGATATTTTTTAATGTATTATGTAAGTATAATTTTATATTCTTTCGCCATACTTAATTTGGAAAAAGTTGAGTTTTTATGAGATCACCAGTTTAACAGAATAAAGGTAGGAAACCTGAGCAGGAAAGATTTTGAGAAATGTTAAGAAAAATAGAGGGCTAGACTTTGCACTCATATATAGAATCTGAAAACCTAAGCTACCTTCACCGATATAGGAATTTTCAGGAATATTACTAAGATTGGGGCGAGGGGAAGGAGGGGGGGAGGAAACACAAGTCTTTGTCAATGCTTGACCACCTAGTTATGTCAAGTTGATGTTAAAATATTCTAAAGATACAGCCTCCATTGTCTTACTCTCTAAAAGGAGCACATGATTCCTGCCGTCCAGCATCTGAAGGCTAACAAATAATAGTCATACATGTTTTTCAGCTCCTTGAAGAAAAAAATAAAATCCAAAAATAGAGTTAGCAGTCTCTGTTACTGAAACAGAGGCTTAGAAGCTGCTCTCAAACTCTGGAGACGCACGTTTAGTCGAGAGTAAACGCCCTCTTCAGTGCAGCAGCTTCTCCCCTATGCTTAACTCCGGATAAGAGTGTGACATGTGCTAGCTACCTAGTTGACGCCACATAATTTAGAGGACATTCATTTGTTTTGAATGACAAGGTGTTGACCATGATTTCTGCACAAAGAGACTGGGCAACATAAAAACAGTGTCTTTAAGCATCCAGAATATCATCACCCCATTTGTTCCATCCCTTTAGAGGTCCTCAATAATTGGCAGTGAGGCAGTTGGACAACAATGCTATCTTTTAGGGTGAACTAGCAAATTTAGATGTCAACGTGACAGCTGAAGAAAACTGCTGGAATGGAAAATAAATGAACAGTCACAGAGTAAAACCAAGTCCACTTTCCTCAGCCCGTGTTATTAACTGAAGGGATGATTATTACAGCAAGAAGCTACAGCTTATAAAAATTCTATGAAAATCAATAAAGATTTGCAGACTGTAACTTCAACAAAGATTTGATTTGTCAAATATTAGTCTAACTTGCTTTATTCAGCACACGCACTGGATCCCTAAAAAATCTTGAAGGCAAGTATTTGCATACACATTGAAAGGTGGTATATTTTCCAGACTCTCGTCTTTTTCAAAATTCAAGTATCAGACCACCACTTGGACAGAAATGTACTCGGGTCTTTTGGTCTTCACTCACAATAGCAGCAAGACCGTTGTTCCTCCTGGACTTGCATCTGGAAATATTGGATTATTTGCCCAAATACTGTCTTTGCTCAGCATCTCAATATTTTGATGCCAATAAATTATCAAATCATCAAAATACTTCTAATTCATACATACATATTGTCAATCTAGGTGGAATATGTTCTGTAAATTTCTGAACTCTAATTTTCTCCAAATATAGCTATTTCAAATGCAAAAGAAAACTGCCTAATCCTAGCCTGCTAGATTATTCTCAGCACTTTTTTGTATCAATGCATGTTTTAAATATTGGAAATGTATTTGCTTTATAATGGTAGTGTCAAAGGCCATGTTTGTTTAATGTGCCCTGCACACTGCAAAATGAATTGAATCGCTCAATCAGTGTGCTTTATGAAGATAATAATGATCCTATTATAGCCCATTACAAACTTGCAAAAAACCACAATTCTGTGATTTTGCTGGCCAATTTAAATCAGAGGATTAAGCTGTATTCAAGGGGAAATTACCTATGTATTCAAGCAGTGCTTATTAAATGAGAGAAAAATGCGACATTCAAATAGGGAACACACACACAGAAAGCCGACTATTATCATGTCAATTCTGACACACAGCTACCCTGCAGGACAGGGCAGTACTGCTCCCGAGAGTTTCTGAGGTGTTAACAGTTTAAAGATTTAAAATTTAAATCTTTATGGGACCAGTCAGCCTCACCTTTCTCCAACGGAGTGGCTGGTGGGTTTGAACTGCTAACACTTCATACTCTACCACCAAGGCTCCTTACACACACACAAAGGGCTCTTTGGTGTGTCTTTCGATTCTCAGGTGGTGCTACATATTTGCAACTCCATTTTTATACCTGCACAGAAAATCTTTTCACTTTATCAAGATCATACAGTGGTTAACAATAAAAATAAATAGAAAAAAAAGCACATGACACTTGGTGTAAAAGATATTTATAACTGAAGAGCCACGTGATAATTGAGCCTGCTGTTAAGAATTTGGGTTTTTCCTCGGCTGGGAAAACAAAAACAAAATACTTCAGATGCAGAAGACTAGTCTGCTGCTTACAGATTTCCCTAAGAAAGCAGGCAACCCACATGATCAGGCCAAAAGGAGCCCCGGGAAGATCCAATTGTTCACTGTATTTCGTGAGCCACGAGATCATAAAAAATGTAGTGTCTAGATGATCTGCGTTTGGGGTACCGAGCTCAAAGGAAAAGCTATCAAGTACACTTCAACAATTTTAGAAAAATAGCCTCATGGCAGCTCGGGACTGGACTGCCTGATTTCACAGCACGCTCAGTAAGACACAGCGTCCTTACGGCCACAGTGCAGCAGGACAGGAAGAGCCCTGCAGTGCAGGTGACACAGTGCTCAACTTCTGGCAAGGGTGGGGGAACCTTCGTTCTGCCAAGGGCCATTTGGGTATTTATAAAATTATCCTTGGGCCATACTGGCAGGCTATTTAATTAACTCACCCCACTTACACGATGGCGAGGAGCTGAGCAAACTATCTCAAGGTTGCAGTTCAAAACCACAAGCCCCTGGAAAAAGACAGGCTTTCTACTCCCGTAATGAGTTCCAGTCTCAGAAACCTTCAAGGACAGTTCCACCCTGCCCTGCCTTGTGGGGGCATCCACTTGATGGCAGAGAGCTTGGTCTTTGGGTAAAGCGATGGCTGGGAATGCTTCTCGTTGGTGAGGTTTGTGATGTTAGCTGATATGGATGATTTTTCCAGCCTCATACAGCCCACAGGCCAGACGTTCCCACCTCTGAAAAAAATTGGCAAGACAAGCCCACAATCACTCAGGTGCGGGGAAAACGTGCTGGTCTGCTTCCAAGGAAATGTGCTGCTTTTGAAACCCTAGGGGCAGTTCTACCCGGTCCTGTAAAGTCACTACTGAGAACAACGGTGCATGTATTTTTAATCACTTTATGAACATGAGAAAGCTGGACAATGAATAAGGAAGGCCAAGGAAGAATTGATTCATTTGAATTATGGTGGTAGTGAAGAATACTGAAAGAATGATGGGCTGACTGCAAGAAGAATGGATAAATCTCCCTTAGAAGAAGTACCACTACAAAGCTCCTTAGGAGAAAGGACGATGGGACTTGGTCTAGCTTCTCTTGGATGTGTTCTCAGGAGAGTCCAGTCCCTGGAAAAGGACTCCATGCTTGGTGAAGACGAGTGTAAGTGGAAAGGAGGAAAAGCCTCAAAGGAAGGAATGGATCGACACCCCGGCTGCAATAAGGGGCTCAGACACAGCAATGGCGGTGAGGATGATGCCAGGGGTGGGCCTGGTTTCGTGTGGTTGTGCAGTCTCTAACTAGATGCGCTCACCACCAGCAGAGGCTTGTAAGTTTGCCTTTGGTATTAAGCAGCTTGTTGTATTAGGGCTGCACATATTTGACCTGGTCGGAAAAATATTCAACAAATGCATCAAAACCAAAAAATAAAAATGCTGCCTGGGTGAGTAAATGATCACCTGGTGTTAAAAAAATACAAAAACAACTACTAGGTTAGAGTGTCCTTCAATGAGATTAGAGAGAAATATGGTGAGCAAGTTGAGATAAGCAAGGGTCCCAATATTTGGGGGGATTATTTTAGCAAAAAAATGGGATTATTTTAAATGTAAAATAATTTTATGATTGTTCACTGGACTGACATCTCATTAAAATAACCTGGAAGTAATTTTTTTTTAATTACAAAACAGTCTTTTGAAATAACAAGGTCGAAGATAAAAAAAAAAAAAGCTCATCCAATTACACCACAAGCCATCCCTCATCCATTCTCCCTACCAAGTTGACATTTCTCTGTCCTTATGTAACACTTGAAGATTTAAATAAATAGGTATTCAAAATAGAGAGTCTGAGATCTGTGACACCATTGGTCCAGGCTACCAGCTCAATGTTCTCCCTGAGAACCACTCTTCCCACTGGCCTGTCCAAAGAGAAAGGATCCTGTGGTGTTGCTCTTCCATCTCACTCATCAAATGACGTATCGGTTCCTCCCGAGAACCGCTCCTGCCCGTAGCGCTGCACTGAGACATTGTTCATCAAGTTTACCTTTACATGGAGTAAACAGTTTACACTTAACTGGAATTGAATCCAATTGAAATGAGTTTTTTTTAATCTAGGAATATAATATATACCTTGATAATTAATAGTGCACGCAGAATTGCATTTTAACAAGATGTTGGTAAGGCCAGTAAGACATATTCAAGACTGGATAAGAAAACACTCAAAAGATTCTATACTGTTGGCCCACTTTTCCATACAAAATTAATGAATTTTGGGGGTCCTTCAGTATTACAATGACAACTAAGGCTCATTCTTGGCTAAGTAAAATATTAATGAAATGATTAATTAATTAAAATAATAATTGCAATAATAAAGATAAATCTGCTAAACCTTTCCAAATTAAGCTGAAAATTTGTTTAGCCACTTGATTAAAGGCAAGCCACTATAAATAGTGCTTGTTTATAGACTACTTTAAGAGATATAATGTTTGCTTGGTAGTTTTTAGTTTTAATAAAGTGCCAAGAATCTTTTTTCAAATTAGTAGAGATAATAAAATATTTAATGATTCATGAATCACCATAGGAAATAGAGAAAAGTTAAAAGGAACATAAGCTAGCCAACAGCATCTTCCAAGAACATAGTATAAGGTACAGTCGCAGTGAACACGAAGTCACGTACTTTAATTTACCTCATATACTAATTTACGGTGGAAACTTATTCCAGGTTTCCCTCTCTTAAAGAAAAGTACTCATGAGAAAGATAATCTTATAAGGCTAATACTTTAAAAAATCAATTATTCACATTGCAAAATGCATTTCTACTCACTAAGAAAATTCTTGAGATTCTTTCAAATTCATATAATTTGGGACCAGAGATCTTTTTGCAATTTCCTGAGGTTAACACTAACCAAAAGCACCGCAGCACCTAAACCTGTTGCTGTACAATCTATGTGCTCGCATTCTGCTCCAGAGGCAGAACAGAACCGCCCCATAGGGTTTCCACAGCCGCACATCTTTAAGGAAGCAGACTGTCATGTCTGTCTCCTGGGGAATGGCTGGTGAGTTCGAGCCACCAAACTTTTGCTTAGGAGGCAAGCACTTAACCACTGTGCCACCGGCTGGGGGGTGGGGGGTCTTACTAATCACAGTCGGGTTATATTAGGGTCAAGTAGTATGAATCAGGAGTGAACCTTGGTGTTGAAACCTCTACTCTACTTAATAGCAAAGTAATCTTAAGCTATATTTTATTAGAACCCTAGTCTCCTCATCTATGAAATGGAGCTAACACTATCAATCCCAAAGAATATCCAAGTCTAACTAAGATAAATAGAATGTACAGTAGTCAAGTGGTGAATACTTTGATAACGTTCTATCTGACTGGGGGTTTGTATCATTGTGTCTCTGGGGCTTAGTATATATATATACACACACGTTGGGCTGCTAACTGCAAAGTCAGCAGTTTGAAACCACCAGCCACTCCTCCCGAGAAAGAGGGGGTTTTCTACACCCATGAACACTCATAGGGCCAGATCCACCCTGTCCTATAGGCCACTATGAGTGGGCGTCAACGCGATGGCTGGTGAAGTTTTGGTGAGTCCAGTGTTGCTTTGCTATGAGACTACAAGTTATGCCACTGGCATTTCAAATACCAGCAAGGTCACCAATGGTGGGGAGATTTCAGTAGATCTTTATTTGTAGGATGTTCCCACAAGAAGAAATATGATTCCAGGGAAAACCATTTTGGTTCATTTATTTTTATTGTTGTTTTAATATTTGTATGTTTGTTTGTGTTCTTACGTTTTAATATTAGAGATATAGAATCCACTTTGAAGAAGCTTACGTTAGCGTTTAAAACTATATTTTAGAGGGGACATATGGTAAGTTTAGTATTAGTATTTGTTATTTTGCTAAAAATCCCTAATAGTATGGACCCCTTGATCCGTTCCTTGTGCTAAACACATGAATATGACACAGGGGTGGGTCTCCAACAGCAGGGAGACTGAACCCCAAAGCCCACTGCCCTTCAGTTCATTGTGATTGAGAATCACCCTATAGAGCAGTGCTTCTCAACCTTCCTAAGGCCGCGACCCTTTCCTACAGCTCCTCAGGTTGTGGTGACCCCCAACCATAACATTATTTTTCTTGCTACTTCATAACTGTCATTTTGCTACTGTTATGAATCAGGCAAACCCTGTGAAAGGGTTGTTCGACCCCCAAAGGGGTCGTGACCCGCAGGTTGAGAACCACTGTACAGAGGCTATAAATCTCTCCTTGAGAAGACAGCTTTATCTTGCTTCCATAGATTGGCTGATGGATTTGAATAGTCATCCTTGCAGTCAGTGGCCCAACACTCACCAGGCCATGCCACCAGGGCTCCTACAGGGATGAAAATGCCCCTCTTCATGGATTCGTAGCCTACTCTCTATCATCTGGGTGAATCCCTTAGCATGTATGTGGAACCACTGAGGATCAAATGGGAAAATCATGCGTGCACGCAGGTGAATTGCTGAGCAAACATTAGGAACTGTTATTGATGGTAAACAATATGTTCCTGGTCCCTTCCTTAAGGACAAAAAAATATTTAAGAGTTTCCACTTTTTTCTCCTCATAGTTTTTTTTCCTCTCACAAATTAAAAGATTCAAGAATAAAGACATTAAACTACTTCTAATTAACTTGGGAATTCAGATGAGGAAGGATCAATAAAATAAGATCCCTTCAGCTCTAATTCACCAACTGGTACAAATTCTTTTAGAAATGAAGTTTGCCCATGATCTGTCAGTTTCTGTGCTCAAACAGCACGGCCCAAAGCGGCTCCTATTAGCCGTCAAAATCCCAAACTCTTTCCATGCATCTTGAACGATCCACCATCCTTGAGGACGGGCATCGCCATAAAACAGTTTTACATTCTGCTTGGCTTTGAGTAAAATATTTATTACTCTTGAGAAAATAATTCTTCTCATCATAAAAGCGGTCACTGGCCAAAAGGAAAGCTCTCTTTGTTAGACATGAGGTATCAATGTATTTCATCAAAATAGTTAAGAGTTGCCACTTTGTTCTCCTTATAGGTTTTTGGGGTTTTTCCCCCCTATCTGTGTCAAATTCTAGCATTTGAGGAGCATTCTGTGAGACAAGAAGCAGATGTAAATAGAAAGACACGCAGGCTTCAAATTACAAGGAGCTCAATATGTCATGCTAAGGAGTTTGAAATTTACAGCTAAACTGGTGAGGAATTGTTATATCTAATTTTAGGTAAATCACTCAGGGGCAATGTAGCATAAATATAAAGCATTCACCAGATTCTCAGAATGTAAGATATAATTCAAAATTTGGCAAACATGATACAGTTCCATCTACAGTATTGATTTTCTAATTTTTATATTAACTCCTTTCATAATTAGAATGTAATTAAATTATTGAAAATACTAATCAATCACATAATTTACAATTTTTAGATTTTTTTATAATGATTTAATGCATGATCAAATTGTCACTTAAAATCCAGCTTCTCACTTATCAATTCTCACAATTTGATGACTAATTGGAGCAATAAAATAATTTGGATTAGATGAGGCTAATAGACATCTTTGGAGGTAATTTAGTAATTAACAGCATTATGAGTCTTAATCTGTTCTTCAAGTCAAGGAATAATCAAATCAATATTTGGCTTACCTGACCAGAGTTACAGTCTTGGGAAACCACAGGGGCAGTTTCACTGTATCCTGTAAGACCTCTATAGGAATCGATGACTGTGAGTTGGTTTTTGTTTATATAAATACAAATTGAGCTCTGTGATCTTGGGATACTGGTTTTGACTGTCTGGGTGATGGATACCATGAGATAAGCCTCACCTAGCTCTGCCTTTTGTGGCTCATAAACACTCTTTTCTGTGAAAACAGGCAGTGACTGCGGGATTCATTCGCAGCCTCCCAACCTGCCTGGCAGATCACGGGGTGAGATGGCGCAAAGACAGGAAGTAGAGTCAGATGACGTAATGAATCAGAGAGGGTTTTGCAAGCCTTTGCAAGCCAGTGATGGCTATGTTGTTTGCACATGCCAACAGTAGCCCGTAACTTCTTTAAGGTTAGAAGCTGAAAAATTCCTTTTTTCTCAACCAAATTTTAAAATATCATTTTTTAAATATTGGATATGACATTAAAGAAACTATTTTAGGAAAATGCTTAAGGTGCGAATGTTTTCTTTAAAAATAATAGTATGTCTCTATTCTTAAACATCTTTCATGTTTAAAATGTTTAAGTGCATATGCCAAAATGTTGCCATAACTTGAGCTACAGAATTTCTAGACTGCGATTTGAACTTAGTTAGCATTGAGCATCAGTTACAAAGATTAAAAATGCATTTGGCCAAAACTCTAAGTGCAATGGCATCCAGCTACTTCTATATTTGTGATGTTTTCTTAATGTCTTAGCTTTTTTTTTTCTGATGCAGATAACTGTCCCCAGGTTACAAATTAGAACCCTTCTTAAATGTACGTCAGAACAGGTGCATCTGATACTTATTTGGATGGCAGTCCTTTTGATGATTTGAAGCTACTCAGAGGGTAAGTGAAGTTGACTGTAATGTAGAATTTGTTGAAAGGGTTGGTGCCTTCTTTTCAAAGTACAGGCAAATTTACATTATATTAAAAGGAAAATAGGAGTTGCCCTAAGCCTGACATTTGTAACCCAGGGATGACATTTGAATCTGGAGCCAGAGCTTCTCATTTAATATCTCCTTATACTTAATATACTTACCAGCATTTTCCTCCAAATGTCCTCTGTACCTTAGCAGACACCACCGGGGGCTCCTAATAGCAATGTCTGTCTCTACAGACATCTAACCTGAAATGTCAGGCTCGGGATTGTCAAGGATATATTTGACACAGTCTACAGTATTGTGGGATCCTTGGTGGCTTAGTGGTTACATGTAGGGCTGCTGTCCGCAAGGTCAGCAGTTCAAACAACCAGCCACTCTATGGAAGAAAGGCTGGGCTTTCTATTCCAGTAAAGTCTTGGAAACTCACAGCGGCAGATTTACTCTGCCCTGTAGAGCCACTTTGAGTTGACAACAACTCGGTGGCAGTGATTTTCATTGCACAGTTAAGATCAGGTTCTTTCCCTAGAAAATCACACGGCAGATTTACTCTGCCCTGTAGAGCCACTTTGAGTTGACAACAACTCGGTAGCAGTGATTTTCATTGCACAGTTAAGATCAGGTTCTTTCCCTAGAAAATCACACGATTATCTTATAGAATTATCTAGTGCAGGGATCTCTGTAGATCCTCAGCTATAGATGAAGGATAACTATGCCATTTCATTTCCTTCAAATTGCACATTCACCGTGCTTTCCCATCAGCCCAAAGCGCTTCGCCAACAAGTCTCCGCTCTCAAATTAGTGAGCTCCCCCTCGTCCCTCAGGCCGAAGTTCAAGTGTGGCCTTCACAAGACCCTGATGCTAGATCAGAATAATGTGATTACTTGGCACCCTAAATTCTTCCTCCAGAACATTTACCACAGTTTAAAAATTACCAAGATTTTGGATTTTTCCCGTATCGACTGCCTCCCCCAAAGGCCTATAAACCCCATAAGGGCAAAGGTTATAAATACACCTTGCGCTCCATCTTAGCCCCAGCATCTAACAAACTGCCCACCACAGGATGCCCTCTAGTTAGTAAATGCATTTTGCTCGTGCACTCTTCATTCATTAACCCAAGAGGGTTCTGCCATCACACCCACTTACTATAACAAAATCTCCAGGGTGAGGCTGCAAGTTGTTATCATATACAATTTGGCATGTCAAACAAGGTGCCAGCTTAATAGTATTTTAATTTGCTTTAGAAAATAAAGCAGAGAGTACTCTGTAGGTATTTGTATGTAAAAATATGTCTGAAATATTTTCATGGGATGCTACTTTATGGTGTAACTATGAATGTGGGATTTATTTTGTATGTTATGTCTAAGGTATTTGATGCATCGAAATATATATGTAAATCCTTCAACTACAGCAACACCCACATAAAAAGGGTTTCAAAATACCCAAGTGTCTCACCTATTGTCAAATAGTGTCCACATGTACATTTTCTAAATCATCTTATTTGAAACAAAATGTGAAAAAAATAGCAATGCATAATAAAATTAAAATTCTGAGTTTGAAAGTCCTATAGCAAGTGATATAGGGTTTTTAAAATAAAGTTAGGCAAGAAAATATTAAATCCTACATTGAGAGCTAAACCACAGGTCGAAGAGTTGCATACAGTGGTTAACTAAAGAGCAACCAACAGAAGAAACCAACCAGAGATTTTGGAGTAATCCGATGTATGGATATGCTGTAAATATTATTCAAAAGATGAACAGAGCAAGCAAACAAACAAAAACCAAACAGCTAACCCAACTAGCCTAGGAAAATCTCTTGCTTTGTATGGCTATATAAATGCATTCAAAATTCATGCATTCAAAATGATTGTTGTCCAATTGAAGAATTACTTCACAGAGTCCCTCTATATTCACATTACAGTAAGTCCCAAGGTTAGGGACTTGTGCTCCTACCTGCTCTTTAATGTTGTGTAATTTTGCCCTCACTTTGAAGCATCTCAACTACCCCTACTCAAAACAAATTCTTCATCAACATCTCCTTTATTTGCTACAGATGAAGCTTTAATCATTGAAAGGTCTGGCTATATATTGCACCGAGACAAAAACCAACTTCACCGCTATCAAACCCATTCCATCTCATAGCAACAATGCAGTAAGGAGAACCTTCCAAAGGTGTGGGAAGCTATCGGTCTTTACCAAGTCACACAGCCTCGTCCTTCCACAGAGCAGCTGGTGGGTATGACCCATCAACCTTGTGGTTAGTAGCCCAATGCTTACCTGTCAATGCCACCAGGGAAGAAATTCTTTAGATAAAATTAGAATCTGAAATTCAGTGCACCCTGATCTTTGGGAAAGTAAATGATACCCTTTTATAATAAACTTGCTTAGTAGTAGTAGCAGCAGTGCTAGTGCACAATAAAGACTTAAATTTTGGTATTTACATGCAAAGCACTCATGAGTAAACCATACTGTGCTCTGTCAGGTTGTTACTGTTCTAATTTATCATATTCTTGATCCTGATCAGATTACCATGCTCCGTCAGGTTGTTGGTTTTTCAAAATTTATAATATTCTTAATATAATAAGGAGCCCATGTGGCATGATGAGTTACACATTGAGCTGCTAACCACAAGGCCAGCCATTCAAATCCACCAGCTGCTCAATGAAAAAGATATGAGGCTGTAAAGATTTAAAGCCTCAAAAATGCACATGGGCAGTTCTACCCCTCCTCCAGATCCGCGTGAGTCAGAATAAGCTCAATGGGCTGAGATTGTTTTTTTTTTTTAATTTTGTTTTGATACATCAGGATCATCAGTAGGTGCGGGCTTGAAAGTGACTTCATAATATCATTTCACTGAGCTTGAAGCTTGGTATTTATAAAATAAGTATACACAAACAAATAGAAACCAGCCAGCAAAGCTATGTGCTAAAGCTATTCAAATGCAGTGTCTACATGCTTTGTGCACTTAAGGCCACACATTGAATATCAATTTCTAGAATTGAAAATTAATGGGACAATGTCTTCTCTTTGATACTAGCCCTCCCCCCTCCAGGTAAAGGGCATGGATGCACAATCCTTCTGTCTGAATTTTATGGTACCTTTGGCACAGGGGAGATGACAATGTACTTACAAAGTGAGGTAACTACAAATGGATAGATATTTGTTATTGCTGTCTTTCAAAATGGCATTCATATATATTTTCATTTTAAATGCTAACCAATATTTGAAGAAATGCTATCCTCGACACAGCCCGGAGCTCACTCCCATTGTCTCCATATTAGCAAGTCTTATTTCCCCAAGATGGGAACTGCAACAGAGGGAGGGTACTAAAAATAGCCTTCTTTCTAGATATGTTTGCTTCCTACCATCTGAGTCTAGGATGCAGCCCCCATTAGGGTACAAATGTATTATAATGAAATGGTCTGGTCTCTGTTTCCCTATTTTACCATCGCACAGTCTACCACATGTTAGATAAAAGTACATTTAAACAAATGAAAACAGTGCTAGTTGCTGATAAGAAGATTCAATTTCCCATATGTTCCAGTGTGTTTTATTCATTTAACAAGGGATAGGCAGAAATATTACTTAATGTGTATTAAATTTATTTCCTTTGATAACCAAGGAAGATTTCTGGACTATCATTTCCTGATACATCACTCTACACCCAATATGGTAATACAATATAGAAGATAAGACTCTGTACTATGAAAAAGGACACAGGCACACTAAAGAGAGAGGTGCCTGGAATGTACATTTGTGTGTCGATGTACAATCTAATAAACCTTTGAGGAGGAACTAAATGTTCAATGCTATCCAAACTTGGAGCGATATCTCTTCGACGTTGCAAAAGCACACAATTATGTGCTGCGGTCCTGGGTGGTATACATGGGTGCTAACAAAAACCATTGGAAGTTCAAGACAACTCAGAGGTTCCTTGAGAGACAAGCCTGGTGATCTAATTTTTAAAAATTCTCCCTTTGAAAACCTGACGGGAGCCTTACCGTTTTAGCCGGGCACGCCTGGGGTCCTCATGAGTGAGACTGGCCTCCGTTTAATTAGGTTGTATCACATGATTCC
>NW_022111379.1:22221697-22228987 GCF_000313985.2 Echinops telfairi
CCCCCAAATGTTTACTGAATACCTACCAGCTAGGAAAGAGGTCAGAGAAAGGTAAGTCAACTTGAGGCAATTTTTCTTCCAGGGGACATTTGACAATATTTGGAGACACTTTTGATTGTCACAATTGGATCAGAAGTCCACTGGTATATAATAGGTAAGACACCAGGGATGCTTCCAAGCACCTTACAATGCCCAGACTAGCCCCGACAACAAAGAATTATCTGACCAAAAGTGTGCATAGGGCTATGATTAAAACATTCTGGGATAAAGCAATAAGGGTGATTTTAAGAAGGGCACAAAATGAGAAACATATTACACTTTAAGGAGACCGTTGCAGAAATTCCAGTGAGGAGGGACGTGTGTCTGTACGAAGTCAATGATGGGTAGGATAGTGTCATGTGGAAGAGGGTTCGGGAAAGACAATCGACAAGGTACAGAAGTTGATTAAACTATGAAGAAGACAAACGGGAAGCTAACATATCTCAAATGATTTGCAGATTTCTGACTTTGAAGTAGAGAAGGAAGAAGACGAGGCCAGGGACAGGGAGTTAGCTTTCTTTTGGAAATGTCTGATTTGCAATTATGCCAGAAGCCTTCAACACTTCCATAAAAAATGGAAATGAAAGATCATGGCCTTTTCCCATAAATTCTTTGAAGTCCTGTGTTCAAGTAAGTGCAGAACTCAGCAGAGGCCTAGGTTCAGATTGGAAAGCCAAGAGCTACTCATGAAATAAATTGAAGCTTTACACGGTAGATAGTATTACTTAAGAGAAAAGAAAACTTTTGTGGTCACCATTAACAATGCAGTCAAGATATCGAAAGCCAGGTGTATTAGTCTAGGTACTTTGGAGAAACAAATCCACAGCAACGCATGTATAAGAGAGAGTTTTATGTAAAGAAAATGTGCATCACGAAAACATCCCAACCCAATGCTGCCCAAGCCCACAAGTCCAACATTAACCCATTTACCCAACACCAGTCCACAAAGTCCTCCACCTCACAAAACAGAGGCAATGATGCCAACTGCAGGAGGAAAGCTGAGTCAGTAAATGAATAAGCATCTCAGCACTAGCAGGGGTCTCCATATGGCTGCTCCAGCACCCAGGGCTGCATTGGGATAGGTCCATGCGGCTTCTCCTTGGGGGTGTCTTGTAGGATGTCAGTCTTGCAAGATGAAGCAGGAAGCTGTTAAGGCAGCTGCATCTGGTGCGACCATCACAAAGCAAGAGACCCGAGAACTAGAAAGGCGAGGTTTCACCACCCATTTATCCCTCCGCCTTTCAATTAGCCCCACATGTGATTATCGGCCAGGTTGGCACAATTAACTAACTCACCAGGTAACTTGTGATGTCCCCTCATGGGGAAGATCCCACCTACAGCAAATCAGCAATTTGTGGAACATCCCCTAATCTCCACAGAAATCAGCACACACCCACTGTCCTTTAAACGAATGCATGGAATGAATCTAGATTTTAAAAGGATACAACTTATTAGTGTAGCCACTAATGCAATATGTTATTGGGCTTCTTTACTACTACATGAAGTAGCTGTCATCTCACTATAATTCTAAATGCAATTTAATATTAACTAAGAATGTTCAGGGTAGGTTGAATTAATCAAGGTCCTAAATTAAATTGAATACATATTGCAAATATATGCATGACAAATACATTTGTATAATTTATATATAGCTATGTTATAAATTACTCATCTATATAATGTACAGTCCCTCTCTGATATTGATTTCAAATAGGATCAAGACACTTAGATTTAGTGCACAGGAAGGAAACATGATAACTGTACATTTCATAATCAGTTAATCTTTGGCAAATTCATTAATTTTTTACAAGGAAAAGGGCAATATTCTGAATTCAAAACCTCAAATGGTAATAGCAGTTCCTGAGCCAACCCAGTTATTGTTAGCAGCTATATACTAAGAAACCATTAGAAATTAATTTTTAAATGAAATTGAAGGTGGTTTTGGAAGATGATTAAGCAGGATAATTAAGTGCCATAATGCAAAAATGCCTTTCAGATTTGTTCTGAATTTATTCTGACAATTCCCCTTTGTTGCATGCCATCAAATGGCTCTGACTCACAGCGACCTTCTATGGTTTGCCTGCCTGTGCTCTTTCGGGAAACAGACTGTCACCTCTGTTTCCTGTGGAACCAGAGGTGGAGGCAAACCTCCCAGATTCCTGAAAGCAACCAACTGCTCCAACCATCCATGTACCAGCAGGGCCCCTGTAGGTCCCCCACTACCTACCTATCCTGGAAAGCATACATTCTCAAAATCCATAGTTAGAACCAAAGTGAAAGAAAACAGAAAAGATCTACAGATGAGACTCATCTGCACAGATAATTATTGATAAATGAGTAGCGTTTCATGTCACAAATAAGAGGTTCGTGTGGCAATGCGGCATTGCAATTATGTTATCACATGGAAGAATCTGCTCTTTGCCAGCTGATCAACACCAGGCAATTTGTTCTACAGGATTTGCTTTGTATGAGTTGTTCTACACACACACCAGAACAACAACAAAACAAACCAGCCCATGGGCATGCCATTGGTTCTCAGTCGTAACAGCTCTCTAGGGCAAAGGAGAACTGATCCACCAGTTTTCTGAGACTGTCCATCTTGATGGGGGCAGACGGCCTGATCTCTCTCCCACAGAGGGACGGGTGGATTCAAACTGCTGGTCTTGCTGTTATCAGCCCAACGTGTAGCCATCAGAGCAACTATGCCATCAGAGCACTCATGCAGCAAATATGCACGAGCAACACAGATTTTAAATGGCATGCCTCCCTTAGCATGTCCTTCTTAAAGGCCCAGCAGAGCTTCAAAACGTTTGTGGAAAAATCCATGATCATTTCACTCCACAAACTTTTAAAGCTCCCTCCTATGTGTGCGCCTTTATATATAAGTGATGGGCAAACAATTTCCTCTGTTTTACTGTAATCATGAAATTTGCCAGTGTGGGCATCCTTTCAGACTAAGAAACTGGGAAGACAAAGAGACTGAGTAAGGGAGTGGCCCGCTCCTGGGCTGGATCCCCATCAAGAAGACCAGAGCAGCCGCGGCACAAACCAAGTGTGCCCAGAAAGTGCAGAGGCCCCTGATAACCTATTGCTTTGGAGTGCTCTGAAATTAGGAAGACTACTTTTGCAGCACAGAAAGGAACTTCAGTTTTAAGAAGTAAACAACACTGTCCAATAATAATTGGGCAAAGAGTGGAGCCAGGAGAGAGAAGGCGCTGTTCTAGAAGGCACTTGGCTGTATGCAGTTGACAGTCTGAATAATGAGCGCTTTCTCCAAATGAGGCGCCGGCAAAGGACTCCTCCCAGCTGGGCGTTTGATCTCAGGGCCCATTTGCCTGCAGCTGAGGTGCCATTACCAGTGGAATGTGTGTGTAATGTCACCACGTGATGCCAGTATATTTCTATTTCCAGAAAGATAGCAGAAAGAAATCCCCCAGTGCAATCATGCCAGTGTATGCTTACTGTGGGAGGGGAAGGGATTTTTCATTTTTCATTTCTTGGAGCGGAACCACCAAGCTGAAAGGAAAAATACGCCTCTGAATTAAGGCGGTGGGGAGGAGGGGGAGGCGGGGATCTGATGCTAGAAAACGCCACTGTGTGCTTTCCCACTCCCAAGAACTAAGCAATTTCAACAAATAACCCTGTTCTGTTTTGCTTTGCTTTCCCAGATGTGTGCATCTATTAAAGCGTTTCTCTTCTCCAACGTACCAAAATGAAATATGTGCAACTAATTTTTTTTAAAGGAGGATTTCACTATAAATTTTGTATTCTCAGTTACTTGCTGGGGCACCACTCTCAGCTAAGCATCAAGAAGGTATTGGATCAACTTCATGAGAATTGATCAAACAGGCCATACTTTGCTGAGGGGAGAAGCCAAGGTATCCATGTGTTCAGTGCTGCCTTTGTGACCCATAGGCCGTCTCTAGAGAGGCATTCATCCCTGGAAGTCAGACAACCAGGAAAGGCCGTCCTCCTACGAGTCATGTGGGAATTTCTCCAGGACCCGCTAGAAGTAATTTAGCCATGCCTAAGGCCTGCCAGATGCTCAGGAGATGCGTGTCCCACTCTCTCAGACATATTGTTCTGATATTTCTTCTATAAGGGCAAAGTCTCTAAATAAATCCAAACTGACTTTTATGTGAAAAGAGCAAGTGTAGTTGGTGTGTCCAGGAACTTCAGTCACAAGAGCAATAAATTCTAGCACCCTGTCTCATCTAAGCAACGGGGCCTCCGAAGGACCATTGCAATTTATGAGGGCTGCAGTGCCTTGAGTAAGCATTTTCACAGCAGCGGAGCAAAGGTTCTAATGCATAGCAGTCTGCTCCATAGCCAGCTTATTAAACTGTAATGGCGCTATTTAAATGCTTTACACCAGGGCGGCAGAAACGCACTAGCAGCGTGGCTCCTGGAAACTGCCCCAACTCTGCAGCAGTGTGCCACCTTTAGAAGTCCGAGATGCTGGTTTCTTCGTTGAGAGAGAGAGAGAGAGGAAGAAGAAGAGGAGGAGGGGGAGGAGAAGGAAGAGGAGGAGGGGATGGAGAGGGGGTGGTGTCTGGGTATGTGTGAATTGGGGGGCATTTGGCCAATGAAGATCTGAGAGCCAAATCACTTCACCTCTTGTTCCTATAGTGGCAGTTTGTAAAGAATGGATTCAAATAGTTAAAAAGAAGAAGAAGATGCAAGCCAAACTGAAGCTTCGGTGTGCAAGAAGAAAGGTTTTGTGCAACACATCTGTACCCATTTGTTTCTGGGTTGTCTACGGCTGGCTTGTTCTGTAGGGTAGGCTGTGGACTACAAGCCACAAAGTTGGTGGTTCAAACCCACCGCCTGGCTGCAGGAGCAAAGGATTTTCTCCCATGCAGATGGATAGCCCCTGAAACATGAAACAGGGTCCCTGTGAGCCAGAATCCACTCCATTGCAACGGCTTGGCTGTGTTGATGACTGGTTTGAGACTACAATGTAAAAGTTGACAGGCGGTGTAACTAATGAAGTCTAGTATACTTGTTATCCCGCCCTTCACAGGCAAAGTTTGATGATTCCTGATTCCAAACAGTTCCGGTCGCTGTCATCCCTTCCTACGTGACTGTGCTAGTGAGATAATTTTTTGGCAACTTGGAGATGCATGAAAGTATAAGGGTGAAGTCAAACCTATCCTTCAAGTCCACGGCCTGAAGACTCCTTGATGGGATAAGAGTACGTGACACTGGTCACTGCTTTATCTCTCACCTCTCACCTTCCTACTTGCTTGGCCACCCTGACAACTGTCAGAGTCCTGCCCTATTTCCACCTACCTTGGATCCATGGGACTGTATCCCTGGCCAGTGGTCGTCCCTGCAGTCTGTGCCATCCCATGTGGCTGCATGAGGCTGAAGCGAGACTTAGGGACTAATAGCACATTTACGGACTTGAGTTGAACTAGGCTGGGATGCTTTCTTGGTATAAAATTACAGCTTGTTATAAAGCTCTCTCCTTATACTTATAGGGGCATCATGGGATTTATTTCTCTAGTCAACCTGGCCAAACACAGTTACTAATGATATCATTATCAAGTTAAAAGGGGGTCCTTGGTCAAGCTCCTTAGACGTTGGTCAAAACAGATGAATCCCCAGCAGTAGTGCCTGCTTCCATTTAAGAAAAGCAGATAATGGGTCTGGGCAGATAAACCAAGGATCAAGATCACTAAACAGTTGCTTTGGAAACTATCGGTCTTATATAGACAATGTTTAGCTAACGGAAGATATGAAAAATGTAATAAAATATTATATGAAAGTAACCTACCTTAACTTCCAGGTCAACATTAGTTGTTCCCTTCAAAGAAGTCAATGAAACTTGTCACAAAGAAGCTGCTAGTGCCCAGAAAGTATTAGGCTACATCTCCTATTTAAGAGTCTCAATGATGTCAATTTTTGATCCATTAAAGTTGGAATTGATTTTTTTCTTTTTGTCTTGTTATTCAGAACTACGGTCAGTGGATAAAACTAAGAGCAGCACAATACTGGCAGAAAGGGATTTCAAAATTACTTGTAGAATTAATCGAGCTGGTTTGCTATAGGGATAGATAATATACGAATCAGAGTCCACTGTATGAAAACGGAGTTTGGGTAATGTAACTAAAAGGGATAAAAACCAGCTAGAGACACATACCTTCATTATGTGTGCCCCAAAGTAAACATTCCTTAGCTGTTTTTTCTTTTGCTACACTTGTCTAAGTCTCAGATATTTCTGGTTACCTAGACTTTCGGGTGATTTTCTGCCTTCTAAACCCTTCTCCCCATGGTAGAATTCTTTACTTCTATGCAGTAGACTCGGTTCCATTTGGTTCTACTCAACCAATGTAATTCATACACAGCCACCACCTGTCTGTCAGTGGAGCCTGGTGTTTCTATGACGTTAAACGAGTTTCATCAGCGCTTTCAGACTAAGATGGACTACAGAAAGCAAACTAAGCAAAAGACCTGAAAATCTACTTCCAAAAACGCAGCCAATGGAAACCCTCTGCACCGCTGTAAAATGCCCAATTGATAACCAATGATGGGAATGGTGCTGTACTAGGCAGTATTTTGTTTTATCATACCTAGGATCACTATAATCAGAGACCCATTTGGTAGCAGTGAACACAGCTAAAAGCCCTGGCGGTACAATGGCTAAGTACACAGCTGATAACCAAAAGGTTGGTGGTTCAAAACCACCAACAACTCCAGAAACATATGGCGATCTGTTCTCCTAAGGATTACAACCTAGAAAATCCTACAGAGAAGTCCTGCTGTGTCACTTGAGGTCTATGTAAACTGGAGTCAACTTGACAGTGTCTAATGACAAACAACAAAGCCAATCCTACCTCATTACCTACAATCCTGCTTGACATCTGGCTGTTCACTCTAGCCTTTCCTTGGTCAGATCTCTCTGCCATCTCGCTAGCTAGCTGGATTCAGTATGTCCAAGCAGATATACAATACTTTAACCACATAGTCCATTTCTTAAAGTGCTTTATATATGCACACGGTTTTCTGAGGGAAGTGGTCACAGGGGTTCTTTACACATAATCATTCAAATCTTGTATCATGCTGCCCTATCCATAACACACTGAATGCCAGACCATGGTCAAAGATGATCTTCCTGTCTGGGGTCTTAAAGACTTGAGGATAAACAAGTGGCCACCTAAATGAGAAGCAACAAAGCCCACATGGAAGAAGCACACCAGCCTGTGGGATCACCCAGTGCTGATAGGATCAGGTATCAGGTATCAAAGA
>NW_022111379.1:22230350-22237323 GCF_000313985.2 Echinops telfairi
GGAGTAAAATAAAATGAGCAAAATAATTCATTTATAGTTATCTTCACAGCAAATGTATGTTATCTTTAAATCTTTTTCTATAGGAAATGCTCAGTCTTGCCCATCGTGTTTGGTATCCATTTTAACTATTAGGAAAGAATAACAGAGCCATTTCACTGAGTTATTTTATAATGTTTAGCATTTTGTAATAAAAATTTTGAGAGACCAAGAGAGAGCAGAGTGACTTATTCATATATTCATGAAACGAGCAATTCCTGCCAGGATGAAGACGGGCTGTGGAGGGACAAGGGTTAAGTGCTCTGCAGCTAAGCAGAAGGTAGGTCGTGGAAACCTCCACAGCGGCTCCCTGGAAGAGAGATCCAGTGTTCTGTCCCATAAACACGGCACACAACCTGGGAAACCCGAGGAGGCATTTCCCTTCAGACACAGGTGTGACTGTGAGTCAGGAAAAAAACAAAACAGGAAAACAGACAGGACCAAACAACACAGAGTGAGAACTCCAAGCAGACAGAAGACACCAGAATGGTCTCTATAAGTCTCCTTGTGAAGCCAACCCACACTGAAAGAACAAAACTCCACCTCAACACCGCATTCAACCGGAAGTGGGGATGGAGGCAGCACTCAGGAACTGCTTACTGGAGAAGAACGTTATTTGAGACAATCCTAAAGGATCAGTCATTTCCTTTTGTCGTGTTGAGACTGGCTGAACTATGCCCACCAGAATTTAGATACTATCTCAAAAACACATTTGAAACATTGAACACTAATGGTCAAAGGCCAGAGGAGTAGTGAGATGACATCAAAGACAACATCCATGTTGTAAGAAAAGGGTTTATAAAATAAGACAGAGAGGGAAAAAAAAAATATATATATATATATATATAACCAGAGAGGAAATATATATATGTGTGTGTGTGTATGTGTGTGTGTGTGTGTGTGTGTGTGTGTATAAAACCAAAAGCACAGCAGAAGTAATACAGAGCCTTGAAGAAGGGTGGTGAGACTTCATCTCAGGTACTTGGGGGTCGTTACCACAGGAATGGAACTCTGGAGAAGGATATCAGGCTTAGTAAAGTAAAAAGTTGGGGAGGAGTGGCGGAGGGGTGAGGAAAGCCCCTCAGAGATGGACTGACTCCGTGGCAGCAATCAGGGTCGCAGGCATAAGAAAGACAGTCAAGATGGTGCAGCAGTGGGCAGGGCCTTGTTCTGCTGCTAAAAGTTGGAATTCCCTAGAAGATACCTAAAAACCACAATTCCATAAGACATGATTCTAAGTTTATTAGGGAAGGCCACTAAACATGATTGTGAGTCTATGTTTTCCCTATTTAATCTTAAGTGGAAATATCACACAATATTTTAGAATGATAACTAGTCACTTGATATTACCATTTGTGGGGGGGATCTGTTTTCTGCTGTAATTGCATTTAACGGAAAGAATATGAACAGTGAAATACATCTCAACTTGCACTCCAATATTGTTGAATTCAATCTCATTCTATAAAACACCTTTCACAGATGCAGGCTCTGAATCTTGTTTTATCCTGTCATTGTTTAATTTACCAAATTCCAAACCAATCTTTGGGGAAATTTTCAAACGGACTTCCTTTGGAAGGCAATCTGACAAAAACTAACTTGAAGTTTCAAGGAGGATGAGAAATCCCTCCCCAAAGAGCAAACAACTCAGTGGGCATAAGGGGATTTCTCACACAACTGCAAAGCAGACCACTGCAGAAATAACTGAGCAAATCCTACATTTATATCGCAACGAAAGACAATTGAGACAGAGGACATAGCACCATTTGCTTGTAAAAGCTTCACTAATTTATCACAGTAAATTCCTTGGCTTTCACTCTAAAGTTAATTCAATAGAGCACACCTTTAAATCTGTCTTAATTACCAGCATATGCAAAATGTAGAATGATGGCTTTATAACAGCCATCACTCCAGATGTAGAGAGGTGAAATTCCTCAGTAGGCACAGCCGTTCTCAGCAGACAGTTAGTACTACTGCCTGGGACTATATGAAGATGAATTAAATACTTAGGTTTCATGCCTCCTTGATATGCAATCATTTAAAATAAATTATAGATTGATTGTATTTAATTATAGAACTACTGCACTCATAAAGTAGTCGAAGGACCTGTCACTCATCCATCTGACTTTTTACAAAAGGGGAAGCCCTGAGTGAATAAGGGAAGAAAATGCTTCAAACATTACTGACTTCAGGCAGTTGTCACAAGAGCTGTGGTTCAAATGGGTTAAGTAAGATGAAGGAGCTTGGCAAGGATCAGTGTTGCAGGTTTGGCAGTGCGTACGAGTAGGAATGAATACTCTTTGAATGCATTTTCTCCTTTAATTTAAAGATTCACCATGTTCAACACAGTTTTTTATTGCTTCCATTTTACAAGCATGAGAATTAAAGCTCAAGATTAGATGTATGTAATTTGCACACCCCTCATAAAAGTAGGTGCAGGATTCAAGTTCAAACCTAAGTCTGCTTTACTTCAAATTTGAACTCTCGTTCCATGCAAGTGTCAAGATCACTAGAAACTTTAAGTGGTAGTGCAACCAAGATATGACTGATTCACCCAATAATTAGGCACACTATATTATAGTAATTAAAACTACAATTATTACAATGGAATTATTGACATTGGCCCCAAACAAGAGAAAAATGTAAAGTGGGTTTTGAAGGATATATTTAAATACAACCACATATGAGTGGTGAAAGAGGCCACCTGGGCAAAGAAGTCGAGTTACCAAACACCGGCATTTGGCACATTTGGGGAGTGAACTAGTCCACTGTGGCTCCAGGGGAGTTTCCCCTTCCTTCACTTTCCCTTGTACTTGACCAGTACACATCTGATTATTTAGCTTTTCCAACCAGGTCTAATTTTAACACTAATAGCAGAATTAATAAATGAGGTGATTGTGAAATGACCCACCAGTTAAAGGCTCAAGTGTCATTTCAGAGAACTTGAATGAATGCTGACTAGTCTCATTGTTACTCTCTCCAGTGCTTTTTACGCTGAAAATTAATGTGTTTTGTTCCTCTTTAAAGGCATAGATGCGTCAGTAGGAGAAAAAGAATGATATATTCACAGAAGTAAGTAGAAGGCAAAAACAAATAAAGATTTTAAACTTAAGAGTTAGACCCTTATCCTATTTTCTGCTTTGTGGGCTCACTCTAAGCAACACAGTCCTACAGCCCTCAGTTTGATGACCTGCTTTTTTTCTTCTTCTTCATCATTTCCAGGCTAGGAATTCCAGGGAACTCTTCAGTGAGAAACCTACAACTTACGTGAAAACTCAGGCTAGTAATCAAGACCCTTGTTAGAGTTTTCCAGTACTTATCAAAATGTATGCCGTTCTATATAGACCAAACTAAATCACCAACTGACAATTTCTACAAAGACCCAAAAGATGTTTCACCCACCACTCACTTCTTTTCTCCCCGAGAAAGAAATTGTACTCCTGCAAGTTAGTGGCTTGCTATTGAATGGCTCTTCAGACTTGACTTCTGAAATTTCTGCTAAGTGTACCACTTTAATCATTTGTTATATAATCTATTTACAATGCCTTCTTCTGCCCATAATGTTTGGGAAATGGATGTAGGTTAGTTGTCTGTGGATGTGTCCCTTGCTTGCTGCACGATTCTTAAAACTGATTTTTATGATTAAATGGTGTCTCTGCTGCTAACCTCACGTCACTCAAACTTTCCTTTTCAAATGAACACTTATTTCAGATAATACATGCACTCAACGGGTAGCCTGTCCACTTTTCAAACGTAATGATCCTGTCTTCTATGGATATGAAATTTTCAAAAGATATTGGCATAATGCAGGAGAAAACGCCATCCTTTGATTATGTTCCAAATTGATCTAACCCCCGAGCTAGCACTTGGGGGAATTGGGTTACATAATCATGTAGACCCTTTCAGGAAATGGCTTATTTATGGATTGTTCTTTTACAGACAGAAGATTTCACACTTCTGCCTCTATACAAGTGCATCTTCTCTTCCTTCCCACAGTGTCCCCAAGGTAGCAGAGCCATGTACGGAAGGAGGGCTGAATTTCTACTCCGGCTAAACGTCTGCCATCTGCTAATACGGGGTACATGATGATTCACCAAAGTGCACGCTTCTCACACCTGAACCCACCCTTGTCCAGAAGCTGTTGGTCATTCTGACTTGCAGAGTGAAGTAATGCTGAGGATGGTTTCACCCACTGCCCATTGTTCAATGTTAGGAGAAAATAACTGACCTTTGAATATTTGATAAATATTTCCATTTCCTAAAATGTTGCCATATTTCTCCCTCTGGTGTAACAAAAGTTTAGTAAAGCAAACCTGTTTCTCTCCACTCATTTCCACTTAGTTGTTGTTGCTAGGTGCCAGGGAGGCAGTTCCGACCCACTGTGATCTTCGGCACCACAGAAGGAAACACTGCCCAGTCCTGCGCCATGCTCACAACGGCTTCCATGCCATGGAGCCCACCCATCTTCTGAAGCTCTTCCTCTTGCTCGTTACCAAAAAATCGAGTGTACCAACCATGTTACCCTTCTTCAGACCACATACCCAAAGTTTGTAAGACAAACTCTTGCCACCCTTGCCTCTAAGGAGCGCCTGGCCTCACTTCTTTACACACACAGCTATTTGTCCTGTAAGCAGTTCGTTCGTGGCACATTCAATCTTCTCCTCTGGCACCACGATTCAAACGCATGGATTTTCGTGGGTCTTCACAGGCATAGGAGGCCAGGGGAATGCTGTGGCTTGGGTCAGGTGCGCACTAGTCTGCAAAGCGGGGTCCTTGCTGTTCTATAAAGAGGGCTTGTGCTGCGGCTTTCCCTAGTGCAACGCACGCAGTCTTTGAGCTCTTGACTGCTTTCCACTCCGTCGTGGATCCGTGTTCTACTGGAATTTCAGTAAACCTAAGTCAGACAAACGCATGTGCAGGACACTGCAATACTACTATTCAACCCTTGCTTAAAGAATGAGCTGTGTATGCACTTTTCAGTTGTTTCCTATTTTCAAAAAAAGTTGAAGGAAGAAGTCTGGTTAGCCTAAACATGCATATAATGCAATAAAAAGCGATCTTACTAAAAGTATGTTTCTGTTTCAGTCTTTTTGAAATGGCTTTGCTTTAATTAAAACCTATTTCCTTAGGCTAATAAATAGTCTATAATCCACTAAACCAAACAGGGAGGGTAGAGGGAGAGTGGGTAGGAAAGAGGGAACCAATTACAAGGAACTATATGTGACCTCCTCCCTGGGGGACGGACAAGAGAAAAGTGGGTGAAGGGAGACGTCAGACAGGGCAAGATATGACAAAATACCAATTTATAAACTATCAAGAGCTCATGAGGGAGGGGGGAGTGGGGAGGGAGGGGAAAAATGAGGACCTAATGTCGGGGGTTTAAGTGGAGAGAAAATGTTTTGAGAATGATGTACAAATGCGCTTTACACAATTGATGTGTATATGGATTGCGATAACATTTGTATGAGCCCCTAATAAAAAGGTTTAAAAAAAATCCACTAAACCTTCATGAACAAATCTCAGGCTCCTGAAAATAATGCTTAGTGGAGAGAGAGTCGAGCTATGGATTTAAAAAAAATATGAAGGTGATTAACAAAAATTAAGTATATAACTTCCATGGCTATAATGAGCCTATGAACAGTTTATCAAGTGGACATTTGGGGATTTTATATATCATCCAACCCAGAATACAAGAGATACAATCATAAAGAATAAGGCAAGAATCATCTTTAATTTAGAAAAAAAGGAAGGAAAGATGTAAGAAAATCAAAGTAGTTATTCTTCAAAAGAATGTGTAGATTTAATCGATATTTGAACACTAAAGAAAAATCAAAAAAAAGGTTAATTTATTTGATACATAAAAATGTCATTACTTTAAGCTTTTTTATACTGGGAATGACTAGCCTGAGCCTTGGGATGTCAGCAATAGCCTATTTATGATGAGTGCTCTATGTAATACCTTCATATTATTAAACATGTAGAAGCACTTTTCTCCCATGTATTCAAATATACTGTGGAAATTATCATATTCCACCAAACCCTGGAAAGAAAGCTATCTCTGGCTCCATTGGATTTTTCGTCTGAGTGTGTTTTTCCTGATGAACTTCCTTAGCTGTTTCTCTTAAACAGAGTGTATAGCATTTGGACCAGGCACATGGTTATACAATATAAAGAATGCATTTTTCAATCTTAAGTGTGGCCATGTGACTAAGTTCTAGTCCATAAAAAGTTATCAGAAGCAATAAGGGAAACTTTCAAAATGTGTGCTACAAGGGATTTTTTATTTCCTTCCCATCCTGTGAGACCAAACAGATGAGGTTGGTGGGGCAAAAAGCGAAATTCCTTAAAGATTCTTCATTGCTGCGCCACTTCATTGGCTCAGGTTTTATTGCTCAGACTCATGGGAGGGGTATATAAACTTTTATTTGGTTGGGATTTCTTACTTTAGACCTCTTTCACCTGCAGAAGAGCTTATATAATAATAATAACAAACACATGTATTTGCCATGAACCATGCAACCTTTTAGGTGTTTTCTGAGTATTCAACAAATAAGGTAAAACTCTTTAAAAATCTGTATTTTGCAGAAAGAAAGCTCCCGCAGGGAGGACAAGTAAGTGGTAGTTCCTGGCTAGAATCCCAGGCACACTGACTGTAGAGTCTGCACACTTCATGACTGACAAGTCGCTGCTGGTTGTGTTCTTTAGAGACCTTATACAGCAGAGTATAACCGCCCCATAGGGTTCCCAAGGCTGTAAGTCGTTATGGGAGGAGGAGACTGCCTTATTTTCCTCCTGTGGAGCTGGTGATGGGTTTGAACCACCAATCCTTTGGTTAGCAACTGCGTGCATACACACTGAACCATCAAGGGTGGTTAATCATCACATCACTCAATTCGCAGACTAACAGTACATCCTTTAGTGTCATGTTCACCAAAGTGCA
>NW_022111379.1:22239107-22243361 GCF_000313985.2 Echinops telfairi
CCCTTTCTACACCCCCCTTCCCTCCTGGTATCGCCACTGTCACCCCTGGTCCTGAGAGGTTCATCAACCTTCCTCTAGTTCTTAAACACCTCCTCCCCCCACTACCAGGACGCCAATTCTGCCTTGCAGACCTGGTTAGACCAGATGATACACAGCGGTACAGTTGGGAATTGGAGCATGGTGTTTTCATAGGCATTCTTCAAAAGGAAAGGAACGCTTTCATTGGGCTCACATGAACACCTGACCCAGGGCTAACAATGTGTTTCACTGTTATACCAGTTTCAAAAAGAACACACTTTTTTTCCATGGGAGCTATGGTTATTAGGATATTTAGAAATGTTCTGACATTGGATTTTTAATGGAATTCTAAAGAATCTAGGAATAAAATTTAGAATATGTGTTGTTAATTTGGGGAATAAGAAGGTAATGACTTATTTACTATAGCTAGATAGGTGATTCATCCATCCACACATACATATTTCATTGCTTATGTCATAAAATGTTTTCTTGACTTACAGTCCAAAAATAAAGCAACTAGATTCAATGTGTCAAGAAAACTACTGTAGATTAAAAAAACAAAACAAAGAAAAACTAGAAGTACATGACTAAAAACCAACTTTCTTCTTTGGATCTCACTGGAGTAAAGGACAAAGTAATACTCAGTGCACATTTCTCAAAGAATATACCACCCCAGAACGAGACCAATCTCACTACCACCATCTGCATCGTTAATCAGCAGTCTTTATGTTTCACATACCCATCTATGAATTACATATATCCAGAACAAAGCCGATCATTTAGAGAGGGAAGGATGTTCCTTGGAATGATGCTTTGTCAGTTGGGAGAGTTAGTTGGCTGCTATTGAGTTGACAAATGCAAGTTTTACTACTCATCACGTTCCAAGGTGGACATATTTTTTTTTGTCAACTTTCTATTCTTCAGAGCTATCTCAAGGCATTACCATGCCTTTATCATGTGGCCCCCGTCCTCCATTCTGCCACAATTGGTTTGTCCTTAGAACAACGGCACTTCAAAGTAAAGTCCTAAGTACACTTTCTTTAATAACTATTCTGTGTCAACATCTCCTGCGTATTTGAGTAATGAAAGCCCTTGATAAGTAGACTACACTGCAAAAAAATTCCATCAGAGCCAAAGTTTATGAGAAGGCATCCACAGATTTTTGTTGTTAAAATTTATAAAAGCGGAAAAATATTCACCTCTAGATCCTTTCTACACATCTTGAGTGAAAATAATTCCATTTACATTTCTCTGCATACCTACCCTCTGACATACATCAAGCATAAGCAGCATAATCATTCATTGGAAGTTTTCAACCTCCCCTCTGTATTGGCAAAATGTGATACTCCCAAGCATTTGTTAGAAGAGGCTTCCATTGCAAACACACTCATCAAGAATTATAATCTATGAAGGCTTCATCTGTACAGATTCTGATAAAACAGAATTTTATAGATCATAACAGTAATGAAAGTAAACATAACTTATGCCAATTAGCTGGGAGTCTTGACAAAAGAGATTACAGCCTTAGATCTATTAAGATGCAGCAGAAAAGATAAGACATATTGAGAATACTGGTTGTACTCATCATGATTATGGAAGCTGAAAAATGTGTTCTCCTGTTATCTGCCCTGGACAGAATGCTTTTACTAACATGGCACAGTAAAATAAATTGTCAATGCCACTCTTGAGACCCAAAATGCACCCAAAACTGTACCCATTAAATCCATTTTCAGTCGAGCACAATAGAGTTCAAGAACGATGTGGTTTTAGTAAAGAAAGTAAAAAGACTAAAAGGGCTGAACAAGTTCTCTCATGATCGGAAGTAGCTCTGAGTAAATGGGAGCTGAAACTATTCCAAGGATCAGGACAACTCTGGCTATATGGCGTACATATTCCTTCCGTATGTGATGAGCTCACTGTCCCTTGGAACCAACGAAAGCCATTTTCAACATCGGTGTTCAGGGACTTATTCACTCTTTGCAGCTGGGTAAGATATAAACAAAAGTCCCTCATTTCTACCTGAACCCCAGAGGAAAACATTTTTACAGAACTCTAGTAGCAGATCTTAGTCATTAAAGTCCGGTTTTATTCTTCTGACTTCTCTGAATTCCCTGCCCATTATTATCAGTGTGTTGTATGCTGAAGAATGGGTTCTAAATCAGGTTTATGAAATTTATTTATAAAATATCTATCATCTTGTTCAATGTATGTTAAATACCTAGCTCCCACTAATATGATGTAATTTATGGATTCCAGTACATTTAGAGTGTAGCATGGCAACATGAAATTATATCCACAGAATCACTTAAGAACATGTTTAGAAATACAGCGATAAACATTGCCATGAAGTTGAGTCTAGCTCATGGCTACCCTGTGTGTTCCAGAGCAGAATTTCTCTGGATTGTAATCTTCATGGAAACAGCTCACTACGTCTTTCCTCCATGGGTTCAAACCCAACAGTCGCTAGGTTAGTAGCGGAGTGCAAACTGTTTGCACCACCAAGACTATTGTTAAGTAGACATTTAGGGGGAAAAAGGTTGATCTTTTTAAACAAACTAAAATGAGTCAGAGAGCTTATACTTTCCATTTAAATAATATTCTTCCTGTCAGATTTCACAAAGAATGTGGATTAAAATAGTCAACAATTTGTAAATCTTTAAAATGCAAAGTGTAAATGTTTATTAAATATCTAGGGGCTTAAAAAGTAAATAGCTATTGAATTCTGTAATCTTAATGCTTAATTTGTTCCTGTAATTCCATAGCCAACCTGTAACTAGATTTAAATTTTAAAGCAATATAATAAGCACATACCAGAAAGGGGAAAAATGCTTGTTTGTCTATTTATGCATGCCCATCACAATTGCAGGGAATAAATTCATTATATTTTAAGTCTTAAATTTAAGTGTTATATCCTAAACAATTAAGATTAAATAACCAAAGCCAAAGATCTTCACTGTCATTAGATAAATTCATACCAAATGACAAATTGATAATCCTCTAAGCATAGATCATTGAGGGGGGAAAAACGATGTATTTGTGAGTTGATTTCAACACTGTTATTCAAAGTCCATGCTCTGGAAAATCTAACTTACTTTGTTGCAGGGAACATAAGACAGAGACTCCTCAGAATTAAAATTCTCTTTGTTCTTGCTTTTAGGATCAGCAAAGAAAGAGCCAGAGACAGCGAGGGTGACAAACGATATGTAGCCAAATTCTTACCCCTCTATACAAGATTGAACTATTTAGAGATAACTTATGTCCTTCATGGTCAAAGTGGCCCTCCCTTAGTTTTACTTGTATGACATTGCTCTTACCTGTTGCCTTATACTTCTGGTGTTTAAAATGAAATCGAGAAGAGGAAGAAAACACTAGAAAAAAAGCCTTGTTGTTTATTCAAGAATGACAGATACTTTAAAAGTCAAACCTACGTATGGATTGTGATAAGAATTGTATGAGCCCCCAATAAAATGATTTTTTTAAATCAAACCTACAGCCAAACACGAAGACACTTCTAGACGTCTGCTTACAAGATCGTTATATTAATCAATGAGTAACCAGCTGAATCCATTGGGACTTTAACGGACTGCAAGTAGGCCACCCTAAAAAGAAAATTACTTGGTGAAAAATAAGCCCCAGACACCCGTGAGTTAATTGAGGAGTCTGAAGCTGTTTTTTAAGTCACTATGCTAATACAATCAATGGCATCTCTCTTTTAAAGCAATATTTATGCTTATTAATGTAGACTGGCAGCACCTGTGACCCAAAGAAAAACCACCACCCATCTACACTCCATGCTAAAGCCGATGCTCAGGTGCACACGGTCTTTTGTCTTTAGACTTGGCAGACAGCCAACTCAAAAACAACTTTGTCATTCAGTGAAGAAGCTATTTTATGGAGAAAAGATTATGAATTTCACAGTTGACTGAGATCTACCCAAGCCAACAACATGGGTTTTCACTTTGCATACAGGATTTGTTCTGTCGATGCAGATTCTCAGTAAGTACTTTTTCCTTTCTAAGGCCAAGTCAGACTTTTTTTAAATTACATTTTTTAATACACATCAAGTCTCCGGTTATATTAGTGCAAATTAAAATGTGAGGCACTCTTTGTGCCCCTCCTCCTACACATCAGCTAAAATGGAAACAGGTGTGGTTTCTGCCAGTACTGACGTTCTCCTTCGCGTAGAACCGAAAGACAGAGGTGCTGATTTAGATGAAATCCTAAATGGAACCAGAA
>NW_022111379.1:22244550-22250047 GCF_000313985.2 Echinops telfairi
TATCCTCGATTGCTATTTGTTAGGGTTTCGGTATAGGTTAAGCACTGTGATAGAATTTACTAGTACCAGTGGCGCTCGAGTAGATTCCAACCAATGGAGAACCCAAATATGTAGTACTGCAGTCCGCGGGGTTTCGAAGGGCTGATGGATTCAGAAGTAGATCATCTGGCCTTTATTCTGAGGTGCCATCAACCCTCGAATGTAACCCCAGTGAGATTTAGGATTCAAAAAAAACACAACTTTTCCTCCTATAATGGTAAGGCCTCTCCTAGGACAGGTTCCTCTTCCTGTGTCTGAATCCCAGGCTTGGTTTCCTTGGGCAGCCTGCATGTTGGACACTCTTTTTGTTGCTCTCAAAATCAGGGCAGACTGTCACCCAGAAAAGATGGAGAGGCCACATACTCCCAGCCTGCATTGTCTAGACTAATTTTCTCCTTCCTTTTGATGTCACCATGGGAGCCTAGTCAGCTGCCTCCCTGGATATAAATATTAATTGCATTTGCTGAAATTAGGCCTTCTTCTAAAGTCCCTCCAAGATATCCACAATAGGGCTGTCCCAGAGCCTGGGGGGGACTCAAAGCTATATCATCTTTCTCCTTTCTCCAGCTGCAGACAGATAGCCCACGGAGTGAACATGCACCGTAGGTCAGCTCTGGCTCCACAAACGGATTCTATTGAGGACAGGGGGCCTGGAGGTTGCATCTAAATAAAATAAACCTTGTCAGTTATCAGTTCTGGATGGTATATGTAATGAATAGAAGGGGAAATTCAAGGTAGCTTTCCACAACTATTTTTGCTTTGCAATAGAGGTTGTTCGGTTTTCTTGTTTTGTTTTAGTGTAAGCACAATGCTACATTTACAGCAAGAACTTAAGGATATTCATACTTGCTGAATGGTATCGGGCAATAGATTGATCTTTTTAGAATAAAATCAAAGTAAATTTGTCTAGACCACACCGCAGCTTTTCTTAAGAACATTTGGTTGATTTGTCCTGAGCAGATTTGAGTGGGTTTGCCTTGCATCCGTTTCTCCAAGAAAAGACCAGGCTATGGTATGGAGTTTGCATGTTAGTTTGTCAGTTGTCTTTGATTCCAATAATTGCAAGGTCCCTAACTGTCACGTAGTATTGGTTAGAGATGTTGCGGGTAAATTCAGCAGGGCTGCGAGCTCGGCATGAATTTTAGTTCTTAGTTGAGTGATGTGACCACTTGCAGGTAAGCACTACTCGGAAGGCCAGTGGTGTAAGTCGAAAGACATGGCAGTCTGCTTCCATAAAGATTATAGCTTTGGAAACACTATTAGTCTGTCTGACCTGTCCTGTAGGTTCACAGCAAGCAAGAATCAACTTGAAAGCATCATGGTTTTTTGTTAATAAATGTGGTTCAAATCCTGATCTACCATATGCTAGGATTCGTTTCTTAACCATTCGGAGTTTCCGTTGCCTCATCTGCAAAATGTAGAAAAGGTTAGTGCTTGAGGTCTATAGCCATTGTAAGACTTAAATGAAATGATATGTAAAATAATTAGGCATGGAGGAAACGTTCATTGACGATTTGCCGTCATCTTAATTATTGTCATTGCCGTGTCGAGGAAGACTTCCTATGATAACAGGCTCTTCTTATTTTGGAAACTCAATAATGAACAGGCAGACCTTTTTCTCATGAAAATAGTGTGGTCACCTTGGTTCCTACATGCCACAGCTACCTGTTGGTATTTGCTCAGACCAAGTTCGAACAGCTCTATTCAGTAAATCGGCTGCAGAAGCCCTTAAAGTACTGAAAAGCAAGGAGCTTACCCTGACGACTAATACACAGCTGACCCAAGTGAAGGTATTTCCCATTTCCTCATAGGCATTTGAAAGTTGGACACTGAGTAAGGAAGATCAAAAGAGAGTGGATCATTTGAATTATGCTGCTGGTGAAGAATATTGAAAATGTCACAGAACAAAACAACAATCAAGTCTGTCTTGGAAGAAGGGCGGCCAGAATGCACTTTAGAAGAAAGGATGAGGAGACTTCCTCTTCCCTACTTTGGACATGCTGCCCGGAGAGACTAGCCCTGCAGGACACCATGCTTGGTAAACCAGAGAAGCAGCAGAAAAAAAGGGAGGCCCTCAATGAGATAGATAGACTGACACAGTGACTGCAGCAATGGCCTGAAACTGAGCAGTTGTGAGCATCGCCCAGGACCAGGGAGTGTGGGTCATTGTGTCCCTATGGGTTGGAACTGACTTGATGGCACCGAATAATAACAACAACATTCACAGAACAATGGGAATCAAGTTTCAATACCTATGTGATGTGATGGGATCAGAGAGAGATTTACTAAATAAAGGAAGTTCATATATAGTAATTCATATATTCATAGCCCTGTGGTTTGGGACTTAAGAATTAATAGAGGTGAAACCATACGTGGAAAAGGGGAAAATAATCTCTTCCTTAGCTTGAATTTAAATTACTTATCAGATTTAAATGTTTTGGTAATGACAAACTTTTCTTATCCCAATAAATTGTGCATAGCATATTCTCGGCTGAATTCGGGAAATGAATGAAAATTCCCTGTCTGATCCTAGCTGTGATTAAATTTCATGGATGGAAATGATGCCACCAAGGCACTCCTGAAATGTTTTTAGTTGCCTTCAAATATTAAAAGTTTGAAATAAAGCATCAGTCAAGTCAAATGACTGGTGACTTGATGTTATTGGTTCCCATTTTGCTTCTTTTGGTGCGCAAGGACCAGAGTTAGAAATGTTTGGATTGTTTCCTTGCTTCTGGAAGATGTGAGGCCCGGAGTGTTGCACAGTTCCCAGGCTCAGCTGCTCATCAAAAGGATGCGGTTCCAGTCCACCTGGAAGCCCCTTCGAAGAGAAGTTTGATGATCGACTTCCAAAGAACCAGTCATTGAAACATCTGTGAAGCAAACTTCTCCTCTAACACACGCGAGGTCTTCATGTCTCAGAAATGACTGGATAGTAATTCACATCGTAGTTGTGCTATTTTGTTTGTTTTATCCCATGTTTAACGGATATAGTCTGTTTCTTGCTATTCAAAGTTGGGTCTGGGGTCTGGCAGCATCAGCATGGTCTAGGAGTCTAGAAAATTGCAAAATCACAGGCTCCACCCAAGACTTAGGGAAAGAGATTCTGCATTTTGATAGGATCAAATGTATGCATCTGGAAGTTAAAACAGACACAATTCAACCAATTTTATTGACTGAGGGCCTTGTGTCCTCTTTGTACTTGTAGTCCAATGGACTCTGTAGAAATAAATTGTCTGGCTTCTTCAATTGGTTGTAAGATTTTGACCCAAGGGGGTCAATCAAATGTTGTCCACCTTCTTTGTCACATGAGTTGTGGCTCTTAGGTCTCATTAGGGTATGTTTCTTGAGATGTATTATATTTTAAAAATGATCATATCCCCATAAGTACTATGACAACTCCTTGTGTGAAGAAAGTGTCTGATGCTTTGGGAGTTAAGTAGGTGTTTAATAACTGTGCATTATTACATTGGAATGATGTATTAGATTTCAACTTCAGCCCACACATGAGTATTCCAAGTTGAGTGTAGCCAAAATGGAATTGGAGTGCCTCTAGCGGGATCCCATGTCTCCAAAGCAGAGAGACAGGGAAACATCTGGGGAAGGAGAGAATGTCTTTATCGTTTTAGTGCTGGGGCCAACCAAGTTCCTATTTCAAGCCGATGAGGCTGCTGATGGGTGTTATGTTGACCCCCATTGCTACTTCCCACTTCTGTCAATTCCTGGATAATGTAACTGATCAGTGGAAGAGTTTTCCTGAAAAGAAAGGTGTACATTCTCTAACTCCCAGAACAGTCATAGAAGATAAAAGCAGTAAAACATTAAATGGAGAAAAAGTAAGCAACTGCCACTCAGCAAGCTTCATTCCGAACAAGACTGAAAGAAGCAATGATCTTTGGTGCCTACGGCTGCTCAATTTGAATGTTGCATCCTGTAGTCTCTAAAATAATATGTTGTTTCTATTTGGATCCCAGGTTGCTAAAACAGAGTCCTCCTCGGGCAAATGTATAAGAATCCACCATAGTTTGCCCTCAAATGACTCAGCCTCAGTTCTGAAAGCTTCAAACTGGGAAAATCCCAAATGTCAATCAGGAAGAAATTGAATAAACATATTTTGATATATTCAGATATCAAAACACCATACAACAATAAAAAAAGATAAACTATAGTTACGTCTAAGAATGTGGATGAATCTCACAAAAACAAAATTGACTGAAAGAAGGAAGAAAAAGAGAATGTGTTATGTATGTTCCCATGGACATACATTTCAAACACCAAAAAGGAAAAGCTAACCTCTAGTGACACTAATCAGCAAGTGGTGATGTTTGTGGATAAGGATGTTGGAAAATGACAGGTTCTGGGGCACTAGCTTGACCCACAGGCTTGAATACACAGCATCTTATTTGTGATAATCCACTTAACCGGGCATCCATGTGGGCTTCACCTTTCTGTAGTTTCTTCGAACTCAAACAATAACTAAGTTCATTAGGAAGAAGAAAGGAGGAAATTCTGCAGTACACTAATCATTGCATGTGAAAACCGTTAAATTCCTTAAACAGATCTTAGACGCAAGTATGACTTGCATGGTTTTCTCTTACATTCACTTTCCAGACCCACGTAACCCACGCTGTCTTATGAAACCATGAACTCAAGAGAACCTGACTTAATTTGATAATGACATCCTTTAAATCATACGCAACCATCGATCTTTGTGTCTTAAATTACAATAAGCAATTACAATATACTAAATGTAGGGACAACTGTGTTCTATTTTTTAAAATTATACTTCTTTCACTGACTCAACTTTTGGATGCAGCCAATCTCCAGCCATCTTTGCTTGGCGACGGTTCTCCTAAGCATGATTCTTATTGATGGTTGGAAAAGGTGGTGCTATTGAAAACGAAACAAAGCACACACTTCCTCCAGATACTACTTAACTGGAAGATTCCTGTATCTCCTTAATCTCCTTGAATCAAAGAAATCTGTTTCAAATGCAGCCATCATCTTCATCCCTAACTAAAAAATAAACAAAAAGAATCATAATGAAAATTAACTACTTTATCTTTCATTTGAAGAATTTTGGATTTTGACAGGAATAATTCTTAACTTGAAGTGTGTGTAAGTACCTGTGTAACTGACTCAAGCACCATAGGGGAGTCCAGTCTAAGTCTCTGGCTTCTCTCTGAGAGTCACTGCCTTTCGCCATAGAGGACAGAACACCGCAAGCTGAAGACAGACACTGGCTATACATATTGAGAGAGAAGTAGCAGGTGATATTCGATAAGGGCAAATAAATGTTACAAGGCAGACTTCCAGGAGAAAACTCTATTTCCATAGAATAATGTGGAGGATGGATTTTTTTCCCTGACGAAGTTAAGCCTGAGCTGAGCCATGAGAAAGTAAAATAAGTTCCTCTATCAAGATATATTGCATCTATGCGCATCAATGAAGGCCAGCACAG
>NW_022111379.1:22251149-22254726 GCF_000313985.2 Echinops telfairi
AGCACATGTGCATACAAGTGAATTGCAATCAGTGATGGCCCGGATCTATTTGACCAGTAGCTATTGTGCTAAATTACGAAGGGAGCAGCAGTGTTGGTGTGCAAATAAAGACAAGCATGTTTTCTCTGTGAATGGAAGAGAGTAAGATAAAAAGTTCGTAGGGCTGTGTAGTCACCATAAAGATAATAAAGACAAGCGTCATGCCACAGAAATAACTAATCAGCAATTAAAATAACGATCACAGGGCCCCAGCTTACGTCCTGTGGGGCTTAAAGCAATTTCTGATCTCTTCTGGGCTTCATTTTTCTCATTTTTAAAATGAGAGTGCAGGCTTAGACTGTCTCAAACCACTTCCCTACCTAAAACATTATGGTTTTTCATTTTCCAATTATAAAGTACCATATTTTTAGGGGGAAAAGCAATGTAAATGTATAAAATGTACATTACTAATACTTCTATCGTTCACAGATAATCAGTGTGGCATATGTTTTTCTAGATGAGAGCCTAATGCTTAAAAGCACAGCAAACAATCACAAAGAAATAACCACAGTGAAAGACAATGAGACCTCCTTTCTGCTCCCTCTCTCTAAAGAATACCAAAGTCCTGTCCCGGCTTCGGTATTTAAGTGCTTAACAATCAAAGTTCTGGCAACTAATATTGCACAGGCAGTGGCTCCATTTTTCTCAGAATCAAGTGAAACTGAACAGACAATTAAAAGTTACTGAACTGCAAGGCAAAATTACTTCTCTGCGCTGCTGCTGGGTGAGTAAACAGGGGAGACAATAGAAATCATATTTAGAATTAAGATAGAATGATGGAACACAGCAGTCTGCTCTACTAAAAGGGAATCTATAAGCATTAGACATAATCAGAGGCACTTCACGAATGCTCTCCGCTCACCGTTATATGGAAGATTACACAAAATGAGTGTGCAATGTTCACCTCTGTGGCGTGGTCGGTTAACAGAGGCATTTCCTTCCCAGTCCACACTCTCACCTGTACAGTCAGTGCCCAGCTTAAAAATGGGCTTTACTCCAAAAGAGCAATTTGTAAGTCCGTTGCTCTGAACTTTGAATTACGTTTCCGATAGAACTACTGTTATAAATGGTGCTCAGGTTCCTAGACAAGCCCACAAGTTATGCTGATTAAAAGTTGTACAACTGAAGGATAATACCAAGAGTACTATATACTGTAACCACCACAGTAATGCTTCTTTGAAAAACGTATTCAGAGTTCAATCATAGAAGCACAGGAGTAGATCTCCACTTCTGAAATGTTCTGGTCAGGGTTCCTAACCCTGAAGACAAAGAGTGGGATGGGGAGTACAGAGGTTAAAATGGTTCAGGAAGACATTAAAGAAGAGTAGTGGGAAATGTAAGGGAGAAGAAGAGTGTTGGGAATGTGAACTTGAAAGTATGCGAAAGGAAATCATGACTACAGAACGGAGGATAGGAGATGACTTCTTGGGTTCCTTTCCGGACTCCACGATCTTGAACCCTTATCTTTGTAAGAAGTTTAAAGATTGTTTAGGAAATGAGAAGTTTTCAAGGAGCAGAAAGGAGAGAATATAGCTGCCTACATCTACATGCCTACATGGCAGTTATTTCAAGTAATTTAAATTCCTGAAACATCATCAAATTTGGATTAATCCATCTTCCTGCCAAATTAGAAAGCACCACAAAAAAGAATAATTACTGTTTTAGGGAGACATCAGAACATTTTTAAAGATTACACTGAAGTTCTGATTGCTGTCAATATGGTGTACTAAATGTTCAGAGAAACTCTTAGTGGTACACACACATAAAAATAACAGATACACTATGAAAGGTTAAAAAACATGAAGCAGACCAAGAAAAATTCCAAAATAGGTGTAGTCAAAATTTCAGGAGGAGAGGGAAGGAGAATTGAGACTAGGCTGAGAATTTTACCAAATAAATGAATAATATAAATATTTTAATAAAGATGTCTAGTGAATCTAAAGAAAAATAATAAAAGCATGTGTAGAAAAAAAATAAAAACCCACACCTAGGAAGTTATATATATGGTGGTGAAATGATAGAATGTCAGCAAACAGAGATCTTTAAAGTAGGTAGAATGAAAAGAAAATTTAGAAAGTAACAATACTTAGAATTACAACTGACTTATCAACAAGTACGATGGAAACATGGAAACAGTGGAAACATATCTTCAAATGCCCAGAGACAATAGCTTTTCTACTACACATGCTACATCTACCATAGTAAGAGAAACGTTCAAGAAGAAACCAAAACAAGCATATTTTCAAGTAGTTAAGATGGGGAAAGGCAGCCCGAGAGAAACCACTGCAAAAAGACTATTATTAAAGGAAGTTCTGAAGAATCTACATCTGACAAAATGAGATTATTCCAAAAGAAAGAGCTAAGAAGAAGAAGAAGAAGGCAGAGGAGGAGGAGGAAGGTTAAGAGGAGGAGGAGGAGGAGGAGGAGGAGGAGTAGAAGAAGGAAAAGAGTAAATCTAAAGAGCAACTTACTTTATAAATATATCGGCAATACATAATTTATGAGATTAATGAAACTAAAATCAAAGCCATCAAATACATATCAGTCCAAAAAGCTGATAATGGAAATCAAAGCTTTCAAAAGTTTGCCCTTTTTTATTGTTTGGGATAAGGGCAGCAATTAATTTTAGATTTTGTAACACTAAATAGGCATCTTTTATATTTAATGATTTCGAGGTAGAAAGGGAGTTTTCAAATAAGACATTAAAATCCAAACTGAAGAGGGAAATATTGATTATTTTGACTACATTTTAAAAAAGAACCATTGTGTACCCCCCAAAAAAATTCAAAGTAATAATTTGGAGAATGAATCTTAAAAATGTAAAGATTTCCTAAGAATCCATAATGCAAAGATAAACAATTTAATAGGAGAAACTGCACCAAAATGTGTGAACAGGCATTTCAGAGAAGAAGATACACAAATAGTTAAGACATAAGTGAAAACATGCACAACTTCATTAGTAACTTGAAATTTTCAAATTAAAACTACAGTGGGATACCATTTCACATTTACCATATTGGCAAACATTTAAACGTTTAGATGAGGATATGGAGCAATGAAAGGCCCCACTCTTCAAATGGGGGGGTTGGGTGGGGGGTGAGTAAGAATGGTAAACTTTCCATTAGGAAAGTTAATAGGTGGATCTCAGGGACATTATCTATCTTCCAACTATACCACTCCTGGGTCTATGCCCTTGGACATTCTTAAACTCGACTCTCAGTTATATAAAAGAAGTTTCAGGGAATATTTTTTGTAAAAGAAAAAATTCAACAGTGAATTACCCAAATATTCATAAGTGGTAGAGTGGCTGAAAATACTGCCTTTTATAGGCATACCATAGAGATAGTGCTGATGCATACCCAAACCACGATATAAAGTGAATATTGCCATCATGTTAGTCACACTAACTAATGTTTTGGGGTGGATGATAGGGAGGGAAAGGGGATTTGGGGAGTAAATAATGAAGACATGAAGGGGGAGGGAGCACTAGAAAGGATTGTGATTGCTTAACTCATCTTAAAGGCAATTGGACCGTGTG
>NW_022111379.1:22255157-22303771 GCF_000313985.2 Echinops telfairi
CTCACAGAAAATTCAAAAAGCAGGCAAAATTAAACAATATGTTATTTGTAGAATGTTATCTTTAAAAATAAGAGAACTATTAAAATTCAGGAAGTGCCTATGTCCCCAGGGACAGAAAGGCAAGCCAAAACAGGGCTTTGGGTATGAGCAGCACATGACTTCTTAGACTGTGTCCTGACCAGTAAGATTTGTAAGTCATCATTTCACTTCAATCTATACATATACATAGCGTCACAATAAAAAATGAAGGGTCACATTGAATATAGCTCATTGTAATTAAATAATTATAAAATTAACAGTTCCAAATGAAGAGTTCTGTTCTGCTTTCAAAATGCCAATGTTTCAGATTTGGAGTTTTTATCAACAGTTTCATTTTGAAAATGGTGAAACTGTAGGCTAAATTGGGGACATTCTGTGCGTCAGACATTTTCATAGCGTCAGTGGAAAAATAATGGCTCTAGTTACACCGACTGAGAGTTTAAAATGTCTGTTTGTTTAATTATCTTAGTTTGTGGTTCAGTTTTATGGTGTTTCCTCGTCATTAATTATATATTGCAGTTGCACTATGCAAAATGAAAACAAATAAAATGAGAAATATTATGCTTCATAAAATGCAGCACGAAGTCATAGCAACTCATACCCACAGTCATTTTTAAGTTTGAGAGTGTCCAGTCCCGACATTAATAGCTATTGATCTCAAATTCCTTTAGTTTCTAATTGTTGAAGTTCTGCTACCCTAAAGAAAAAAGGAGGAGTGTGGGGGCAGTCCCTGGGCAATGCCTGTGATGAAGTCAGTCGGCTGCTAAGAGAAAGGTCGCAAGTTCCAGGTCACCCAGCACTGCGTCCAAAGAAAAGCCCAGTCATCTCCTGAAAACAACAACAAACAGTCCTTGAGTCCACGACGGAGCAGAGCTCCAATCTGACCAATACTGGGCTATGGTAACCCAAAGCCAACTGGGCAGAAATTGGTTAAAGGAGCAACTCCCCTCCACGCCCACCCCGGACGGACTGGACCGGCAGTGAAATCATTGGTTTTGAGGAAGGAAGGGCTTCCTCTGCTCTTGTCCTTTTTCCCAGGGTCAACTACCTGCCTCACATTTTCTGCATTAATATTCAAGCATTAGTACTGACTTCCACGAGCAATGGAATAATCCACCTAGCTTCTCGTCAGAGTACCTATGAGTGTGCCCCACACCCAGAACAAGGTGTTGAAACTGGATTGAGAATGAAAAGGCGCAGAAGAGCTGGAAGTCTAGATCCTTCCCTGGGATCCCTTCAGAAAGCTGCTTTCTGCGACGCTGCCCTGGTTCCTGCACTGACTTTTGAAAGGCACCGTTCTGAAACCAACCCTCCGTCATCCCCCCTCCCTCGGTCCCCACACGACCAAGAGCACAGTTGCCCTGCCATCCTAACAGCACGTTCGCGCGCTCCATCCGTGCCTCCCCCGGTTCTGTCACAAGTCCAGTCTTTCCTGGTGGAAGGACAACACAATCGCTGCGGGGAAAGCCCAGGTCCTCGTCCGCGCAGAGGGGGAATCGATCGCAAGGATCAACCTATAGCCCTCTCCCAAAGGGATGATATAATGGAAAAGTGCTGAGGGGCGACGGAGGACGATGTAAGATATGGAAAAAATAATCTGTAACTTATCAAGGGTTCGTGAGGGAGGGCAGGCGGGGGCGGCGAGGGGAGGGGGAAGAAATGGGGAGCTGATATCAGGGGCTCAAGTGGGAAGAGATGCTTTGAAAATGATGATGGCAGCATACGTGCAAATGAGCTGGACACACTAGATGAATGTATGGATTGTGATAAGAGATGTCAGAGCGCCCAATAAAAGTATTTGGAGAAAAAAAAATTTTTTTTAAGTATTTGGAGAAAAAAAAAGAACAGGCGGCAGGTGGTCATAATAAACTTAACATTTTCCTGGCAAAACTGAGGTTTCTAAACATCCCTACTATATGGTTCAATGTTATTGAACCCAAACCATTCCGAAGTGATAGATGGTTTAAAGATATAGATGACAATCTCTACAGCATTCTAATGTCACTAATTCCAGAGATCCAATTCTAATTAAAAGGGTCTTAATGTCTAATAATTTTAAAAACACGTTATTCATCTTATTTAATAAGATGAAAATAAATTATGTTTGAAGTTGTGATCAAGTCTTCTATGGGTATGTGCTTATGTTAGTTAATGGAGGGGGACGAGATTCTGCCTCATGGCGACCCCACATCGACAGAGCAGCACTGCTCCAGAAGGACTTCATGGGCATAACCTTTCAGAAGGGCATCACCACGGCTGTCTTCTGAGGACCCTCTGGGGGGCTTGAACTACCAACCATTGTGCTAGTAGTCAAGTGGTGTGCTACTTGCACCTACCATTGCTCCTAGTATGTTATTAGCGTTAGGTTTAGTGTGAAGGAGAGTTGTGTGTGTGTGTGTGTGTGTGTATGTGTTTGCAACAAAATAGAAAAAAAATGGAATGCATGACAGTAATGTGCATGATGGACATAAGTTAGGGTCATTGACCTGTACAGATGACAGATGTTGAAATGGCAAATGTTTTGTTGCATATGCATTTTCTGAAAAGTAAATAAATGAAAGCCCCTTCTAGGGGAGTGGGAGTAGAAAAAAAGAACATAGTGCCTATACTATAAAGATACTATAGTTGAATAAATAAGATGTTTTTCAAAAGGATTAGATGACAATATGGAAAGCAATATAATGAAGTAGAAAGGGATTCATCAATATTCATGGGTGGCACAGAAGTTCAAAAGAGAAATATCAGTGTGAGGAGGAGAACAGGGAACAGCTCCCAGAGGAAACAGAAGCCAGTCTTGGACTTAAGGGATAACTCTGGAACGTAAACCCAGAATTAAGGCCAAGTGTGTGACAATAAGCAGGGAGCCCCAGGGTGTGGCATGGGGAGGAGTTCAGTGACTCATCCCAGTAGTTGTTCTGATGAGCATATGAAGCAGGGGGGGGGCCACGAACACCAGAAGGCTGGTGGTTTTATTCATTCGCTGAACTAAGGGAATGTGCATCAAATGCCATCTGATTCAAACAACCACGGTTTGTACTCCTCATCCTCTGGTAATTTGCTGGCAGCACACCCCTTCTGCCATGCCAAATTACTGCAACCCTGGACTTGTGTAGGGAAATAGGTGGTAGCAAATCCAGTCCTTGTCATCCCGAAAGAATGCAGGCATTCAGGATTGATGATTAACAACTGGAAAGCCAAGGAAGCAAGGAGAAAATCATTACCCTCTAAAGCCAAAGCCTCAAAGCCAGGAAGCATGTCAACATTAACAGGAGGCAGTCTCACAGGAACAAAGCCTTCTGTGGCCTGCAGCCACATGCAACGCAGACAGCATGGTTTGCAGGCACACCAAAACATAACGGAAAAGGTGTGGCTGGAATGCATGGCCCTGCACCAATGAGGGGCACTAGTGGTACGATTCTGCCAAAAGCAGGAAGCCATGACCTAGGAGAGCACAATTTGTTCACTGAGAAATAGCCTGGAGGAATGAATCTCCATGCTGCAGGGCAAGTCTTCCTTCCAGGTGCATGTACCAGTGATGAAACTTGTAACACTGCCGTTTAAGAAGTTTATCTAGAGTTCATTGATTTGTGAAGCAGGAAAATGTATACACTTGCCAAGTGAAGCGTCTTCTTTTGTTTTGTTTTTTAAATACATTTCTTAAGGAATTAGCAGAGGGTGCTAAATATTATCCACTTTGTAAAAGATCGCATATGGAAGAAATGGTTGCTTTTTGTTTGTTTGTAGAAATTAGGGGGGTATTCATCTTTCTATAAAAAGCATTGCATAACCATGACATTAACAACAGGAACTACGTAACGACTTGGGAGTAGATGCTACATTGAATGCTTTAAAATATCTTATTTAATTTTCACCTCTCCAGCAGCATGTCACTTTTCTGTTCATTTGTATACATGTTCGTGGATGAGTGGATGTGCTCTTCAAAGCAAGGTGAAGTTTACCTCAATCCCCAAGAACTGTTTGTCCAGATGCAATGGACCAGGAGGTTGTCAAGAGACTAGCCTTGACCAAGGGCAACCGGCACATGGGCCACTCAGGTCAGTTTATTTTATCATCTCAGCTCTGTAACAGAAGAATAACCTCAAAGTCATCCTTTCGGAAGGTGAAAATATATACTCCAAATCTTCCTTAATGATGGTGTTCTGGTGTGGAGTGCAAGAAGGGGAGTTGAATTTAAATTTTAGTCTAATAAGAAGTCATTTTATTCACTTCTATATTAGGTGTTTATGATGAAATGTTTTTAATATCCTTTATCACTAGGAGACAACCTTCAGGATTCACACATATTTTTAAGTAAGGAATTGACAATAATGATTTGTTAGTCAAAAGCTTTCTCAAGTGATAATTCATTTGGAATTACACTACCCGGTACCTAGGACATACTCTCTAATCTATCACTAGATGTGACAACTAATAACGATGAGCAGAGGCAGAATATAAATTCAAATATACATTCCAGCCTTACTTTCACCACAGATTTACTTGTAAGCCAGTGCTATTTTCTTTTCCCCGTTAATTATATTTGAAGTGATTTTGCCCAAATGATAGAAGGAAAAGGGGGGGAAAAAGTAGCTCTTGATAACTTAAATAAAAAGCAACAATTTAAAAATTAAGTTCATAGAATAAAATGTTAAAGAATACAACCACTCCAAATAGCAATTCTATGATGGTGAGACACGCCCCGCCCAACCCCCACCTCAAGTACTTTGGATGCCATCCGGAGAGACCAGTCCCTGGAACAGAACAGCATTCCTGGTAAAGGGAGGAGGCCAGTGAAAAAGAGGAAGGCCGTTGAAGAGATGGATTGCCACAGAGCCTGCAACAGCAGGCAAGTATAACATCAATCCCAAGGATGGTGCTGAAGGGGGTTCCTGAAGTACACAACGGTACTGATGGCTTCAAACCCACTAGTGTGCACCGACCAACAACATCGCCCCTGAAGACAATCGGTTCCTCCATGGCTGTGCTTGATCTGTGTGTCACTTCGTGCTAATCAGTCCACTAATAGTTTGTAGCACGCGCTGATAGGATGATTTCTCTCCCCACTATAGTATCATTGTATAGTATAATTCTTATCAATTTTAACGGAAATGTTGAAATGATTTACTTGTATGACAAGATATGTTAGACTTCAGTAGGCTGCAAGCATTAGCTTTCACTGTCTACTCTGCAGCACTCGAGTCCCATCTGGACCCATGGAAACACTCCAGGACAGAGCAGAACTGCTCCCTAGGGTTTCAGGCACAGTAAATCTTTGTAGAACAGGCTGCCTCATCTTTCTCCTATGGAGAGGATTTGAACCACCAACCTTCCCGTTAGCAGGCAAAATGCTAAGCCATTATACTCCAGGGTTCCCTGCAAGCATCAAAACAAAACTATTAAACACTATCTGTCTGTCCGTTTGTCCTACTGTGGTGGCTTGTATGCTCCTGTGATGCGGCGAGCTATGCCATTGGTATTTCAACTATCAGCTGGGTCACCCAAAGTGAACAGGTGTCAGTGGACCTTCCAGACTAGGAACAGACCACAAAGAAGAAAGTAGCTGTCCACAGTGGAGGACAAAGCAGCAGAAAATCTTATGGATGACATCAAAACAAGGTCAGATACTGAAAACCTCATGAACCGAAGCAGAAAATTGCCAGAGAGAGTGCCAGAAGATGAGTCCTTAAGTTCAGAAGGCCGTTCAGAAGGATGAGGGAGAGCTGTGTTCTCAACGTAGAGTGGACCACAATGCTGTGGACGGAATAAAGCCTTCAGGACCGTCATTTCCTGACAGCGCATGACCCAAAACTAGTTGCTTCAAAATTAGTTCTAACAGATTGAACATATTATTGCTTCTACCTAAAAAAGGATGCCTTTGAATTACAGTGCTGGCAAAGAATATTGAAAGTACCATGAACTACTAAAAGAACACACAAGTCTATCCTGGAAGAAGTACAGTCAGCCTGCTCCTTGAAAGCATGAATGGTGAGATTTTATCTCACGTCCTTTGGAGTGTGTTTGGAGAGACTAGTTCCTGTAGATGGACATCATACTTGGTAGAGGGGCAACATAAAAAAAGAGCCCATGACAAGATGGATTGACACAATGGTTGCAACAATGGGCTCAGATGCAAGAACAACTGTGAGGATGGAGCAGGACCAGGTCGTGTTTTGCTTTGTTGTGCATCAGATCACTGCAAGTTGGAAGTGACTGGATGTCACCGACATCAACAACATTAAACAGTATTCTTCCAAAACTCAAAACCTTGGTCCAAGTGTCCATACAATGTAGTTTATTAGAAGTCTTCTTTCTCCAGGTGAAGCCAGTCTCTAAGAGGCCTGCACTATACCCTGTTCTATACTGTAGAGGGTTGCTCTTTGTCAGAATTGAGTAAATGACAGTGGGCTTTGGGTGGGCCGCATAACTTCTCACACTGTAGCCTGGAATAGAATTGCTTTCAGGGTTTCATTAACTATCTACAGACGGTTGGTTCTCACCCTCAGAGTTCTTGATTTATCATGCCTGGGTGGAGTCCAAAATTTGCATTTCTTGCAAATCCCCAGATGCTGCTGAAGCTTCTGCTGCTGGTCTAGGGTCAGCACTTAGGGAACCATTGTCTTATACATTTCCGTTCCCAACGTTGGCCCTCTACTATGAGAGTCAAGCCACTGAGAAACAGTTATGATGTCTGGCACAGACTAGACACTTGATATATAACTGTGAATCAAAAAATGTAAAGTGATCGCTGCAGCATCTGAGAAAGAACCAAATGGAAGAGTGTAGGTTTCCAAAAATTAGTAAATGTGCTATTGGGAGAAAAAATTTCTCCATTGTCTTCAATTTTATTTATGCCATTGAGAAGTCAATACTCAGACCTTATAAATGATTTATTGAAAAGAATCATGATTTTTTTAAAAAGATGGAAAGTGTCCATCAATACTTGATCAAGTTCATTCTAAGCCCTTTTCCAAAATATATCTATGTGTTTTGCTCAATAAACACATAAAGCTGGGCAGCATGGGAAATACTAAGTTGAAGAAACTACTCTTTCATCTTAATAAAGTCAACCAAATTTCCCTGCCATCAAGTTGACTCTAACTGACAGTGATATTATAGGACAGAGCAGAACGACACGTTTGGATTTCTGGGGCTGTAAACCTTTCTGGAAGCAGAAAGTGGTGCTCTGTTAGCAGCCCAAGGCTCCAAAAGGTAGTTAATTTACAAGCCAAGGTACTCTGTGAACTAGCTACAGAAATATAAGTTATGCTGGAGAAATTCAAAGTAGTGCAGTATAGACGATGAGATGAAATTCAAAGCAGTGCTATAGACGATGAGATGAAATTCAAAGCAGTGCAGTATAGACGATGAGAAGAAGAGGACCGAGAGCTATGGGCAAAGCTGGAAAGGTAAGGAAAGATATGAAACTGGGATCCGGGTCATGGCTTTGACTATGAGACCTTGATTTTGAAGTATTTGAATTTAGGTTTTGGTGACAGTTGAAAAAAGGCAATAGTTAGAGGCAATGCCAAACCATGTTTGGAAAAAAAAGTCATGTTTGAAAAGAGGAAACGAGGTAGGGAGGCTTTAAAAAAACAAACAAACAAAACCTCACTGCCATTGAGGAGATTCCAACACATAGGTGGTCCTTTAAGGCAGCGTAAAAATTACCCCTGTCGGTTTCTGAGACTATAAATCTTCATGACTAGAAAGCCTCCTCTGTCTCCTGTGGAGCAGCTAGTGGTTTCAAACTGCTGACCTTGAGGTTAACAGCCCAAAGTGTAAACCACTAGGCAAAAGTTTGATCTCCACAAGAGATAATGGGTTTAAATGAGGCGGTGTCAGTAGGTGTGGTATACTATGAAGGGGAAATCAATCAAGGGGACTGATTGGATATAGGGCCAAAGAGAAAGAAAACTTAGTTTAATGTGAAGGTGGTGAGCCTTATTGGCTAAGCTTGCATTTAAGAGCTCAGGCAGGCAAGAAGCGAGTCAACACGCCTTGAAACGATGAAGCTTAACCTTCAAAAGCCCTTGCTTGCAGGGGCTCCTTGCAGGACCCAGAGGAACTCTAGCAATGTGTTCGCATAGCCATATTTTCTGTTACACAATCCACTATCACATTCACTTAAGCTTCCACCTTTTACCATTCTAACTCTTTCTGTCATACTCCCCCTCAACTAAAGTGGCAGCGAAGAGACTATGGACATTGTTTGTGGTTTGGTTTGGTTTGGTTTTTTGAAATTTTGGCTTGTAACTGACACCCCCAGAATTGCATGAGTTTTGACCCTTCCCTGTCAAGTCATTTTCAACTCAGAGCTGCAGGCCCCTCAAAACTTGGCTGCGAGCCTACAGAGAACGTATCCGGTTCTAGGAAAGATGCACTGTTCACTTTTATCCTTGGACTCTGATGTGCGGCCCAGAAAATCAGGCAGAGAAAGTCAGACATGGGTTTAAAAATCCAGTAGGAAAGCTGGAGTTGAAAGAAAGAAAGGGCGATGGTGGATGAAGTCCCGCAAAGGAGAAGGGAGGCAGAAGGGAGAAGATCTAAAGCAAGGTTTCTGCACAACAGTGGCAAGGAGAGCAGAAGACAGAGAGCGAGATGGAGAGAATGGAAAGATTATGTAAGAAAGACTGCAGTGAAGTGTAGTGCAATGGATGCCAAGGAAAGCAAAGAGCATAAGACTCTAAGGATGCAGACATGACGGCTGGTGGAAAGTTCAGAAAGAACAGCCACTCTATCCATACCTTTTAGAACACAAATTCCATAGCTGAGTGGTTACCAGAGGAGAAGAGGCAAATGGACAAGGGACACGTTTTGAAGACCTTCCACTAAATCCTTTAGAGCTAAAGAAAAAAGAGGCATTTTCCTAAGTTGGTCAAGGGAAATATGATCAAATATACTAAAGGTCTAGTGTCAGACACATATCCTTTCAATTACCCTAAGCAGATGCAGTTCTTATTCCCATTTTGCAGATGAGCAAATGTCTTTGTCATGCATCCAAGACAAGCTCGAACTCAAATCCAAGTTTGGTTATCCCTAAGTCCACTGTCTTATTAGAACAAGCATCACATATTAGTATGGCTATCTGTCCCCACTGTGATTGGCAGTGCTAGTCAAATAATTACCTGCAATTTAGAATATATCAGGAAAAGATTTGTTTATAACTATAGAAATACTTTTCAGGTTCTACTTCCATTCAGAGACTAGATGCTATACACATATTAACATTAGAACATGCATAATGTTCCTTTACTGAATTGTGTCTTTTATTCTTTATTTTCAAATTAATCCCCCCCGCCAAATTACTAACATGTTAAAGAGCTAAGGTGTCAACATGCTGCTTATTCTTCTTCAGTTTTCTAATCTGCAAAATCTAAAAGTTAATTTAGAATGAATGAATTCTTTCAAAAGAGAATAAATAAAAAGCTGGAAGAAATATATTTAGTGGGGAACATTTCTAAGTGTTATCTGCTCTTTGAATATATTTTCAAAATGAAGTGCAAAGTTAGCATTTTCTCCCTTCTTTGCATTCATATAGTATTTGTCAGTTTTCTACAAAACAACAAAAAGAAGCCCTATTGTTTGTGCTTTTGTTTTTGTTTTTCATTTTGTGAGCTTTTTCTATTTTTAAAACATTTTATTTATGCTCACAGTCCACTATTAATATGTAACACATGGATTAATACATTATTTGCACTGTGCTAAATGATGACTTGAAAAATATGCCGGTAATTATTAACAAGCAATTTCAACTAAAACTATCAAACATTTCAGTGAGTGACAATTACCTTAAATTTTTCTTCAATTTAAAAAATAATTTTCTTCCTTGGATGTTTATTGAAATGATTTTATTGTACTTGCTGCATCTGAAGACAGCAAGAGACTTAGCACATACAAAATTAGAAAGCACTTTTTCATAAGTATTTTTATTTCTTAAAATAACACTTCGCTATTAAATGGAAATTGCAGGCTGGCAGCTGTGGACTCAGACATAGAATGGAAGAGAAAGATGATGCCAGAGGAGGCCAGGTGGGTAGGAAGGAGGACCGGAACTTTCCTATACTTCGAGTTTTCACTTGGGACTTTATCTTCCATCTACGATTTAGCATTATTTACCTACCATCATTTCAGGGCCCACCAACATTTTAGTTTGTTATTTTCTTTAATTATATAAAATTGAAGTCCTCTTCAGCAACACTTTAAAGCATGTATTCTATAATGCTGAGGCTTCTGTTTGCTTTGACAATTCAGCTAGTAAACATTTGTGGTTTTCCATTGTGTTGGGACCAGAGTGTCCACAATAAAAGTTTACACATACAGTATAGATAAAACTTTAAAGATGAACAATACATAGTATAAGTGATGATGTGAACAACTAAAATGCTCATATATTGTTGGTGGAGCTACAAAAAGAAGTAGGCAATCACCTTGGAAAACCATACTGTACTGCAGTGCCTAAATGTGTTAAAACAAATCATACCAACACAACCAGCCCAGAACAAAGGACTCTGAAATTAAAGTGATCATTCCTTATGATGACATTTATATGATGTTCAGGAAAAGTAAAATCATCTGTTTTGATAGATCAGAATAGCAATTGCAGTGAGGTGGGGATACCATGAGAGAGCCTGAGAGCCACATCCTAGACTAACAGCAGTGCTGTGTGTCTAAAACATAACATTTTGGTTGGGATTCCTACAATTCCTGGTGCCGTGTGTTCTCCTAGTGCCTCAATACAATTTGGACTACTTCCTACAGTACAACTGGATCTTTCTTAATCACATGCTACCTCTTGAAATGGTTGAAGAAGACCATCAAAGAAGAGTTAATACTTTGCTTTGTTTTGCTTTGAGTCAATGTTTTAAATGATGGTGATTTATAAAAATAGGAGAAGTATGTGTTACTCTAGGTACTTTATAGAAACAAATCCACAGAAACTCATATGTGTAAGAGGGAGTTTTATGTAAAGTGTAAGTGCATATCAAGAAAATATCCCAACCCAGTGCTGCCCAAGCCCACAAGTCCAACATTAACCCATATGCCCAACACCAATCCACAAAGTCCTCCTCCATCTCACAAAACACACACTATGACACCAACTGCAGGAGGAAAGCCAAGTCAGTGAGCGTGTAAGAATTTCAGCGCTAGCAGGGGTCTCCACGCGGCTGCTCCAGCACCCAGGGCTGTATCAGGGTAGGTCCATGTGGCTTCTCCTTGGGGATGTCTTGCAAGAAGTGAGCTTTGCCAGCTGAAGCAGGGAACTGGCTAAGGCAGCTGCACCCTGGTCTGACCATCAGAAAGCAAGAGACCCGAGAACTAGAAAGGTGAGGCTCATCAAACCATTTATCTATCCGCCCTTCAATTAACCCCACATGTGTTTATCGACCAGGTTGGCACAATGAACTATATCAAAGTACCACTGACTGCTGAAAGAATATACAAATCTGTCTTGTAAGAAATACAGCGAGAATGCTCCTGAGACGCAAAGAGGGTGAGTCTTTGTCTCATGTACTCAAGACATGTTATCAGGAGAGACCAGTCCCTGTAAAGGACACCCTGCTTCTTAAAGTAGAAGGGCAGCGGAAAAAAAGGAATGGCTCGATAAGGCGGATAGACACAGGAGTTGCAACAATGCGCTCAAACAGAACGATTGTGAAGATGGTCCAGGAATGGACAGTGTACTGTTTCCGTTGTAGAGAGGGGCAACATGATTTGAAACTGACTTGATGGCACCTACCAAAGACAACAGCATGTATCTTAATTTGGATGGTTGTAACTAGGGGCATCAATGAGTCGAAATTCCTCCATCAAGTTATACACTTAAATTTTATATCTTTTTGTGTATCTAAGTTATAGCTCATTTTTAAAAATCAATTACAAAAAGAATATGTCAAGTTTCTTAATTAGATAGATAAAGGTTAGTTTTATGGGAATTCTGATCTTCCTCTTAAAAAGTCCTTGATTGTTAAAAAGACGCATTCAACATGATTCATACAGCAGAGTACTTTGAATGGGAGACCACCGCCTAGCTGGAATAAACAGTTCCACACCATAGCTAACAGCAAGGGGGTGCCTTCGGAATAGTATCTCTTTTGCTCACTCACCCTTTCCTAGGGGACAGAGCAGTCTCAAAAACTGGAAGCCCTCAAATCTCACTGCCCTTTCCACCCCTACACTCTCAGATATCCTGCACTTCGCTCCTGAGCCAGAATTACTGGCTTGTAATTTCTATCATCGCCATCTGAGTAGTGGCCAGCTGTGGACAAATGTAAAGTGCTCCAGCTTGCAAAGTCAAAGTCTTCTCAAAAGGGGTGAGGGGCCTGGGGAGGCTATTTAAAAGTAATTACAAAAGACAAAAAAAAAAAAAACACAATAGATCTAAATACCAAAAGAGAAAATCCCTATGCATTAATATGGGCAATAAACACAATTAAGAGGCAAGTGTGAAGCAGGCGCAATGAAGAGGTAAGTATGAGCTACCTAACTAACTGACTAAATAAATAAAAGCCTAGAGACATGTATATGATACAAATCAAGGAGAACAAAAGGAATGCATGTACTTTCTGCTTCTGTGAACGTTTGCCCGTGCCAGCCTCTTCACATTTATGACAACCTACCACAGCCCCAATTTTCACTAACTGGGGGAACTCCAAAGAGGATTTTCACTATTACAGGGAAAAAAAAAAAAGGTGAAAAGCAGAGCTACTGTTCAGTGTGGGGGCTGTAGGAAGCCCTGAAAAGGGGTGCGAACACTCCGAGCAGCCAGAGTGGGGTCCTCCCCAGGCTGGTTCTCTGGGAACTGCACTCAGTCTCAGCACCAGGCTGCCCCAGCTGTGAATGGACACTGCATGTTAGTGCCATTGTCGGCTGGTTTTATGGGTCATTTGGCATGATTTGGTGGTTTAATTTTTGCATCTGAAAACACTCAAAATCTTTTTCCCATTTACATCCATGGCAATTGGTACTTCCTTTGATGCTATTTCAGATTTGCAATTTAAGAAGGGTTTCACAGGAAGCTCTACTTTCAGCTACGGGGGACACTTGTTTCCCACCAGACCGTCTAGAAAAGGCGAAAAAGAGAAGTACTTTGAGGAATCGACACATGAGGATGTTCACACTAAAAACCAACATCATACGAGAGTTCAAACAAGGCATACCATATTTGGTCTATTAAATAATAAAAAACAAGAGTGATACCTTCAGAGGACCAGCACATCAGTAATGCAAAGTAAAGGCTATAATCTACAGGGACACTCCTTTGGGGAGGGGGAGAGAGAACGCTTGACCATGAATACCCAAAGCTCTAAACATAATTATACCTTTAACCAAGAGAACTCCCCAGGTGGGGCAAATGGCTAAGTGCTCTGCAAGCGGTGGAAAGGTTGATGAAAAAGTTGGAAGCTCGGAAGCACCCAGCGGAGTCTTGGGGGGAAAAGGCCTGGCACCTGACTTCTGCAAGATCACCACCGGTGACACGCCTCCGGAGAGGGCAATCCCACTTTCACACACGAGCGTCCCAGCATAGGCAGAGACTTGATGGCAACTGGTTTCTGCTGTTTTCTCCTAACTTAGAACTTTCTTCCAGCCTTTATGGACCCGGTAGCTATTTGTATCCAAGTATCATTTATAACAGCAGTGCTTCAGACAATTAAAACTATAATGTATTTAAATGTACGGCAACAAAGGAATGGATGGAATAAGTACAGATGGAATGCCATGCCATCTGGAGAAGTGCCTAGTTTAGAAAAAAAATAATTTTAAGGATGCTGACCATATATGTTCATTTGAAATTAATTTTAAAGAAAAAGGTGCAAGTCATCAAGTGCAGTAGGATCCCATTCTTTAAGGTGTCCATGGATAAGGACAAACTACTAGAAGCTAACTGTAGTTAACTCTGCTGCCTTTGACTACGTTCATGGTGGCTGTCACTCAATATTATAACTATGGACATTTCACTTTTTCTTGAAAGAAAGTTTGAAAACTCAAATTTTCCAGAGTAATCGTGATCACCAGTACTATCACAGAGTACTTAACATGTGGAACAAATCTCAATGTTGTCAAGGTTGAGCATCAGAAAGAATGAATTTACAGACAGAAGACGGCTCTCGTCAATGTTGTCATGGTTGAGCATCAGAAAGAATGATTTACAGACAGAAGATGGCTCTCCTTTTCCTTCTTTCAGGAACAATGATAGAGCTTAAAACAATTTTTTTAAGCCATGTCCTCTGGCTTTAATCTTTTATCCTCAAGGATTTTCACCTTAGAAAAGGTTTCCTCCCAGTACCTTTCCTTACCTCCCCCAACCTTGAGGTGATTCTCTCTCCATTTAAAAAAAATCTCCATGGCAATATAAATTAAGCCGGGAAACATTTTAAACTGTCAGCTTAATGGTGCGCACAGGAGTTATGGCTGTTCTCAGTTCAAGTAAATTTTAATGACTAAAGTAGCTCAAAAACTAAAAGAGATATGCTAAAACTATAAATGGAAAACTTGTTCCATTTCTCAGCCTTGTTTACTGTCAGGGGAATTACTCGATTTGAAATTCTTCACAAAGAGATAGTTAGATCATTCCGAGTTTGGTGAGCTCATGAATAAAGCTGAGCGGAAAAACAGTTACAGAGCTAAGAAAGGAATCCAGAGCAGAGCATTTAACTCTCCTAGGCTGCATGTGGGAACTGGTTAAACTCGGAAACACCGTCTTACACTTCAAATTCCTGTGGAGCTCTCTTGGCTATGCACATTAAGTCACATAGAATGCAATTATGTCCTAACGGGAATATTAATTTTTTTCAGCAAAGTTTTAGAAGAAAACTATGACAAAGGGGGCCCATAAAAGATTTAGCACATACGAATCGCAGACATGAAAGGGAACACATTACAACAATCTCTATCATTATAAATAGGGTCTGAAGAAATAGATGGTGAAATAGCACCTGCAGCCAACATTTTTAGCCAAAGGTGGGGGAGTGGGGAGAATGTTAATTTTTTTTCCCTTCAAGCAGAAGAATAGAGAAGACCTCGTCTCCATCGTTGCTGTTGCTGCCTGTGTCCACTTCGCAGGAGACACTGCAGAGCCCACCACCCTCGCAGGTGTCGCGCTGCCTGAGTACACGGTGCAGCTTTGTGTCACTGTGTCCCTCGAAGGCCTTCCTCTTTTTATGCCCGCACTTTACCAAGCAGGATGTCATTATAGCTTCGAATAATCACTTCTAAGAATATTGGAACGGAGAACCAAAAACATGTTTTTAAGGGGCCAAAAAATTTTACAGGTGGATTTTTAGACCGTGTAGGAGCATGCAACCACTTTTCAACACATGTGATGACCCATCTCCATATGCACACAACACAGACACCAAAGCCTAACTGTGTGTGTGGGACACACACAGAGATATCATTGTGCACCTTATTCCATCAAAATAATGACAATGACCACTTCAAGGAATCAAATTCTTATATGACTTTGTATGTCTAATAATACTTCCTAAAAGAAATGCAATTTGCTTAACAATTTAAGAAGACCCTTGCTATTTTGTATCATGATCTATTGATCATTAATGTCAAGGTTTGAGAGACCTTTTCCGCACCATTCTCCCTGCATTCAAGAGATTTCCCTTTGATATAAAGTAATCCCTGCTAAAGTGTTTTCACTAGATAATGTGTATTGGAGGTTTACAAAGAGCTAGGTAGAAGCCAAAAGTTGGAAATAATAATTGTGGTGTAAGGTCTTGTTCCTCAAAGAGGTATCCAAGGATCATTTGTATCAGAATACTGATAAACGCATGTAGTCTTGGGCTCCCTCTCAAATTGAGGACCTTTGTTGGCATGATGGAGAACTACTTGCTGCTAATCAAACTGCGATAACTTGCCTGTGGGCCTCAGGGAGAAACGCTCTGGCAGGCTGCCCCCAGAAAGACTCTCACTGCCACTGAGTCAAAGCCGGCTCACAGCGACTTGTAGGACAGAGTAGAATGGCTCAGGTGAATTTCTGAGACTGAAACTGTCTATGGCAGTAGAAAGCCCCATCTTTCTCCCAGAAAGATTAGAGCCCAGGAAACCCTAGGGGGCAGGTCTGGTCATAGAATCATTATAAGTCAGAATTGACACAAATGAAACCTTTATCATAATGTGGTTCAAAGAGGGTTGGGAGTTGTCATTTGTAGACTCATTTTAGAAAAACTGACAGCCAACAACTGGCACCTGACCCCAAATCCCATGTGTTTTTCAACATGAAACGAATTTTAATAAAACCACCAACTACTAAGGAATGAATCTCTCATGGTAGCATCATGGACAAAAGGAGAAATATTTTGGTGTTTCAAGCTGTTTACATAAATCAAACCCTGCTCACTGTTGCTAACTTCAACGTTAGGTCTGACAAGCCAAGCGAACATATTATTGCGTCTACCTAAGAAGAGGAGGCATATGAATCAAGTTGCTGGAGAAGAAGATTGAATGTACCATGGATTGCTAAACCAACAAACGTATCTTGGAAGAAGTACAGCCAGAACACTCCTCAGACGCAAGGGCAGTGAGACTAAATCTTGCAGACTTTGGATATGGCAGGAGATAGCATTCCCTGGAAAAGAATATCATGTTTCTTAAAGTAGAGGGGCAGTGAAAAGGAGGAAGACCCTGGACAAGATGGATTGACCAAGTGGCTGCAAGAATGGGCTCACACAGAAGAAACATTGTGAGGATGGTGCAGGACTGGGCGGTGTTTCATTCTGCTGTCCATAGGTTTGCTATGGGTCGGAACCAACTAGATAACACCTAACAACAACAATAAGAGGAAAGAGCCCTAGTGGCACTTCAGGGTAAGCATTGGACAGCTAAACTGCAAGGTTCCCAGTTCAAACCCACCAGTCAGTCTGTAGGAGAAAGAGGAGGCTATCTGCTCAAATAGAGGTTTACAGCCTAGGAGCCCGCGATGGGGTCACAGTGAGTTGGAATTGACTTGATGGCATTGTGCTTTTATGAAGAACAAGAAACCTTCTGGGGGTTCATCTCATACACATCCAGTTATCTATAATTATTTATAGTTGAGCACTTTATTAAGTGTTACAGACACACAAAAAACAAAAGCATAGTTGCTGACAACTATTTTAATCCAGGGAAATCAGAGTGCTCTCTTTAAAAAACCAGGGGTCTTTCTACAAGCATGTGCTTTGAGCGTGCCTCAGCATAACCCCCACACTCATATAAGCCACCTGAAAGTGCCTGCCGCCATCTGCTCGGAGCCCTAGCCCTGCTTCTGGGGGAATGGTGACCATTTGCACGCCACAGGGCACCTTTCCAGGTTGGCAAAACACATCCCTGAAGTTAGACTCTCTTTTTTAACAATTTTCACCCTTGTGAAGGATCACGTTTTTAACAATAACATTTTTGAAAGAGGATCTCAATTTTCCAAATGTACTTTAATAATTCCCAAGTAATTGGCTGCTTCAATTATATACAGCTTTTTGTCCCTGTTCATCTTCTAAATATTACAGCTTCGGTTAAATAAAGCTGTATTTTGCTTGCCTGGTTTCCTGAGTTAAGGTCATTTTCAGTTTTTTCAACAATGATCAAACACTAGTGAGCTCACCCTTCTAGATAAAAAGTCTCATGTGTTTTCCAGAAGACAAACCCTAATAAGCAACAAGAAAATTAAACCATAATACTATCAAATTGTATTAAAAACCCATCTTTAATCCTAATTATTTTGCCAAATGACTGTCCCTTTCCCCAACCTTCTCCACTCCCTCCCTTTTCTGCTTTGATCTCTTCTTCACTAGTCTTGCTAGCAGGTCCATAGAGACTGGATCTTTCAGGATTTCCTTCCCAGAATTCCTGAAAAATCATTAAGTCCACTCATCCACTTAGTCCTTTGAGGACAATTCACAGATAACCTGTGTTCACCCACGTGGGCGGCAGAAGACGCACTGGAATCGGAGAAGCAGCACCTTGAGTGAAAGGTCCAGCTCTGCCAGTTATACACATGTGACTAATCCAGGTCACATGAAGTGGTTAAATTGCTCTGTTCCCTCACCCTCAAACTCGGGCAAGAACCTGCCTAAGTTACACAATGCTAGATAAACTATCAAGAGCCATTTCATAATTTCTACAAATGAGAAAATGGAATTGGAAATGGGTGTCTCCCCAAGGACAGCAAGAGCCCGTCCGTTTTCTATAGAAACCCACAACGAAGGATGGGTTCTTCTTGGTGCAAGGGGAAACACCTGATTCCGATTTATTTCTCGTTTGTGCGTGTGCTAAGTCAAGCCACAGTGGCATCAAGTCCTCCAGTGTCAGTCAAGCAATGGTCAAAACCCAGATGGCTCCCACCAGCCCCAGGCCACCAAGAAGTCTTCCCTGAAAGGTATGGAAAGATACAAGAATGCCTGAAAGGTTGACTACCTTCCCAGCTCTTTGGTCCTTTGTCAAAGAGTAAGATGCTTTCCTAGTCCCAGGAACAGGCACATGGTAAGCAAAGTTTTCCTTGACTGGTGTCTGCATTCTTGGCACTCGCTGGAAGAGCTGAGTGTGTATAAACACCCATATTTGGGTAATAACCTAAATATCTGCAAATTGTGAATGAGGGGGCGGAATGAGGGAAATAATGCAAAAACAGGAAGTCAGTTCCCTGTAGGACTTGCCTTTCCATTGTCTCTTGACAGATAATGGACTTTTAATAGTGAAGGTATAAAGGTATCCCCAAGAGAAGAATGAAGCTCTGCCCTGCTCCTTGATTGGTTGTTGTTGTTGGTGGTAGTGGTGGTATGTGTTCTGCCCATCATTCAAAAATGTATGCCCAGTCAGTCTCGAGAGAGCATAGTAGTGTGTTTTCCAGCAGGGAATCGGGCCTCTTCTACATCTTCTTTCCCCAAGGCAGAAAACTTATAATGCTGTTGGATTGGTCTCATATCTAAGCTAAACACACACAGTCATTCCGTAGTCTAACTCAATTGTTTGGGATGACTCCACTGGGAATCATTGCTTTGTGTAAATGTAAGGAACAAGAACAAGTGGAAAGCAGGTGGCAGCATATGTTCTGGTCACTCTGTGTGCTCCATATGTCCCTCCTGTCCACTCATCACACATCCAGCTTTCCAAGTTTCCCTGAAACCCCATGTCCTTCTTTTTTCTTTTTTTTAGTCATTTTATTAGGGGCTCATACAACTCTTATCACAAGACATACATACATCAATTGTGTAAGGCACATTTGTACATTCATTGACCTCATCATTCTCAAAACATTTCCTCTCCACTTAAGCCCCTGGCATCAGCTCCTCATTTTTCCCCTCCCTCCCGGCTCCCCCCTCCCTCATGAGCCCTTGATAATTTATAAATTATTATTTTGTCATATCCTGCCCTGTCCGACGTCTCCCTTCACCCACTTTTCTGTTGTCCATCCCCCAAGGGGAAGGTCACATGTAGATCCTTGTAATCGGTTCCCTCTTTCCAACCCACCCTCTCTCTACACTCCATCACCACTCACACCACTGGTCCTGAAGGGATCATCCGCCCTGAATTCCCTGTTTCCAGTTCCTATCTGTACCAGTGTACATCCTCTGGTCTAGCCAGTCTTGCAGGGTAGAATTCGGATCATGATAGTGGAGGGGGGATGGGGGCGGGGAAGCATTTAGGAACTAGAGGAAAGTTGTATTTTTCATCATTGCTATATCACACCCTGGCTGGCTTGTCTCCTCCCCGAAACCCGTCTGCAAGGGGATCTCCAGTGGCCTACTAATAATAGGCTTTGGGTCTCCACTCCGCACTCACCCCCCTCATTCACTATGGTAAGATTCTTTTGTTCTGATGGTGCCTGATACCTGATCCCTTCGACACCCTCATGATCGCACAGGCTGGTGTGCTTCTTCCATGTGGGCTTTGTTACTTCTGAGCTTGATGCTGCTTGATTACCTTCAAGCCTTTAAGACCCCAGACGCTATACCTTTTGATAGCTGGGCACCATCAGCTTTCTTTGCCACATTTGCTTATGCACCCATTTGTCTTCAGCGATGATCTCCTTCTTGAAGCTTCTGCTGCTTCCAAAGCTGCAATATTGGTTCATGTTTCACATCTACAGTGCAGTGATGCTCAGGAGAGTTATGTGGGGTCTCCGTTCCCGGATGGCATGGGCTCTATATGAAGAGTCTTCAGAATCTCTACAACACTAAGGAAAGTCCCCAAAAGACCGAGGGAGTGTAAGCATGTGAGATAGGACCTAGACTCACGCACTGGCTCCCAAGGGAGGCAGACACTGCTTCTTTCCGGGGTGCTCTTAACCAGACTTTGCTATTTGAGGAATTCTCTTTGTATTTCACATATGGATGGGAAACTTAACATCCATAGATTAAACTTGCCCCTAGCACTCACGCACTCTAAGAATTCCCTGAGGAAGGGCAATAGAGACACTAACTTCAATCATATCCACTGCTTATCTTACACATATCTTATATAACCTGATTATAATTGGTCCTCCAGATCCTGAAATTGCCCAACTGTGGATTCAACCAACTAGTGACTGAAAATATTGGAAAGGGGACAAGGGAGAAATGACTAACTGGTCCAAGCAACCCCTCAGACCTTAAGAGGGAGTATCAAGTGCTATTCACATTGTACGATAAGTAGTCTAGAGTTGATTTAAAATCTATAAGAAGGTGCACTTAATTTATATGCAAACATTGGACCATTGTATATGTGGGACATGAGCATCCACGGAATTTGGTATGCATTGGGGAGAAAAAAATCCAACTCTCTGCCATCAACTCAATTCCAACCAGTTATGTATGTGTTGGACGGCTAACCACAGGTCCACAGTTTGAAACCACCAGATACGCTGAGGGAAAAAGATGAGGCTTTCTTGTCCCATAGAGAGTTACAGTCTCAGAAACTCACAAGGCCAGTTCTGCCTGTCCTACAGGGTCACTATGAGCTGGTATTCACAGGGGTTCTGAAGCCAAGCACCCTTGAGCAGCAAAGGATGACACTCACTGATATTAGCAACTCCTCACTGTTGCCTCAAAGGGGTTCTTCACACTTCTGTGAATGGGACTGATGGGTCTCCTCTTTTGTGAAATGAGTATTATAAGGTGTTTATTATCATCCAATTTAATAACACCACAGAAATAAATGTATTGCAAACTGGCGTGAAATTTTGCTAAATGCACAGGACCAAAAATGTCTCCTTGTAAAAAGAGAAAGGAAGAGATACTATTAAAGTGGATTTTGTTGTTGTTTTATTTTTGTTTTAAAGAAATTGGCCAGCTAATTTTCAAATTGGTATTAGAGTTGCTGGGCATTTTCATTTGATCGAGTACCTAAAATGCTTATGTTCTATTTAAATGCTGGGCTCTTAGTATTTGGCTATGGCTTAAGCATCAGTGTGTCCACAGTAAAAGACGTGACATTAGCAATTCTGGGCCTAGAAAAACTGGTTCTCTTACGGAAATCCCTTTCAGCGGTAATACTGCCAGGTAAAGATGGCTTTGTGCTTGCTGTCATTTTCAGAGGCTGATTGGGCAAAAAAGTTGGAATCCTTTTCCTTAGTCTCTCCTCATCTCCGTTCCCTCCTCCCCCACCCTATCTTAAGTGGAGAGGCAATGCTAAATTCTCCAAGGAAAACAGGAAGTCAACAACAACAACAAAACAGCCCACACTAAGCAATACCCTTGCCAGGTCAGCTCTGCTCTGGGTTTGCTGGTTAAAGCCCCACATGAAGAGAACATAAAGTTTATTGGCTTTTACTAGGTTGCATCCCTTTCTTAACATCTGGGTCACCCTGTGGGATGACTCGAACCCCGGGAAATGGCCTCAGTTTCGGATCTTTGACTTTGCCCCAGCAATTTGCCACATGCACCTCCCATGGTTGGGAAAGAATGTGAGCGCTCTGAAGACCCTTGGAGGATGGAGGATAGGCTTCATTAGGGATCCTCAGCCCTAGCTGGGTTTGATCCTTGATGGTGCCCCCAGCACAGATGAGCCACACTTGGAGAGCGGTTTGCCTCGCGAATGGAGAAGCAGCTGTGATTCATCAGGTCCTGCCGGAGCCAGGTGCTCACAGACAGCACTGCACCTTCCCTAGAACCCTCCAAAGGACACGCCCTAGGACCTGAGCATGGGGCTCAGAGAGGCTAAGACTCCTGCCCAGGGTCCGTTAGCAAACGGATACATATGATCATGAAGAGTGACCTCTTATTTCTCTACAGAATATTCTGCATCCCTGGGGTGTTTCCGTATGGAGAATATATGGAATGCCAGCAAACCTAACAGGAAAGTTATGAATGATTGGAGAAACAAAAGAATCCTGAATGAAAAAAAAATGCAGTTAGGATACTCAAATGACAAGGCATTTACCCTCCTTTTCTGAAGGAAGTCCAATTTACAGTATAATCTCCAAACCCATTAGAAAGGGGTGGTGGCTGCTGCGTGGACTCCAGTCAATTCTGATGCCCAGCAGTCCCAGGGAAGAGAGCATAGCTTTCCTAGTAGGGTTCTCTGGCTGTGTTCCTCCAGAGGCACCAAGCGGATTCAAACTTCCAGCCTTTTGGTCAGCACCCAAGCGCTGGCTGTTGCATCGCCAGGGCCCTTAGACCTGGGTGATAGAGATGCTTAATGTCCTGATATGAGCATGTAACCACAGGTGCATATCACCAGCATCATTTTGACAGGCAGGGAGATTAGGGGTAGGGGTTGTCTCCACTGAGTGCCTACGCTAAAGGAAAAGTAACTGGCCAGGCCACAAATAAGGGGTTTGAATCAATCAGGTGCACATGAGAAGCCACCAAAAGATGTTCACTTGCTCTATATCATCCATGTGCCCGGGTAGAGTTGGGCAGCCAAAAAGAGCAGGATTCGAGAAAGTATCTCTCTCTTTCCATTCCAGAGCTCCTCTTTCGGCTCCAAGGCCCCTCCTTCCCAGCCATTCCCCTCGTGGTTTTCGCCGACCCGGGAAGCGGCCCCTTTTCAGTCTGAAACCCTTGTGAGGTTCCCTAAGTGGCCTTGCATGGTTTCCACGCATAGTGCGTACTATCCGAGACAATAATACCCCAAGCTTCCTCCTCCTTCATAAAAGTTACTGGGACTGTAAAAGGTGCCTCTGCCCCATTTTTAATGAACTTACTGCAACACTGCAGTGTGAAGAAGCATGAATGGAGAACCAGCCCCCACACCTAACGGTTTGATTTTTTTCATCTTCAAGAGATGAAAAAGCCTCATAATTGAAAACCATAATTAAAATTAGGGCAAACCTCCAACTGGTTTATTGTCAACGGTTCCTTGATACCTTGCCTTCAGATCTACATACATTTGTTTAACCATTTACAAAAGGATCCCTTTCATCTCGTGAGAATATAATCACGAAATCCGGTTCATTGCAACTGGCCCCTTCTAATCGTACATTATGGCTGCTCTTGCAAGTCAGCCTATTATCGCAGCAGATCCATCAGTTTGGTGGGAATTGTATTTGTCAACCAGAGTGAAAGTTGTTAATAAACATCTTAAATCACTCACTCTTTTTCTCATGATGTGGATGGAGGTAGGTACTAAGATTAATAAATAAGTCAAAACATATTAAATTATGAGGAAGATGAAACAGGAGGCCTCTTAATGCCTGGGGTCATTAGGAAACAGGGGCCTGAAAAAGAAAATTGGAAGATGAAGTCGATAACCTGCAGCCCATGAAAATTAAAACACCATCAATGCAGGTGGTCACCCAGAGTTGGACGGGCCTGCCGAGGGCTGCTGCGGATAGAAATGGGAGCATTTCTGTGTCCCCGTATATGGAACCCAGGAGGGATGAACCTATAGGGACAACAGGTACAATGAGGGTTTCTGGGCAGGTGCATGGGGTTGGGGTGGGGTAAGAGGTAGCTGATGTCAAGACGTTCAGGAAGAAAAAGAGAACTTTGAAACTGATGTGATGACAAGTGTCAATCCTGCTTGATGTGACTGAACTAGGGGATGCTATGATATCTGCATTAATGCCCAATGAAATGGTTTGGGGGAGGAAAAAAAAGGGAAGGCATCAGAAAACCTCAGTCAGGAAATATTCTCGTTGGGGTTAAGTAACAAAGGTGAGCCTATTGGGTCATATCTAGGTCCCACTGCCTTAATTCTGTAGCCCTGCAAACACTGACGCTGTGGTGGTTCTCTGTCCTGTTGTACAGAATGAGAGATCGCATGGAGTTGTCAGGATTAAATTAGTTGAGCTTGTGTTAAAAGCTTTAATAGTACCTGACATACAACAGGTATTAAGTGATTGTTTTGTGAAGAAATGAATTATTGCCACTTCACACAGTCCTGGCTCTCTCTCTCTCTCTGCATACCACCCCTTTTGCTGGCAAGATTTCTGATAATTAAATTACCACTGTAATATCTATTTCACTCCTTTACTGTAAAACTTAAAAGTTGGATTTGTTTCTTCCTTAACCACATTTTTTAAAAATTAAGGGTTACTGTTAAAAGGCAAGTGCAAAGCTTTACATTCCAGAGCAGGAGGGTTGATCTAGCAGGGAAGCAACAAAGCCCACATGGAAGAAGCACACCAGCCTGTGTGATCACAAGGTGTCAACAGACTCAGGTATCAGGCATCAGAACACCCCAAACAAACAATCCTATCGATGTAGACAAGGGGGTCCGGAGTGGAGACCCAAAGTCCACCTGGAGACAATTGGATATCCCCTCACAGAAAGGTCCCAAGGAAGGGACAAGTCAGCCAGGGTGCAGTAAAGCATGGATGAAACACACAACATTCCTCTAGTTCTTTAATGGCTCCACCCCCAAGTATCATGACCCCACGCCTACCTGAAAAATCTGGGTGGACCAGAGCATGTGCACTGGGACAGATAAGCGCTCTCAACACGTGGAACCCAGAGAGATAAACCCTCAGGAACAGTAATGGGCACAGAGAAACCAAAGGGTTAGGGGGATGGTGGGGGGAGAAGGAGGAGAAAGCAGGAACAGATACCCTGTTTCCCCGAAAATAAGACAGAGTCTTATATTAATTTTTGCTCCCAAAGATGTGCTAGGTCTTATTTTCTGGGGATGTCTTATTTTTCCATGAAGAAGAACACGGTACACATTTATTGTTTATTGTTTTATTAAAAGAGACCTCGCACTTCCTGTCTGCTCTGGCTGCGCTGTGGCCAACAGTGAGCTGCGCAGCGGCGCCCACCGGTACGGTCCAGAGTCCAGAGTTACAGTAGCTTCGGGGAGGCCTTATTTTCAGGGGATGCCTTATATTTCAGCCACAGGCGAAACTGTAAGTAGGTCTTATTTTCAGGGGATGTCTTACTTTCAGGGAAACAGGGTAGCAATGATCAATATATAGCCCACCCACCCCAACCCCACCACCCCAGGGGGACAAACAACAGAAACGTGGTTGAAGGGAGGTTGCGGATGGTGGAAGATATGAAAATAATAATAATTTTTAATTTATCAAGGGTTCACAAGGGTGGGAGGATGGGGGCAGGAGGGGGAAAAAGAGCTGATATCACGGGCTAAGTAGAAAGAAAGAGTTTTGAAAATAATGATGGCAACATATGTACTAATGTGTCTGATACAACTGATGTATGAATTGTTATTAAGAACTGTAAGACTCCCCAATAAAATGATTTATTAAAAACACGTTTTATACAAGAATAAGACGGCTAAAGCAAAGGTTCTATTACTGGCAAGAACAAATAGGATGTTGTTGTATATTTCACACTTGACAAAGACATTCCCCAATCAGTACCTGTGTAGACATTGAAGCATAGGCCTCTGTGTAAACATGTTTTTATCAGAAAGCTGTCAGCTGCATTCCACTTTGGATTGCAGTCTGGTAAGTTGTCCACAAGCAGGATCAAATATTACATGTCCCACTTGGGATAAGTCCCAAGGAAGGGAACGACTGGGGAAACCAAATACATTATTTGCATATTTAACAGCGTGTCCAATTAACCACTTTGCTGACAGAGATTAATTAGCTAGTCATCTTATTCCAGCATATGTTAACGTTTTGACAGTAGACATGAAAAATGACTGATACAGCACATTGCAATCTTGGAAATGTGAAGTGTGGACTTCAAGGAAATGCAGCTTAGCGCAGTGAGGCACGTTTCATGCACTTCAAGATGGAATCTAGAAAATGTTCCCGCTTGCAAGCAGCTAAGTGCTTAACTCTGAGCTTAAAGGCTGGCCTTGCAAATCCACCCACAGGTGCCTCAGAAGAAAGGCCTGCCATTCCACATCGGAAAGACCACAGCCTCGAAAACGCCTGGGCGCCAGTCTGCTCTGACACTCAGGGTCTCCCCAGTCTGGGGCTGAAAAGCAGCTGGCGTGGCGGCAAGGCATCAATGGTCCAGTGATGAGACACTGGTCAGAAAGCAAGGAGCAACATAAAGGGAGCAAATGACTGACCGAGAACCTGTGAAACGAATGCGAAGTTCAATTCTACATGCAACTTCTAAGCAACAATTCCCAAAGGTACTTAAATGAGTCATCTTTCAGCATTATTTCTCCATGCCCAATGAAAACATTCTTGGTATTTAAAACAATACTTGTACACATAAAATGGCATAGATACAAACTAAAACATTTATCGGATTAACTATGGGGGTAAAATTTGTTTTTTTTTAAGATTCAAAGGAGACATGCCATCAGAAAAATGATGAAAGTCAAATTTACTGCCGTCGAGTTAATTCCACCGTATAGCGATCCTATACAACAGACAGAACTGCCTCTTTGGGTTTCCAAGACTGTCACTCTTTGACTTTCTCAAAGTAGAAAGTCTCATCTTCCTCCCACGGAGCAGCTGGGGACTTTGAACTGCTGACCTTTCAGTTAACAGCCCAATGCATAACTCACTTTGCCATCAGGGCTCCTTAGAACAGTGATCCACTTCTTTACATATGCTGTTTGTGTGTCCAGATGAACGTGCCAACTGGATCATGTGACAGTATACAGACATGGGAGGGCAACCTCTTCCCTGACTGTGTTTTCAGCACCATCAGTTCCCTCACACTGGTGTGCCTTCCACTCTTCAACTACCCACATTTTAGATCATCTTGGTGGAGAATTAGAGAGTTATATGTCAAAGTCATCTACGTTTTAAGAAGCATCAAAAGTATATTTCTTCAGCAGCTTTCAATCCTGTATGTCATCTGGAAACTATGTCATGATGACCAGATGGTAGCTAATAGACAGCACTGGCTCAGCCACATAAATAATTACATGTACTTCATGTGAGTCCAATGGCAGCACAGATTCTCCAACCAACTGTGCACATGCGATGTCCAAATCTGTAAATGCCACTCACACTAGAAATGACTCCCTTACTGTTTACTTGAAACGTGTGATTTTTTTTAGTTGCTAATTTTCTTTTCTTTATGATTCTTGTGTGCATTTGTGCTTTGTGTGCACACACACAGCTTTTGCCATTTTATACACTTTTACAATTTTAAACGCGCCCCCCCTCTCCCCAAAAAACAAAGTGCAAAACAATACCACTGCTGTCAAGTTGACTCACAGCAACCCAAAGGACGAAGTGGAGCTCCTCTCTAGGGTTTCCAAGGCTGCTAATCTTTACAGAAGCAGACCAGTTCATCTTTCTCCTGTAAGGTGGCTAGAGATTCAAACTGGTGACCTCCTGGTTGGCAGGGGAGTGCTTCACTACTGCACATGAGCACTCCTCTGTGTACACTGTAAAACCTAAAATTCCGCTGCCACGGAGTCTATTCCAAATCACAGTGCCTCTATCAAAATCCAAATGCAAACTCATTCCCATCGATTCCATTCCAACTCCTAATGGCCCTGTAGGATAGGGTGGAACTGCCCTGTGGGTGTCCAAGGGTATAACTCTTTCCAGGAGTCGAAAGCCTGATGCTTCTCTGGAGCAGTGGCTGGTTTCAAACGGCTGACCTTGCAGTTAGCACCACTACATGTGACTCACTAGCAGGGTTCACAGTCACCGCTGGAAGAGAGCAAACCTGCTCCATCTGGTTTCTGGGGCTGTTACAGAGACGCTGGTCTCATCTTTCTCCGGAGGGGGGTTGGAGGGTTTGAACCTCTGACTTTGTAGCTGGCAGGACAACAGTAGCCCACGGTACTCTCACAGCCTGGTTACACCTTAGTGACATGAGATGCATACACATGTTGGGCAACCACCAGGTTGTACATCTTTCTAAACATTTGTCTCTCGTTGTTAATTTTCATAGATGCCTCCTATACTTTATGTCACTAATTTTGTCTGGATGAAAAATATTCACCACATACGTGAATACATCATCAAATCTATAACCCTGCTCAAAAACAAGTAGGTCACATTATGTAATCCATGGGAACTGAGGACCCCATCATCATCATCCAAGTATACAAACTTTGAACTTGAAATGAAAATTGCTCCCTGACCCATAACATAGCAGCATGTAAAACTTCAGACTTGATACCCAAGGACCTTGACACTGCACTTGAGAAATCCCTTTCGACACTGGTCTCACTTCCAATCTGCAAATACCACATAATCAAGAGAAAGGCTCTTGTCTGTAAGTACACTTGATGATCAAAATGAAGTTTGCCTAGGAATCAACATCTTGTAGCCATAAAGTATTTTATGATTATAACAATTATCTGACTAACAATATTCTTTATCATTGAGTACAGCACTTCAAGATGAATTAGAACAAAAATTCTCATTTATTAATCCACCACTTCCTTAGAACTTCTTTTAGGTAAGGTTCTTTCCACTGGAGTGGAGAAATAATTTTCACATCCCTGTTCCCTTGAAATGCTTAATAACTGTATGGGTTAGCAAATCTTTGACTAATTATATTCTTATTGAAGAAACAGTATTTTGAGAAGTGAATCAAGAAGTGGCAATAGTGGTACAGAAACCAGGCCTCCTAAATTCAAATGCACGGTTCTTTCCAAATTGTGCCTCTTACCCTATCGTAGTGGAAAAAACAGCATTGCAGCCACTTAACGAATGATGTGACCCTGGTACAATCATCACCTTTCTAAATCTGTTCCCTTGTCAGCAGCATGGTGATCATAAGCCCTGTTAGGGATGTGATGATCATTAAACGAGATACATTATATCAAAGCACTGTGGAAATGTATACTTATAAAGCTATTTTTAGCAAGTTCTGCTGAAAACTTGAGGAAATGCATTGTTATCTGATCTGCACCCAAAGATCTTACATTTGGTGAGAGGCTAGAATATTTGAAAAGGTGATTACCAAGCTCTATGTCAGTGGCCATTCTATACTTATATAAACCAGAAAGGGTTGAGTTAAAAGGAGGAGGAGGAGGAGAAAGACACAGGAAATACCATGGGACCTTTCTAAAAGACGCTCTTGAAACTGTAACTGAGGAACGCGTACTAGGCAAGATGGGCCCTGAACCTGACCCCATACACCATAGTTCCTTTGCACCAACTCCCCGTTGGCTTTGACTCGAGTCTAACTCATAGTGAGCCTATAGGAGAGAACGGAATTTCCCCAAGAGTTTCCAAGGCTGAAGTCTTTGTGGAAGCAGATTGCCACGTCTTCCCCGAGGAGCATGTTGTGAGGTTAAGCAACCAACGTTGCAGTTCGCAGACAAGTCCCTAAACACCGGGGCTCTTATGCACCTAACGAAACCAGTTTAAATCAATGCTGAGAACAACCTCGTGGCCAAGGAACCTAAAGGCAATCTGTAAAATTACCCACACGTAGTATATATCTCCTAAGACAGCTGGAGTAGGAGGATATGAGAGGTCCTTATGATCAAAGGAATCTTAGAACTCAAATTTGGAAATGACTTCAGATGTTTTCTAGTTATTATTCTTTTTTTAAAGTAAGAATGGAACACAAGCAACAGGAGGAAAAGTGGTGAAACTATATAAAAAGCCATGTTCAATATTATTAATAATCAAAAAAGCTAGGTGGGTCTTTCGTTAATAAGAAACCTACAATGTCGTGTGAAGGAGGCACTGATGGCTGATTATGGAAATTGGCCCTAAGTAAGAATACACACTGGTTGCCACCTTGTCCTTCTGATGCACGGCCACCCCAGGTGTAGACCTGTTGCAGAGAGTTTGCAATGGCGGATTTGTGGGGGGGGGGGGGGGGCAGATTGCCAGGCCTTTCTTTCGACATTTCTGTGTTTTTAAATTTCCCAGCCTTTTGGTTAGCTCACTGTTTGCCATGTCCGGGAAGTGTACATAGCACAGCCAGGATGGTTTTCTCCACGAGAACAAGTTACGTTGTTCGTCTCCAGTCACACAGACTGAGCCTCCACGCCAATTAATCCTTATTCTCTGTGGTGGAAGCATTGGTGGCTAGCCGCAAGGCCCGCAGTTCAAACCCCCAGTCACACCGTGGAGGCTGAGAGTTGGACTCCAAGTCGGTGGGTGGGGGGTTGGTAGGTTAATCATCTCAAAGTAGTTGCCTTTGCGTATACAGTGCCCAAATAAAGTGCAGATGAATTCATGTTCTGCCATTCCCCATGACTGAAACATAAATTGCACACAAGAAAATGCTAAGTGAGAAGGAAGAATTAGAAAATGCATGTTCTACTTCCAGCTCTGCTATTAATTTGCTACAGCCTCCTGAGCCCAGTTGACTTAAATTATTTACATCTCTATTTTCACATCTATAAAATGAGAGGAATCTACTCCTCAAACATTAAAGCTCGAAGAGAACTGATATTTGAGGCAGTAACTGAATTCCAGACTCTCCCAAGACTAGAACTCATGCCCCCCAACTTCAAAGTCACTGCTATTTCCACTCCGTCTCCCTTCTCTCTAAAATCTCTTCCAATATTTCTTATACAAACATTTTGAGGAGTTTATTTCTTAGGCACTTTTAAATCACTGCCTTCTTTTTTCTTCACTGAAATGTAATATATTTTATTTTCCTCTGATAGATGGAAAAACATTTTTACTGAGACTAAGTAGTTTAGTAAGTTTACACAATGTAATTAACTGGCAGTGGCTAAATTTCCACCAAGATATATTTCTTGAGAATTATCTTCACCAAACCAAACTACCTTAATTATTTAAGCATTAGTGTGACTTTAAATCAGTTCACCTCGTCTTAAATATATTTGCGAAGCAACCTAGTTTCTATTTAAGAAGTAGAAGGCTATTTTGCGAGAAGAAATACAGGACAACAACTTAGTGGAATGCAATCGTGCACGATTGCTAGAGCGTATGTTAAAGGACAATATAAACTGAGGTCAATAAAGCACATCGTTTTGAGGCTTCTATCAAATCATTTCATGTTGAGTCCCATGTGATTGCTACATAGACACAAACTTTCAGTTTTATTTATTCCTGCTGAATGGTACCTGATTTCTAAAATGCAAGTCCCGTCTATTCAAAGAGTAATTCTAAGAACAGCTTGAATTTTTAAAGCTAACTTATAAAGTCATGAATGCTGTGCCTTGGCTATCTTGTCCTTCCCATTGCCTCCGCTCCCATGTTCCCTGGCCTGCCACGCTCTCAGTCTCTGGGCTCCATGCTCAACAGCAAGCTCACAGAAGGCATCTCATGTGGAGGAATGGGCAGACACTAATGATGAGCTCAACATTAGGGTAACAGGAATCACGTAGAGTGCTATGAACACTTGGATTCTAATTGAGTAAAAAATCCTTCTGGAAATGTTAGCTGGGCATCTTATGCAAACCAACATTTAAGTGGTATAAATATTTGTCCAAGAAGCTAGAATAAGGAAGAAGTATGGAGTAGCCATGCCTATTTCTCCAGAGCTGAAAATGTTCTGGGTCACACATATGAATGGATTACCAGAAAAGCTAAACATGTGCAACACACTGAGGAATACTGTGATGGATTTTGCTAACTCTCTTGGTTGTTAAAGAAAAGGGCAACCTCCTTCTTCCTAAGAAAACAACAGAAAAGCAGAAAAACAAAAAACAACTCCTCCTCGGCAGGATCAATGAAGGATCTGCTTAACACCAGTTCGGTGGGATCCACCTTTATCACAGCCCTACAGTATTTACTACCATAAATACATTCACATGCTAGAAGCAACATGCTAAGCCACTCTCCCTGTAAAGAGTTCTGTTCCAAGAGATCAACTATTAAACCACATAGAGGACTCCCTCAGTTTGTTTTGAAAACCTCTGGGCTCAGAGGACTTCTCTGGGCTATGGGCCACTTAGCCAGGACTCCAACTCCTCTTTGACTCTGATCAGAGATTTGGCGCTGTGTTTTGGCTTCCCCATGTCTCTGTAGCCAGATGAGGAGAGCAAGATTCTTAATCACTCCCAAACTCAGCAGTCTACTAGGAAGTTTAGGAGGTGGATTGAAAGTGCTGTGTGCCTCAGAAAGAGGAACTCCATAAATTCAAGGTATAATTATTGTCTTATAGAACGGTATTGAGATACTTCCATTGTAAACCACTTTCAAATGTTAAATCCATTAACATGCCCTTCCGGGAGAGCCCTTTTGCCCTTTGATAGTGTAAGCTCATCATGGCAGTATAATGTCCGGAGCTCATGCTTGTAGAAGGAGAAAGGCTGGCACTGGTGAATTTTGTTTTCTTGATGGCTTTCCTTTCTAAATTACCGAGAGGCTCTAAGCTCATTTTCTTTGGAAGGTGTACAGAGGTACTTAAGAAAGCCAGGAGAGGGGGAGGGAAGCTGAACATTGCACTGACATCATTCCATCCGAGGCACATATGGTCCATCGTGGAGAGCAGCACTGGTGGAGCGCATTGGTCTATTATGGACGCTTGCTGGCTTTAAGTGGCATTCTTAAGCACAACCAGACTTGCTTTGTCACTTACAGTCTCACAGTCCTCCGTTTATTCAACTCCAATTTCCCCCACCCCCCATGGACATTTTGCCATCATTTATATTTTTAAGCGCATGCACAGAAAAAGGGGGCCCTGTGGTGTTCCTGAATCTGTTTCTTATATGCAGAATATGAAATCCTCATTGTAATCTCTTCAAATGGGTCAGCTTGCACAAAAGATGCTCAGGGTAGCCATCAGCATGCTCTGCACCCTGAGAACCTTGTAAGTGACACCTCATAATAGTGCAAATGAAGCATGGCATGAGGAGAAAATGAAGAAGAATGAACCCGGAGAGTGAACCCAGCAGTTTTCAAAACACAGGAGATTCTATTTTATTCCCTCAAATACGCCACACATGATTTTTCTTTTCCACATTCAAGCATATACATGCATACCCTATTCTGATAAGAATGTTTTATGATTTCCAGAAATGCTAATAGAAGCCAACCTTCAGACTTACGTGTTCATTTACACATGCATATGTGCTACAGACACTCATCGAGTTCGGTCAGGAATTTACCATATTGCCTTAGCTTTCTTCTGCAAGGATCAGAGATTATTTCTTTGTGGGTTCTTTGTCTAATTAGCTGAATGTTCAGGGAGTTTATTGACCCAATAAATGCAACCTCTCCTCTTTCTTACTAGGGTTCTCTGAAATCGTCCCCCTTCTTGTCTCAGCTCCTCTGTACCCCCATCTAACTCCCGGCTCCCTATCCATCCACACCCTCAGGGTTTACTGCATCCTTAATGTTTTTTGAGTGCTTGCTGTTCAGAGTTAATTTCATCTTCTTTTCAAGGGAGGTAAAGGATGAAGACCGGAAAACTCCCAGGCTTCTTTTAGGAGGGGAGGGGGGTGGCTAACAAGGCAAGTTGCTTCTCTGATTAAAAACAACAATAACAAAGAATCCCAAAGAGCAACAGCATGTATGTGAGGTGAACAGGATGGGTGGAGTTATAAAAAAATACAGGACTATACGACAGAATCTCAGAAAGAAAAAGTTCTCGAACCCAAAGGAATACTAACCAGTGTTCACACACAATTTTCTCCAGTACACTATTCTTTCTCTTTATCAATGACAGATGTGCCTGATGTTTCATTCAGTCAGAAAAACTCATTGCATTCTGGAGGGAAATAAATGTTGCTAAAGACCAGCAGACGGCGCCTGTCTGGGGTTGAAGCTGCCCTGGTTGGGGTAAAGAGTGCCATCTCTGCGGCAGGGTCCCCTGGGTGTGTTCTCTCCAAATCCCCAGGCTCCCTCCCATTCAGCCACCTATTCCTCTGGTGAGAGGCAGGACCATGGAGAAGGAGAAGTTAATATTCATATGAGATTATTAGCCAAGTGCTTGTCACTGGTACAATTAAGCGCCCCCACCCCCTCACATACCCCCATCTGGCTCACTGCACCCACCCACGCTCTGTCTGCCCCTCCTGCGCCCTGGCTCTCCTTCCTCCCACAGGGCGCACACAATTTTGGAAAAAGGCAAGGCGGTGCGTGCAAAAGGCGCCCGGTTGAAGGAGGCAGCAAGCTCCGACAATAAAGCGACCCTAGTGACAAGAGCAACAAACTCCTACAGTTTCGGAGAAATCTGTCCCGCTTTTATTCATCAGGAAAATGCTCAGATCCGGGGCTGGGCCTCTCTCTCCATCGCAGCCATTCTTATTGGAGAGAATCCCTGAGAGGAAACAGAGAGGGGGAAAGGGGCCATTCGGAGAATCCAGACACAATAAGGGGGTTCTCTATTCCTGAAATGGGATTGCCAGGGGGCCTTCATCTCTCTTCAGGTAGCTCATGCCTTACCGCCCCTGGGGGAGGGCACACCGGCAGCTGCTCTGGCATAACGACACAGGAGGGTGCAAAGGTCCGGGCTGGGAATGGAGCCAGAAAGAGGAAGCCCTCCTGTCCTGCCATCCTCAACAATGGAACGGGATCTGGAAAAGTGTCCACAACTTTTACTCTATTTCTAAAGAAAGGGTTTGTACACCGAAAGACGAAAAGATTGGAAGTGGGGAGAGACTCACAAAACAGTTCACTGTTTTATTTGTTGGTGGCTCGTTTTGTGGTTTGGTTTGGTTTTTAAGAAAAATGAAAGGATCCTGGCATGATCATTATTTTGGCCCTTCCAGAGAAGAAAACCTGCCAAATCCCAGGCCCTGCAGGCTTTTCTCCTGCACCCAGTTCTTTCCAAGGCAAGCCAAGGGGATGGGGCACTGCTTCCCTCGGCGCTTCCTTCAGGCAGACCTCCTAGTTTTGACCCACCGGAGACATTCCGAGGGTGGGAAAGTCAGACGACTCCTATGCCCACAACCTTTGGACAGGATCCGCAGAGAGGTGGCCGTGGGTAGCCAAGCCTCTTTCTGTTCCATTTAGAAAATAAATCAGCTCAGTCGTCAAGGAAAATAAATGGTATCGCTGGGTGCATGGGAGTTGGCAGGGATAGAGGGGCGATGCTGCTGAGAGGGTCCTCGGCTTGGAGGCGCTCTCTGGTGAGCATGCCCAGGCTACCCTGTATCCTCTCCAAGTAAGGGAAGATGAGGGGGCTAAAAGACTGGTCTCCTGTTGAGTGTGTCCCAGGATGCTTCGCTACCAAGGAGGGCTGGGTAGACTTTGGAGGAATGCTCCCGCTGGCATCTCTCCCGCCCCCAGCCCTTTGAAGATGGGCAGAAGGTGGGGCAGCGCATTCAGCACAGACAAAGGGTTCTGCAGAGCCCTCCTCTGTAGGGCGATGGGGTCCCTCCACAAAGCAGGGCGCCCCATTTGGCCACTGAGTGACCTTCGGGCGAGTAACGCCCCCTTCCTGTAGGACCCAGCCACCAGGCCCGGGCTGATCTTTTAATAAGTGCCCACGTCTCCCCACCCTACCCCACCCCGCCCCCTCACCTCCACAAGGAACGCCCCTCCCACCTCTCATCACAAACACCCGCGATGCCTTTCCCTCGTCCCCCTTCCTATTGTCTTCAAACAGCTAAGTGGCTACCACCAAACACACCTAACACACCAAATGTACCCCGGTCCCCTCCCCTGCCACCCTTTCTCCAAGCCTACCTAGGGGACACTAAGCGGGCGCGGGGTTGCAATAGGGCGGGGGGGACGACGAGAGGTAACCCGCGAGAACTTGGCACCGCAGACCCACCGTGTCCACCTCGCAAGGATGCCGGTGACCTGTAGATTGCAATAGGCACTGAATGATGCTTGCTGCTGCCATGGAAATGGTGGATGTGGTGCGCTCCCAAAGTGGACGCCCCCCACGCCACTCCTAGGAGGCCGCTGAGGGTGAGCGGGACGATCCAGAACAGGGCCAGGCGCCCCCCTGCGCCGCCGCCGCCGCCGCCGCCGCCCCCAGGCGAGCCCAGCTCGGCGCCGCACCAGAGCATCCTCGGGGCCATGGCGGGGCGCCCGCCCAGGGGCCGCCGCCGCGGGAGGCAAAGTTTGGGGCTCGTGGAGGGGAGAGGGCGCGGGGGCAGCAGGCAGGACGGGCTGCGGGGCCGGCCGCCTCACCGCGCCTGGGCGCGCATCCTCTCTCGCCTTCGGACAGTCTTCTCGGGGTCCTGCAGTCCGCCGCGCCGTGCGCCACAAAGCATCCGCCACATAGCCGAGGCGAAGGCGGCTGTCGGGGGCGCGGGTCCGAGGCGGCAGTCCCGGGGACGCAGGAACGCGGAGCCGGCGTCCGCTCGCCGATTTCCAGGGCTCCCGGCTCTCGGGAGAGACTCCCAAAGAGTTTGGGGCGAGCGCGCGTGCCGGGGGGCGCGGAGCCGGGCGACGGCGGAGCGCGCCGCGCCGAGGGTCCTCACTTCGCCGGGCTGCCCGTCCGCCGGCGAGCCTCTAGGTACCTCCAGTCAGCATTGCGGGGGGGCGCTGGGGAGGCCACTTCGCTGGCCCAGCCTCCTTTCAAGGGAGCAGCAGCCCCCCTGGCATCGCGACGCCCCTTCGCGCCCCGGCGCCCCGGCCGGCTCGTCCGCCCGCGCCAGCCTCCCCGGGGCAGCGCGCGGAGCAGCGGCGCGCATCGCCGGCTCCCGACCCGGGCGCCGGGCGCGGGCTTCCCGGGGTACCGTCCCCCCTTCCGGAAAAGCAGCCGAGTGGGGGGAAGAGAGGACCCAAGAAAAGAAAAAGCCGAGGAAGAAGTGGAGAAGGGGGAGGCGGGGGGAAGAGGGGCAGGGGGGGTGGGGCAAAAAGAAAAGAAAGAAAAGAGGCAAAACCACACACGCTGGCGGAGCGAGCGGTTCTATGCAAATCTGCAGTCTCCAAACAGCAAATCGCTGGAGCTCGGATGCAATGCAGAGGACGAGCCTATGTAACGAGGGAGGCTGCTGGAGCTTCCCACCAAAAGCGCCGCGCCGGGCCTCTCCCTCGCACTCCCCGCACATCCCAGGACCACGTGCACCGCGGGGCAGGGAACACCTCATAGCTGCTCTCCCTCCCGCACCAGGTGATCCCGCCGCTTGAATCACAACCGCCAAGGACAGCCTTCCCCTACCCCTATGGTTTAGATGTAACCGCTGCCTTGAGAGCTCCCTCCCATCTTAAAAAGGGACTGCGCTGGGCTTTGTTTTGGTTTTTTTTTTTAATTGGAGCAAACTTGGTCTACCAGGTGTCTAGACCCAATCTGCTGTGCGGGACTTGACACCATCGACTGAAAACATCAGTTTTGATGATCTGTTCATTAACATGTTGCTCATCACAAAGAATCCCTATTTCTGCTCAACGATGTCACCTATCCGGCAAGGAAAGCAATCAGAAGGGGCCCAAGGAGAGGACTGTGTGGACCACGGATGAGGAAGAGGCCGCCGAAAGGGAGAGCTGAAGAGTAAGGAGCAAGAAGCACGCACGTGGCAAAGAGGAGAAAAAAACCAGAATGCTCTTACTTGCAAGGCAGTGAACTATCTTACGGGCATTTAGGACTCCCAAAGATGTCTACAGAAGCAGAGCTGGATGGATGGTCCTTTCTCTCCTCTTGCCTCTTAAGTAATAAAGTATCCCAGAACAATATAATTCCTAAATCTCCTGCCTCCCCAAAGAGAAAAGGTTTGTATTCGGTTGGTAAGACACATGGCATCGTTGACTGTCCTGGGTGTGAGATGCAGCTCAGCCAACACACATGCAAGAGTACAAAGCTAGTTCATCAAGTGGATTTGGCGAGGAGGGCTCCAGTCACTCAGTGGAGGCTGGCAGCTAGGATGGGGGATTAGGATGGAAACACTGGCTGGATTTCCAACAGATGAAAAAGCTATGCTTTATCTAGTGCCTGGTGCGTGCGTGCGTGCGTGCGTGCGTGCGTGCGTGCGTGCGTGTGTGTGTTTCTGTCTGCCTGTCTGTCTTGGCTGGCTGGCTCGCTTTCTCCTTTTTCCTTCCTTTCTTCTAATTCTCTCTCCTTTTTTTCTGTTTAAAAGCTGAGGACCATAATTGAAAATTCTCATGAGTGTCTCACAGTCTATATAATTCGGTGTTCCAAAGCTTCATACAATGAAAGACAGTTTTGAGAGATTTTATTTAAACAAACTACCCACTCAATGGCCATTTAGATTGTATATTGCTTCCTTGTCCATGGAAGAGGCTAGTAAGAGGACACTAATATAAACCAAATCAAATTCACTGTTATCGGGTCATTTCTGACTCGTGGTGACCCTATAGGAAAAGGCAGAACAGCCCCAGAGGTTCCCAAGACTGTTAGCTCTTTACAGTGGTAAGAAGCCTCATCTCTTCCTCAGAGCAACTGTGGTGGTTTCAAACTACTGACCTTGTACCTAGCAGCCCAACACATAACCACAATGCCACCAGGGTTACCAACTGCTAACAATTCAACATCTCACAGTCCTGTGCAAAGTCTACTTGTTTGTTAAAAAAACAAAACCAGACAAAACCCAAAACTATATATATATATATATAAATATATATACATATATATATATTCAGTAGTTCATTTATTGATAAGCTTAGGCATACTAGAGAAGTTGCTTCTCTCTAGCTCTTAACAGCCCACACCTGCTCAAAGACCAGTAGAACACAAACCTACATCTTAAACTATGAACTGGTCCTTCCCTTGTCCCCAAGCTATTTGCTTTCCATTTTGTTCTTTTTAAATGCAAATGTAAAGTCATTAGTAAAATTCATTCATGTTCTTTAAAGATATGTATCGAGTAGAACTTTTAAAACGAGGAAGAAAATCCTCCATACTTTTTTTTTTTCTCTCCATACTTTAAAACTATAGATTCCTACTGAATTCATCATTTCACACAGGTGTCAGCTGGGAAGGACACTGAATTCAGAGAAACCTGTGTGCCTTCTTGGCTCTGCTACTCACTTGTTACATCACATTCACTGTTTAGCCTCTTCTTGGGCCTCTGTGACTTCCTTTGTAAACTAGTCATGTGCTTATCTTTCCCAATAATCCCACAAGGTAGGAAGGAGGGATATAACAATATTATAAATAAGAGTCCTTTAAAATCCATCAAGTGATCCCACAATTAAGGCAATGTGCATCAGCTTCCAGGCATACAACATATTCAACTGGATGTGATTGCACCCTTGAGTTCCCTTCTATCCAGAGGGCACACAGAAAAGTACTGTGTTCTCCAATATATGTTCAGAGGGGGTTAATCTGCCCATCCTTTCCTACCTAGACTAGATTACTAAAGAGGACAGGAGTTGAAGCCTCATTTGTACTCCCCCTAGTGTCCAATAGATGTAAAGCATAAATTCGGATCTCAGGATATGTTTTGATAATCTCTTGATTGCCAGGAAAGAGTGGGATTGGAACTACAGAGAGTCATCTATATGAATTGAAGTCTTAGGAACAGAATCCTATAGATAAATGTAGAGAATTCCAATGGACCTTCCCAAGAGCATTTTAGAAAGAAGAGGCTCCCCCATCTCATCCGTGTGGGGCTATGGGAAGAAAAGTGGAGTACTATGGACAGAATAGATCAGAAATGTAAGTGTGATTGGACTGTAGGAGAGAAGGAGAAATACTGATGACTTAAGCAGAAGAGGGCACTGTAGGTGCCGTCGTTAGGATAGCAGCTGGGGCATCCCTGCTGTTGTTCCTGGGGAAGTGTCGGGTGGGTATTGAGGCACAGATGCTGCAGTTTCTGTTAGTGATCCAAGGAATGTTAGTTGGTGAGACAAGGAATGATTCTCTGTCCAGAGGGTGGAGAGAAGTCTTGCTAGCAAATGCATGCCCATTCTAGATGAGCCAAATAAAACTGTGCTTACTCTTTAATGTATGTTGGCCCATGATGGTCAGACCTGTAGGCTTATAATGGCATTGTCTAAGGAAGAACCTGGCAGTCTGTGGTTAGATCCATAAAGAATTGGTTGGAGGAACGTAGTGTTCCGCTGCCTGTATTTCCGCTGAGACTGGGTGCTATCAATATGTTGGTCTGGATCCCAGGGCGGTCAGTTGCTTTCATGAGGAATTTATGCTGCAGAGCCTCGAGTAAATTTGACTAGAAACTAGAGATGGCTTCTATCAGCCTTCCAGGAGCAACATCTCCAGTCACCATGTGTTCTTTTCATTCATTTCAATGTGTTGAACCTGGTTATCACTGGTGAAATTAGTGGCTTGTTCATTGAAGTGAATGAAAGCTAAGAAGATGTTCTCCTTGATAGCCCACTATACTTTGTAATCTCAGCTATGGGAGGAGTGGTCATTTTTAAGAATAAGATATTTGATATTTTCTCTAAACAGAGTATGTGAATCTAATGTGTCCTGGTGGTGCCAAGGTTAAGTGCTTGCCATGATGTAAAATTTGCAAGACCTGCAACAACAAGTCAGCCCCAAGGAGCGCCACCTCTCTCGGGCTTCACTGCCCTAGCATTACGATCTCATCGCCAAATTGTACAGTAATAGACATGTGTCATTATGGATTCCTAGACAATCCTAGGCTCCAGACTCCAAGAGCTGATGCACCGGATGCTGCCTCTGAAGTAATATCCTATTTGCTCCAGAAAACCCTTTCTTGCCAGACATGTTAGGGCAACAAGCAGAACCCACGTCTGAAATGCCATGGAGCCTCCAGAACAGTCTATCCGATGTCTTGTGCCTACATATTAATAAATGTCTATTTTGGGGTCTTCCAGGTATCATGACTGTTCTGGTGTGAGCTCTTGAAAAAGCAGCTAAGGTGCACCTACCTCTCTACAGTGGTGGTAACTGAGATGTACCAAAAAGAACCCTGCCATTGTGCATGGACGATGACCTTAGGTCAACTCTCAGTCAGTGGCTTAAAGTGAACCAGAAGGTGCGTAACCTGGGTGGGAGCCCACTGGTCGAAAACAGGAGAGGGTTTGAAAACTGAGCAGCGAGAACAGAAGGAGTGGGGGGTGTTAGGTTTTGTGCCCAAGACAGAGAGTGGAGGCAAAAGAGTATGTGGAGAAATGGAAAAGGACAGGGCACTTCAAATTACCTTTTTCATATCCCCAAATCAACCTCTGTCTCACGAAACAGCATGGCTGTCACGCCGACACTTGCAACCTTTACATGTTTTCCTTAAGCTTAATCGGAAAGCCTCACAGCTCATTATTAAGATTTTTAAATAGAAAAGTCGACAGGAAAATCAGCCCAGAGAATGTATATTAAAACCCACCGGCAGTACCAGTCTTTTAAGAATTAAAAGTGAGGAGCATGTCAGTCTTGAATTTTGCATAGCCGCTGATGTCAGCATAAGGAAATCGGCAGCCGACCCCTCAGCTCCATCTACCTGCATTTCTAAGGGAGGGCTGGGAGGAAGAGACTCAGAAGAAGGTGTGCGCCATGAGAGTTGGTAACATGAACCTCCAGGCTGTTGCCTTTCTGGCTTCACTGAAGTTCTCCAAGGGGGTTCTAAGGAGGCCTAGTGGTGCAAAGGTTAAGTGCTGAGCTGCCAGTGGAAAAGTGGGTGATTAGAAAACAGCTGCTGGTCCGCGGGGAAGGATGTGGCAGTTTGTTTCCATCAAACTTTTCAGCCTCGGAAACTCTGGTTCTCTGAGTCAGAATCAGCTCCACAGGACACACAAGACGTGTGTCTGCTCTGTCCTGCAGGGTTGCCACAGGTCAGAATTGACTTGACAGCCCTACTAAACGGACCCGGGTTTTCTGAAGAACGAGACAAAAATCAGAGGAAGAGCACTGAGTGCAGAAAACAACACACACAAAAATGTATGCCCCGGGCAAAAGTGTTCCCAGAGGCTTTGTGGTGTCGCTCCTTCACTATCCATTCACAAGGTAAACTTGAGGCTCATAGAAGTAACACTGATAAGAAAAATAAAGTGTCTTGCGAAGTGTTTACTTATCAGGAGCTATGATAAATAAATTCCATCTAGAACCTAATCATGGATTTAGGAGATGAATTTGGTCAATTTGGCTATCCTGTCAACCTAAGTACACTGCTATCACGTGGATTTCCAATCATATTGGCCCCATAGCAGAGTAGAGTTGCCCCTGTAGGTTTCCCAAGTTGTAAATCTTTACAAGAGCAGAAAGCCTCATCTTCTGATGTAGTGAGTTCGAACTACTGACCTGGCAGCCCAAGGTGTAAACCATTATGCCAACAGGGCTTTATAGCTAATACCTAGAACCTCCATGTTGCTACCACAAAGAAGGGATGTGGTAAGGGGCCAAGAGTCCCTGAATCATTTGAACAATTACACATCCCGCTGCTAACTAGAAGATTGGAGGTTCGACTCTACCCTGTGGTTCCTTCGATGAAAGCTCTAGCTATCTGATTTTGGGGGGGGGGGGGAATAGTCCTTGAAAACCCTATGAAGTTCAGTTCTACTCTAACACACAAGAATTCTCCATGAATTGGAGGCAACTCCGCGGGCATTCCAATTCACACACATGAAATGACAGCCTGGAGATTCAGGCTGACCTGGCAGAGATGACTGGATTTGCTCGATCAAGCTAAGTTGTAGTTGGGGCTGAAGTCATTTGTGACCTCTCCTCTCCTGCCCTACTTTCAACTAAACTACACAGTTGACATATTATTTCATAGATTCATGATTTTTTTGACTGTTTCATAATGTAGTGGAAGAGCACATTGTCCTGAGACTGGACTTTGAGTTTTTATCAATATTCTGTATGGATAGGACCGGCACGCCACAGTTTCCTCATCTTGTAGAATGTCTGTAACACATTAGGCTATAGATGATGGATTTGAGACAATTTCTAGAACATAGTCCGCACTCAAGAAATATATTATCACCATTTTCTCATGTGCACATATCTAGGGGTTAAAAACAGATAGCCAGTTGTGATGTGGTTTTTAGCTGAAGCAAATTCTGGCCCCATCGTTAAACCTTGCCACCTCCTTTCTCAAAGGCAGCTTTGTTTCTCTGTATCTGTGGTTCTCAAACTGCTGTGTGCATCAGAATCACTAGACAGCCTGGTGAAATGGCAGGTTGCTCTGCTTCTGATCTTTTTCCTCTGTGCTGGGAACTGATGATTTGCATGATCCCAGGGAGCTACCTTTTGAGAACCACTGCTCTCTGTCTGCACGTCGAAGCCCTTGACAAAGGTTATATCAACCAACACATGGAGAGCTTTCTCTTTGCGCTCCTTACCATTTTAGCCGATCCTAGAACACAGGCGGTCAGAGTTTACCCTGAGCACAAACTAGGAGCAGTACTGCTCCTAGATCCCCTTAGAGATGTTTTAAAGACCTCAGGTTGTCTACCATACAAGCCTACCTGGCCTCATCCTACACTGGGTTACTATAAATTCCTCTTGCTCTGAAGAAAAACAGAACTATCTTTTTTCCTTTCTCCTGTTTCATGCCAGACCTGCTCTTCAGTTTCCGTGGCTGGTAGCTTGGGGCAAGAATTCAGGAACCACCCTAGAGTTCAGTTCTGTATCTCCTCACCTAAGAGCCTTTGGCAGACCATTTATTTATTTACTTTTGGTGGGGGTTTTTTTAATTGTATAATTTACTTATACAGAGAAATCATTTGGAGTGATCTATTTACAATCTTTTCCAATATTCATTTTCACTGGCCAAAGATGTTGCACATAATAGTCAACATTTACTTGAACTGATCGGCATTATAAATCTGCCATGACACAGGGTCTGGGGTCCACCCTGTTTACCCTTTTTTAAAGACTATGATTCTCCCTCCTTTTTTAATACAAAGTATTGTCACTCAGACAGCATTCTGCAGTGAGAGGTTCACCAGCCTTTTTTACTACCCTATGAATAAGTCCACCACAGTTGATCTACTCTGTAAAGATTTCAAAACACTTCTTCGCTTCTTTCCAAACACAGTATTTGCTGGTGTTGTAAACCAAGGCAAATCAAGTTCACTTCCCCTCAAACCTTCGACAACTTTCTACATACCATCCAGTTGAGCTTTCCGTTCTGGCACAACCAGACATTCTACTCAAAACTACTCTCTTTTCCCCTCTTTCAAACAAAACAAAACACCAAAACCTATTGAACTTTGGTTTGTCCACTTGATAAGAGGAGTTAATGACTACATCCAGCCTCTGTGCTGTTGGAGTGGTTGTATCAATTGGAGCTGACATGTGTGAAGCACTTAGTTTAGATCTGGTGCAGAGTATTTGGTTATTTGTTTGTTTATATTATTCCTCCCCCCTCCCCCCTTTCTTTACCGATGATAGAAAAGGAATCAGAACTAATACAGTGCTCATTTCCAAACACTGGCCATTCAAATAGTCATCACAAAATAAGCAGGATGGCTTTTCCACAGCCTGACAGATGAGCCTCCAGCCTAACTAGCAGCAGCAGGAAAGATGAATGTCAGAAACTGACAACATGGGAACTGTCTGCAGGTTTCACGTGCACAGTCTATCCTACATATCATACAAGGTCAGAACCGAGGTAAGACATGGTATTTTAGGTAATGGAACTAGAATTGATGGACAACTATAAGGCAAGTTAGGGGTGATACTAAAACCCATAATTTGGACAGCACCTAGTATATCCATATATTCACATTAGGAGTTAGAAATCATACACATACTTGGGGTTTATTTTTCTGATACCCAACCATGTAAAGCACAAATCAACTCCACCTGTCTTTCCAGATACATGTTTTGGATCATGTACTACCATTTGAACATAATGAAAAGTATTTAATCATGCAATTGAATTGAGCTGAACCTCTCAGTAGGGTTGTCTGAGATCTATAATCTAGCCTCCATTCAATTCAGAATAAAATAGATTGCATATTAGGTCAGAGTGATGTTTGATGTTTAATAGTCTGAATCTTCCACTTAAAACAGCCTGCTTTCCAGGTAATTCTTCAGACCTTCCAAGTGCACCCCCACCCTGCCTTTCTTAGTTTGTCCTCATCTCAGCTTCTGCCTCTTCCCCCACAAAACACCCCAGGGCTTCCGCCACATGAATTTCTCATTCTGCCCCAAACACACTCTAAGCCTTCTTCCTCTTTGCTCTTGCACATACAGTCATCCCTTTAAACACTGCCCTTTTCTCCTCTCTCCTTCCCTGCTCATATTCCACTCACTCATCTACCAAGCTCTGCACTTCTGTCTCTGTTGGATACTTCCCTGAAGTCTGTCAGTGGGTTACCATCCTCTAGAGTACAGACCTAGAAAAATGCCAAGGACATGTAATCCTGGACTCATTATAATCTGAATGAATGAAGGATCAAAGCTACTGGTTAGGTCCTTCTCGATGCTTCAAAGTTTAAAATAGCCAAACCAACAAAGGAAAGTAATCCTCTTCAATTTGTCCTTGGAGATTTTTAGAGAGTACAGATCGTTGTCTTACAATCGAAGAATTTTAGGCTGGGTTTCCACTGGAATACTCAATAGATAAGTGATAATGAAAGTCATTGTCACATTTTTCTTCCACCACAACCATCAAGTCCATTCCAACTCAAGGACCCTATGTCAGGTGTCAAATGCTGTGGTTCTTCAAGAGGGTAGATAGCCCCAACTTTCTGAGAGGAGCTGCAGGTGGGTTTGAACATTTGACCTTGGAGCTCACAATCCAACACTTACCCAACAGCACCTCCAGAGCTCCTCTGAATGGTCCTACTCATCACAAATAAGCTGTCAAGTGGAAGTGAAGAGCAAATATTGATAGCCAATTTCCATTAGGAAACTGACTGGATCTTAACTATAACCACCCACATGGCATCACTATAAAAACACTTGTCATCCATTATATGTGTTCTGCAGTGGATCAGGGAGGATAAAGCTATAGGTGTCAAAGACCTTATCAGGATCTCAATGCAGATTGCGCACGTATGCCACAGAGATCAAGTCCCCCAAAAGATTTATTTCAAAATCCACAAAGCATGCTCCAAAACATTTACTCTTAAAAGACAGATTCTATTTTTGAAACTCGTATGAGAAATATATATGACCTTTAAAGCACTTAGAACAATTATTAAGCAGAGTTTTCCTCTTTTATTCTTATTTTTCTCTTTATTTCTTTTTTGCTTGTTTTCTTAAACTGTCTTTTCCTTTCGTGAAAGAATTACTTTCCCTGAGATTTTCTCCATTCTCTTATGGAGATGATATTCCCCTAAGAACCGTGTGTTGATCTTGACAGGTGTTAGTAGATCTTCAGACCTCCGTGGAATTGTTCCTGGTTGTGCCAAGGTACAGAAGAAAACATTATGCCTGCAAACTAATGAATTTATCTTTACTGCATTCTAAATAAAATAAACCACGCAGCGAGTGGAATTAATCTACTAATGTCTTCCTAATGAAGCTTTCATTAGGCATCTGGTGTGGTCGTCAATATTTAACACACGATTGGTATTAAAACAAAGCATTTCTGATGATTTTTAAAATGCATACCTGATGATTGTCTCCTGTATTATTTTCTAATAAGCCCTCAGATTGCTTTAGGCACCTATTCAAAAATATATGCGAAACCTTTATCATCTTAAAAGGACATTTTTATCCAAACCCAGGGGGGGAAAAACTCATCTTCCACTATCTATAATTTAAACTGGATTTAAACAATAATTTAACTGGGTTTGTTGATCTCATTTTGAAGGGAAGGGGAAGCTTTTACTTTTCTGTGCTAGACAGAGAACTTGTGGTGGTTCTGTGAGATTACGGGTTGGGCTGCTAACCGCAAGGTTAGTAGTTCAAACTCACCAGCTGCTCTACAGAAGAATGATGAGGCTCTCTTCAAGCTTTACAGTCTGGGAAATGCTATGTAGGGTCACTATGAGTTCAAATTTACTGTGGAAAGGAATGCTATAAAGTTCCATTCATTAATAAAATTTAGGAGATACTTTCAGATTAGAACTGTTTTAATGAGCTCCAATTAGCAGTTGCTTGTTTTAAAGACATGCAACTTCTTGGCGTAGTAAACATCCGCTCAATATATGCTAAGAACTGTATAATTTTATGAACAATGGAAGAGTGATGCTAAACAAGCAAAATCAGTATACTTCGTGTCGGCAATAGTTTGATTTACCATGTTTCACAGAAAAAAAATCAAAGCATCTCAAAAATCAGCTGCTGGCTTCAGAAAATTATCAGACTTTTTTTTAAGTGTGTGCTTTCCCATTTCATCGAACCTTTACAGTGGCGCCTATTAAAGCTACACGGTGTCAGACCCGCATGCCTCTACTCTGTCAAATGCTTAATTTCTCATTTCAGATTCCCATTTAAATTCTCTCCTATATTAGTATAATCACACTTGTCCAATTGAGACTTGAAGATCTGATCAACGGTGCAATTTACTATTATTATTTAAATTTTACCCATTTCGACTATTATTTACTTCTGAACTTCAGAGCGGCAAGAAAACAGACGTGGTAAAGGGAGAACAGAGGTGGGTTCTGTCTGCTTCAGGGGTGGCAGCCGGAAACAGTATGAAAGCGGTGGATCATGAAGAAAAGCAATTTCCTACCTGAAGGATTAGACAGTACCCTCTTTTGTATTGCCAAATCAAAGTTTTCATTTTTTGAGGGTGTTTTTTTTCCAGGTAATGTTCACCTCCCCCAATTTGCATAAATAATTTATAGAGAAACTTCAAGAGCTCTCCCCCAAACAGATAGCCCCTCGGCCAATCAATATAAGAAATGTAAAAAGAAAAATGTCTTTATATTTTACTGCTTTTGAACAAGCTTTTACACAGCAATGAAAAAAAAAGCACTGCAACAGAAGCTAAAGATAATTAGCTTCACACAGAAGCATTTGAGCTGATACATAAGCCTTTTTCTTTTCTTTCTTTAGGAGACATATATAGGAGATTCTAATTTTGCATTTGCTAGCATTAGAAAATTGGAAACTATGTAAATTTCAGCTAATGTTTGCTTTACCTTTTAGATTCACGACAATATTAACCACTGCTTATCAGCTGGTAATAAATTCAGGTTTGTGAAAATATGCAGTGGAGAAACTGTGTTCTGCCTAGCATGTAAAAATTTTAATCAGTTTAAATGCACTTACTTTCAATGAGGAGTAAAACATACTCTTAGATAATAAAGGCAAATAGTAGCTACATGTATAAATGTGAGAAGAGACAATCATGAGACGGTTTGCAGCGTTCAGTTTTGTGAGGTTTATTGAGTTTACTGTATGAGTCATGTTTAAGCAAGCTGCCCATTTTATGTGCTGAAAACTGTCATGTCATATAATTTTAGTTATAGGACAAAAGTTTGTGACAAAGCCTTATTTATTCCACACTACTTTTCTATTTTCCAGTTTTGGCTCAAGAATTCTGCCATACCCATTCCATGATGCGCACCTTCCCGACACGATCGCTGAAGACAAAAGCGGGTGCATAAGCAAATGTGGCGAAGAAAGCTGATGGTGCCCAGCTATCAAAAGATATAGCATCTGGGGTCTTAAAGGCTTGAAGGTAAACAAGCAGCCATCTAGCTCAGAAGCAAC
>NW_022111379.1:22304550-22309559 GCF_000313985.2 Echinops telfairi
AAGTGCCAGTTTCTATATAAAATGATAACTTCCTTTCATTGTTGTTGTTTGTCAAAATACAGAGACTATTAAAGTATTTTTGCTTTAATATTTTAATTTTTAAGAAGGCATTAGGAGCAAGAAGACAAGTATTTTAATAGAGCAGACATTTCCTATTTCACATAAAACTGGATTAATGCTTTCTAAATCGGGTGCAACAATATATTATCTAAGCCAGGAAATTATTTGTGAATTTTAAAGAGATTGCATTGGGTTCAATAGTGTCTCAAACCCTTGTCCTTCTGGAACCTGAGGATTTGCCCTTATTTGGAAAAAAAATAACACAAGCCTTCTCAGAACATGACTTTAGACTTACATCCTCTAGAATGGTGAAATAGAGTTCTATTTTTCTAAGGCACCCAGTTTATTGCACTTTGTTAAATATGTCCTAGGAATCTAATAAGGGGTGGAAAGAACTGTGTATAGTAGCCAAGTAATAAGAGCACTTAGCTACAAGGGAGCTGAAAAATATCTGGCTATTTCAATCAACTAATCTTCAAAGAGAGCAAAAGTAATTTGGTGTAGCTATAAAAAGAAGGATGTGGAGAACTGAGCAATGTTATTTTCAACTAGCCTAATTTTCAATACAATCATAAAGTAACAGATTAGTGGGGTAAATGAAGTGTGAGCCCACCGAACTTCCTAATCTGGCTAAAAACAACACCACTCATGAGTTGGATTATTTTACTCTAGTTCATATGTAGCCTAACGATAGAAGCACAACGTGGATAGATATATGCACGCCCATATTCATCCCAGCGCTACCCACAATAACAAAAAGATGGAAACAAGCCATCCCTCAAGGGAATAATGGATAAACTTGGGTACGTACACACAATGAAATACTAGGCAGCTTAAAAAAATAATGATGAAAACAAAAGAAAAATAATAATAATGATGAATTTGTGCAATGGTTCATAGCATGGATGAAGCTTTGAGGACAACGTGCTAAGTGAAATTAGCCAAGCACAAAAGAACAACTGTTGTCTGAAACCACAATTATAAAGAGTCAAGAAGAAGTTTTCACACTAAAAGAAACAGACATGGGTGTCACCAGGAGTGGGTGGGAAAGGATGGAAGGGAATCACAAGCTGAAGTGTAGGCAGGTGTTAACTTGGGTGAAGGGGAAGACAAGGGTCAATAAAAGGGAGGTGGGCAACAAAATGAAGGGAACAAGGCAAGACAGTGGGAGATTCGATGAATTTGATGAATTGTTGACTGTAAAGTGATGACCTGCTTTGTAAACCTTCACCTCACAAGAAAAAAGGTCTTTTGTTTTTGTTGTTGTTTTTAAAGAGAGTTGGATTGCTTCTAGGTCAAAGAACAGAAAATATGAGATTTTTCCAAATGAAAAAAAGGTATAAAAAGATTTAATTTTTAGGAAAATTCAATTCTGTATAAAGAACCCAAAAGTTTCCCCTGCTTTCATTGAAGTGTCTACATAGAAATACCAAAATGTATTTTAAAAACCAGTGTGGCTGAATTGTAGTATTTTCAAGCAGACAAATCCTTGGTTCACCAAGTCAAGCGATCAGTTTAGAATGGTTATTGTAGCAGTTTTGTATTCTGTGCCTATTCTGAGTTCACCCTGCCAGAATACATCCAATCTGGGGGAGAGTGTACAGCATGACAGTTTGCCCCAGGATTTGTGTTCCCAGGCTCCATTTTCGTGGGGGCACCTTGTGATCCAGTTAAACCAAGAAAATACACATGGAAGTGTATGGTCGGGAGTACATTTAAAAACAACACGGGAGGCCTGTCCAGTGAACTGTTTTGCCTCACAACCACATTGCAACCCTATTCATCCAACGGATCTGGTATTTTAGGTAGACTCAGTGGGTGTGGCAACATCCATCAAAACCACAGACTGAAAATGGAGAAGAGGAAGGCAGAGGGAATCTCCTAAGTTCCTGATGTCTTCCTAAAGCAGTTATGGGGAAGCAAAAACCACACCTAAAGGACATACCCGATTACTGAGAAGACTGATCATCGGGATGCATGAGTCAACAACCCGAGGCTCCTGAGCATCTTTGGGAGACATTCTTCTTCAAGGAAAATGTGTAGCATACTGCACCACAATTATGATCTTACAGAGACCTCCATGAGGTATGTTCATTAAAAAAAATTGATGCAGTTGTCTTTGATACAAAGGAAGAATAATAGCTTTGGATACAAAGCTATCCAAATTCCTTAAAAATATAAACAATTTTTGGTGGCAAGAGAAAGGTAGCATCTCCCTGGGCATGCTGTATAAATGGAAGAGAATACTCCATTTCCTTGAGATGTGGGATACATATACATACCTAAGGAGGGGATTTTCTGAAGAAAGCTGGGCATATCAAGAATGCTATTATTCACAGAGAATTCACATAAGTGTGAGGAGAATCATCAAACTATCCTCACTTATCTACCAACAAATATGTATCAGGTACACAATGGCAGGAACTGTATCAGGCCCCAGGCTTTTCTAGAAATATGGAAACCCTGAGGGTTTGGGTTCAAGTTGAAGAAACATGTATTGGAATACATTGCCTCCTTATCCTGCAGTAAGTAGACCAAGACCAATCCTCACCCAAAGTCCATGACAAGAGGATATGTACCTATGGACACTGCATGCTAATAGAACCAAGTTGAAGCTGAGCAAGTGTTCTTCCCTTTGGTTAATATCGTTTCCTACAAAAAAAAAAGTGCCTTGGTGGCTTAGTGGGTTAGGTGTTGGACTCCTAACGGCAAGGTCAGATGTTCAAAACCACCACTTGCTCCATGGGAGAAAAATGAAAAAAATATATAGTTTCCTACTCAGAGTCTCAGAGCAGCAGGATGCATGACTCAGACAAGCTTATTGACCAGGTGCTTACCACCTATTTGGCAAACGCTGTTCATGAAGTTTTTAAGAAACAACTATTGATTCCAACAATTCCCTTACATTGAATATTCTGTCATTCTGCAAGGCCACTATTAACTTTGATGAACACATGCAATTACCTGTCTAAAGAGTTTCAATTGCCCTAACTCTTGGGTTCCACACCATGATTAAATGCATGTAAGCAACAAGTTGTTGACTTGGGCAGCCAGAAAACCACTGCGGGATAAGATCAATAGTTATATCGCTTACTAAAGCATGTCTCTGTCATTGCTTCTTACAGTCCTCACGGGTCCAGATAAATATTTAAAGCTGGACTTTGTTCTTTCATCTGTGAGCACGTAGGCCATAGAAATGAAAAGGAAAATTGCCCAGGAAGATTCCCAAGGAAACATTGAGAAGTGACGATTGTTTAAATTGTTGTAGCACTCATAAAACACATTTTCAGCTGGCAGGGCATCTTCATCATTGAAATCCCATGTGCTTCAGAGCAGGTAAAATTAGCCAGCATGCATGTGAAATCCTGGAGGTCCATTTAGGAAAATCAATTGGATAAGCACAGGAAGGGCACCTGATGCTGCAGCCATTCATGTGAAAAAACAACCACTAGGATGTCATTGAACAAAAATGGAATAATGGCATCAAGTTTGATATAGCCATTTAAACATATTACAGTGTCTAGTTCATGGAATCAATGTTTTTTTTCCAAATTTTTAAAGATGGAATCTGATTTGCCATTCTGGGTGCCCCACTTTAAATCATACTTTGTCCATCAGGAGAGTGAGCAGATGGCCATAAAAGTTAAACTCCATCTGGAGATGGTCACAGATGATATTTATTGTGATAAGTTGGCTCTGACTCATGGTGGCCCTATATACAATAAACTGAAATAATACTCGATCCTGTTCCATCTTGTGTCAATACTAGTTATATCCTTCAATATTTGAGACATTTTCATAGAAAACCCTCATGGTGGAAGGCACTCAAAATATGATGGGGAGAGCAGCCTCCTCCGAGTGGAGTTGACCATAAAGCTAGAGGTGGATAAAGGTCTCAGACCCTTCATTTGCTGCTGAGACATGACTCCAAATGAGAAGAAAGAGTTCTATTAATAATCTGAAGTTGGGTACAAGTATGAAACTAGGAAAATTGGAAATCATCAAAAATGAAATTGAACATCTAAACATCGATATTCTAGGCATTAGTAAGCTGAAAAGGACTGTTCTTGGGCCATTCAAGCCAGACAATCATGAGGTTCACAATGCCAGTGAGGAGAATTCAAGAGGACTGGTGTTAAAATTCATCACTAAAAAGAACATTTCAAGAACCAATTTGAAATACAATGCTATCTGTGGTCAGATAAAATCTATATGTCTACAAGGAAACTCAATTAATACATCTATTAATCAAATTTACACATCAACCACTAACGTTACTGATGAATCTATCAATTGAAATGGAAGAATCTATCAATGTGTACAACATGCAGTTGAACCAACATGCATTAGTGATTAGAATGGGAGCGTTAGAATCAAAGACAAAAGAACAGTAGTTGGAAAATATAACCTTGCTGACAGAAAGGAAGCTGGAAATCACTCATGATAGAATCTTGCAAGACCAATGATTTCCTTATTGCAAATATCTCTTTTTTCCCCAACAACATAAATGGCGCCTGTATATATGAGACCAGAGAGAAAACAGAGGCATCACATTGACTACATCTTCAGCAAGAGACAGTGGAGGAGCTCCATATTGTCAACCAAATTGAGGCCAAGGGCAACCGTGGACCAGACTATCAATTGCTAATATGTAAGTTCAGAGTGAAGCTAAAGAAAATGAAACAAATCCAAGAGAGCCCAAATGAGACCTTGAGTTTATCCACCTGCATTACAAGAACATCCCAAGAACAGGTTCAGCACCTTAAAAACGAAGAACAGACCTGATGAGCTGTCCATTCAGTTTGATCATGAGTATAAGAAGTGTTATCCCAGGGATACATGCGGCAGCCAACTAAATAAGAGGGAGAAAGAAAGAGAAAAAAAAAAAAAGACCTGGGTGGAGGAGGGAGCAGGGCACCAACCACCCAAGGGGAGGGTTATTGTTTATA
>NW_022111379.1:22311212-22320358 GCF_000313985.2 Echinops telfairi
GACCTCAATTCTACCTTACAAATCAGACTAGGCCAGAGCAAGCACACTGCTACAGGTAAGAGCCCACAACACAGGGAATCCAGGATAGATAAACCCCTCAGGGCCAACAATGAGAGTAGAGATACCAGGAGCATTAGGGGAGGGTGGGGGTAGAAAGGGGGAACTGATCACAAAGATCAACCCAGAACCCCCTCCCAGGGGGATGAATAATGGAACAGTGGGTGAGAGGTGAAGGAGGACGGTGTAAGATATGGAAAAAATAATCTATAACCTACCAAGGGTTCATGAGGAAGGGTGGGCAGGGGAGGGAGTGGGGGCAGAATTGGGGAGCTGATATCAGGGACTCAAGTGGGAAAAGAATGCTTTGAAAATGATGACGGTGGCATGTGTGCAAATGCGCTTGACACACTGGATGAATGTATGGATTGTGAAAAGAGCTGTTAAGAGCCCCCAATAAAAGTATGGGGGGAAAAAAATAAGTGTTATCAATTCTCTTGTGAGACATGAATTCTTATTTTTGCCAGCCAAATCACATAGCTAGAACTCACAGCAAGTTAAACAAATCTTCCCCTCACAAATAAGTAGGCCAAAATAAGTTTAAATGGGATGGTATTATTTGTATTCTAAATTATGGTAGAATTGATGCCTGGCTATTTTGTGTACTTTCAATCTGGCCATGTAACCAGTTCCTGCTGTTCTTTTTTTATGCCTACCTATAATTCCCCTGCACAGTGTTTCCTGTGGTCTCAAATACACACATTCTCTGAAGCAAACTTCCATCTCTACGGCGGGTGATACTGTAACAACCCCTGGCGACAGCCCCCAGAGGCCTTTTACTTAAAGTGCCACCCGATACCCCCCCTTCCTAGGCATTTCTGTGAGTTCTTACTCTTCCTGAATGTCCAGAAACCAGGCATGACCATCATCTCTTAGAGCTGGGTGACAGGGACTGAAATGTTAAACGCACAACTCAACTGGGTGGACGTCATAATGTAAGCTGAGAACATCAGAGAACGCAGATACAATTGCATAATAAGTACGTCTATCCATGAGTTGATTCTGACACACGGTGACCCCCTGTGTAACCCAGTGGAACTGCTCCCTGGCGTTTGGGGGACTGTGATGTTCGTGGAGCAGTTCACCAGGGCTTTCCCCAAGGCATCGATGGGTGGATTTGAATCGACAAACTTCCAGCCAGTAGTTGAGTGCTTAAAGATTTGCTTCATGAAGGAACTACTGAAGATAATCAATCATGTCTCTTCATTAAAAGATATGCATGCTCTCCCTACTCCTGTCATCAAGATTCCATGTCCACTGCCCTACATGCCTCTGACTTTCGGTGCTATCCTCTTGACATAATTTCCGTCGGCAGGACTTGTTCTTCCATCGCCGTATGTGCAGACATGGTCTCTACAACTGCTCTTCAGTCACTGTAAGGCAGGAGAGTGTCTCTGTTTCATAGGCTGCATTTTGTTTTGCTTTTAAATTAAAGGCAGTCTGTCAATACTTGCAGTATTTTCCCATAAAGTGAAATGATTTACAAATACCACCCCCGCCCCCCCTGCACATTGACGGAATTTCTGGGCTGTCCTCACAAGAGAATGCATGGCAGGGCCCGCACAAACATTTGCCGGTCTAAGGCCACGTGCAGAACAGCTGTCCCTCAAAGCTGTGCCGTCCCTGCTCTGTTCGGCTGATGCTTTCTGGCACATCCAGTTGTATTTGTTACAGAGAAATGGAGATTCGCTCAGGCTGTCCGTTCTCTGCCACTGTAGAACCAATGCCTAGAGGAGTGGTGTCCTGCTCTGACTGGTTCTCCTTAAACGAAGGTTTCCCTCCTCTCTGTAGTACTAAAACCCTCTGCTATTGACTTAATTTCAACTCACGTGACAGACCTTTCAGGCTCTTTATGGTTTCCACTGCACCACCAAAGTGCTCCTTTCTTTTCTTCTTCTTTTTTTTTCAAAGTGCTCCTTTCTATAGCTCAAGGCTCCTTCAAAAAAGAGCCCGGGTATCACTGTGAGGTAGGCACTGGGCTGCGAACTGGGAGCTCTGGGTCACTCTGCAGGAGAAAGAGGACCGTGGCAGATCCCTTAGAGACATGCAGTCTAGGAAACACTAGATAGGGCCACCGTGAGTCAGAATGGACCCCATGACAGTGCTCTTTGGTTGGTTGGTTTCTGTTTTTTTAAATGCTTTCTCATGCACCCTGGTGTGACAAACGGTGAAGTGTTCAGTTACTGACTGAAAGGCTGGCAATTTGAACGCACCCAGTGGCCCCTGAGAAGAACAGGTAACCCGTCCATGGAGATGGCCGTCAGCATAACCTCATGGAGCTGTTCCGTTCTGTCTCATAGGTCATGATGCAAAATCAGCCCTGTTGCAGCTGCCAACCACAGCAAAGGTACTTCCTAGGATGGACCATAAGCAATCATTCCGTGTAAGCAGGAGAAAAGAAAGGGAAATAGCAGGAAAAAGGGGAAATGGGTTAAAAAGAAGAATTGGTGGTTGAAAGACATAGGAAGAAACGTTTATTCAGAGAACCCCTGGGTTTTGATGGGAATTGAAAAGTGGTAAATAAGTTGCTTTGTCTTTTTCTTTGCTCTGCTCTTGCTAACGCTGTGAATTCCTTCTCCCCATAATAGTTTTGGTATCACTAAAGGCAGTTTTGTGTGAATGAAAGACAACAAATGCCTAACAGAAGCAAACCTGACCTGTGATATTAGGGAAATGTAGCTCTCTATTCCTTTCCTAAGATCAAAATGAAGGATATAATTTCTATTTCAGGATACATGTGAATGTGTATGTGTATGTATGTGCATGCATGCATAATTTCTTCACATGAATAAGCAATTCAATAGTCCCTGTCAATTAAAGGCAGTGTTAATGAGCTGTAAATTGGACTCATCCACACACCCATGTCTTTCAGTTGTCTATTATTACCAAAGACATCCCTCACTTTCACTCATGTCTAACACCCACACAACCCTTCTGTGCTCTCATGTTGTTATAACAAAGAGACCAAAGTCAAAGTTGGACAGGGAGACTTAGAACACATTGTTTATATCCAAAAGCAACAAGAAAATGAAGGCTTAATGCTCCTTTATTTTTGAATCCTGCCCCTCATTTTGTATTTGGTCAGCTGAAAACATGCTTAGAAAGGTCAAACACTGCTTTCTAAGAATGGAATGTCTTTATCTAGCTATTTTAAGAATGGGATTTATTTATCTACCTTAAAGATTTAACTACTGTAAAGGTTTCTATCAACCTTAAAATTCATCTACTTTAATCTCTTTTCTTTAATTATGAAGATTCTGTGGCTTAGGTTAATGGATTTACTCAGAGTTACAAAGTTAAATTAAAGGAGACACCATGTTCTTATAGGAGATTTTCAGCTAACTGACAATCCAAGGACGCACGACTAAGAGTTCAGCTCACACTCCTACGAGGGGTTTAGAGAACCTTAATGGAAATTCAAGTCCAGACAGGTACAGGCAGAGGTTCAGTATGTCTCATAGAAGGTGATTACACGTCTGGGGGTGGGTAAGCAAGGTGGGGCAGCCCGCCATTTGGAAATAACACATTTAACATTACTTCTACAGAGTCCTCAGTGAGAGAACGTGCCAAGTATTATGTTTCTAATTGGAAACTTTCAGCCTAGTTTCTATCCAGTCCTTGATGATCCAAGCTACAAATTATAGACAACTAGGACTTTAGACTTTATCCTTTCTTTTTTTTTTTGGACTCTATCCTTTCAAGGTGCACAAAATCCAACATAGGACGCACAGAAGGAATCAATTTGGAAACCCCACTAAGCAAACCGGACTTTACCGTAAACTTATTGCAGAAAATTAAAGGAACTGAAATATTCCTTTGGATCTAAGGCTGAAATGCCGTAGTCTAAGAAGTCGATTATGACTATCCCAAGATTATGAATTTGGAAGTCATTGGACTTTGCTTCAAATCTCTTATTTTGAGGATTTCCAATAAGTGTAAACTCAGGGCTACCGTATATTTGCTATTTCCATATTTTATGACATTTTTAAGTCCAGTAAGCATAGTTCTGCCTTTGTGAGTGAGCATTATTGAAAATTTTGCCCGATTGGCAACCCTCATTTTTTGTGCAAACAGCATGCAGTCACTTAAGTTTTTAATGTATACAAGACAGTTGTCCATGTATTTTAGTACTGGTGGCATGGTTACTCATTTGACAGATCTGCAAGGTCAACAGTTTGAAACCACCAACTGCTCCATGGCAAAAAGATGGGGCTTTCTCTTCCCGTACAGTTGCAGTCTGGAAACTCACCGGGGCAGTTCTGCCACGTCCTATAGAGTTGCTCTGAGCAAACATCGACTTGATGGCAGTGAGTTTGGTTTGGTTTAGTTAATCTAAAACACTGTCCTATACATGTATATTTTCCTTTCCTCAACAATATTTTAAATTCAATACCATTGGCTAAATTAATGATACTTTCAATAGAATCATATATATATATATGTATATATATGAATGGATTTGGAGTGCACGCTTAATGGTAATAATAATTTAAAAGCAATTAGTTCTTATCGTGTGGTTCTACTTGATATTTGCCCTCCTGAACAGACAACTGAAGCAATATGTGCTATGGGAAAGTCTGGTGAAGAAATAAATGGTGCCCAGCTATCAGAAAAAAATAGTACCTGGGGTCTTAAAGGTTTGTCTTGAACAAAGCAGCCACCTAAGATGAAGCATACCAGCCTGGGTGATACAAGGATGATAAATCATATAATCCAAGACCAGAGGAGGGATCGGTATTAGAGCTTACATTCTGAGCACTCAGTTTGGAGAAGGCGATGGATGACAGCAGGAGGCCCTTCCACCCTATCCTATAGGGAGACTGAGTTGGCATTGACTCAATGGCAGTGAGTTAGGCTTTTTGGTTTATGGATGACCAGTGAAAGTCCAAAATCCATTTGTAGAGTCCCAGGTTGATTAAGCCTACAGTGAACTTCTTCTGAACATGCATCTGGCATGTAAATAGCCTTGCTTTCATGCACAGTGAATTAATACAGATGTAATTAAGATAGAATTTAATACCCTGTTCTTTATTCTCCCTTTTGAACCAATTAAAGTTTGTTGTAGTTTTTAACCTGTCTGCTTTCTTTTCAAGTGATATTTTTCTCTATTCTGTTGTTGTTATTGGCTTTTGTTTTTACTTCTTTTGGTATGTTTTTCACTATATGAAATCCAGGACAGGTAAATCTATAGCAATAATAAAACATTATTTTTTCATTTTCTTCATTAGAATAGTATTCCAGTCTCCATCTACGTTATTATATAAGTTCGAGTACTGCCCTTAGAAAACAGAGAAATCATTGCTACTTTCTCCCAGTTACTCTTTTTTGCACCTGAACTTCTCTGGCTCGATGGAAGAAAACACCTTCTTGTTCTGCCAACTTTCCCAGTTCCCTTTCCAGACACTTAGAAAACTAGAAGGGACACATTTCCATTTGTTGTGCCTCTCTTAAAAGCCTGTGGCCCCAAACTGCAAACAAAACTTCACTTGTCCAAAACGTAAGAACCCAATGATCCTTCCTGAAGGAGCCCTGACGGCAAGGTGGTTACACAGGGGGCTGCTAACTGCAAGGGCAGCAGTTTGAAGCCAGCAGCCGATCCTCGGGAGAAAGACGGGGTTGTCTACCCCAGGAAAGAGTGACCGTCTCAAAAATAAACCCACGGTGACAAGTCCACCCTGTCCCACAGGGTCGCCAGGAGGCAAAATCAACTCGATGGCAGTACATTGTTTTTCTCTTTCTAAAGAGTATTTTGCCTTATTTGTTGGGAGGAGCAAGGCCCTTCCCTATGTCTAGCTGGAAATATCAGTAGCTCACTGCTTTTCTAGTGTTCCACCTGGAGTACCACAGAGCACTTCTTAGTAATTACATTTCCAACTTTGATAGCAATGATGTTCACATGAAGATGATATTTAAAATCGGAAAGAGAAACAATAAATGTTCTGATTTTATATGGAAAACCTAGTTTTTTTTTACAGACTGAGTAAGGAAATAATATCAAAACAGCTTAGATGTATAATGTGAGTAAGAGACAGGGTGACTTAAAGTATAAAGCTTAAGATTTTCCATTGCCAGGATCAGAAAAATGTTCCTCATATGTGCTTGAGTTAAAGTTCCAAAAAGCACTTTCTTATAATCTGTACGCACAGCTCAGATTTAAGAAATGCAATGACAGTCGGACAAGTAACTTAACCCCAAATGAACATTTTAGTCCTTTTTCCTCACTAATAATCTGTATCAGTATTTCTCAGAGAGTTTATGAGAGACACAAACCTGAGTAAAATGAGCCTTGGTGAATCAGTACATAACTGGTTGCCTGATACCACAATTTAGTGATCCGTGGTCCCATGGGCGAAAAGACCAGGCAATGTGCGCTCATAAAAATTACCAGCTCAGATACCATGTGGGGCAGCTCTACTCTTTCAGGTGGTTTGATATGACTTGGGATCAACTCAATTACATAACAGTCCTTCCATGTTCTTGATGGGGATGAAAGACCTAGAGCTAACTGACTTTCAAAAGTATTCACACTCTATCCTCTGTTTCTTAAGCCCCATGGCATGCTTTATATGTCAACCTCTAAGAACCTCTGTTTTAGAAGACACCCATTTGCACCCACACACGAATGTCCCTCAGTTTGGACAATCCCACATTTAATCAAATTCCCCTCAGCCCGCCACTTTGCTCTCTGTTTTAGTATCGTCACAAGTGCCAGATCCTTCCTTGAGTCACATCTCACCAAATGAAGAGCTAAAAATATACTGAATTTTATGAGAACCTTTTTCTTAAATGGTTTTACTGCAGAGTAGAATGTCTATATCAAAAAATCTCTTGTTGCTTCGCATCTAGATAAATGAAGGGATTGGGATCAGGCTTCAAATGCCTACTGATATTTCTCTTCCACTTCTCTGGCAGTCAGGTGGCTACTTGACTAGCCATCCACGCTCAGCTCTCACCTCCCCACTTTGGAGGCATGCCATCTAAGCAAAACAGTGCTGAGCTTCAGATTTGTGGAGGAGATCTCCCTTAGGCAGCACGGCCATGTTGGGTGTTTTAATTCCATTTCCTAGTGATTTCTGTACTGGAAGAACTGGCTATGCATTCTGTATTGTGCTCCGAGACTCTTGGGATGGTAAGAGCAACTGGCAACACAGTGTTTGAGATAGTGCAGGTCTTTGATTATCATCCATATAGTATCAAAATTAATATGGCCATAGTTTTTATATGTTGGGTTTGTTTTGTTTTGAATTCTTGTGTTTTTAAAGTTCAGATTGAAGTATTTACAGTGAATGACACCAAGTCCTGGATTTGCTTCAAAATCATCCAATTAACGCAGCGGTTCTCAACCTCGGGGTCGCGACCCCTTTGGGGGTCGAACGACCCTTTCACTTGGGTCACCCAATTCATAACGGTAGCAAAATTACTATTATGAAGTAGCAACAAAAATAATTTTATGGTTGGGGAATCACCACAACATGAGGAACTGTCTTAAAGGGTCACAGCATCAGGAAGGTTTGAGAACCACTGAATTAAAGGACGATTGGCCCATTGGATGATCACTAGAATTAGTCAACAATAGTGATGGAGTCATTTGGATTTTCTTTACTTTCCTCTTTTCCATACTTTTGACTATTATTGATATGTTCAGTAATTCAAGTTAAAAATAATAATAATAATAAACCACCAAAGCCCACATACAACCAACAGCCCCCATAAATAAACTGAGAGGCACAAGAAGAAGTGCTACATTTTTGGTCCCGTGGTCAAGCTGTTTACTAATGCAACCGATACTTTTTCTGCAGACCCTGCCATTATCAACTGCTGCACCCATAAATGTAGTCCTGGCTACATTCCCTAGTTATTTGGACAAGTGACTTCAATTGACCAGAGAAAATATTTCAATCACAACCGAATCATCTAATTACTGAGGGCATATAGCAAGCTCCATGTGACGTGATTTTCAATGGTCAATATCTATTTCAGAATCGGTGTCAAAGTTTTGAAGTTATACTTATTCAATCTTTCTTTTGTGACTTGTAAATAGCTCCACTTTGAAAGCTCACAAACGCAACAAGTGACCGTAAAAGTGTTTGAATTTCAGAGACTTCCTTTTGACAGATTTCTTAAGTTATGGAATGCAGCCATCAGCAGTCTGTAGAAAAATGAAATGCTGCAAGTCTATTTTTATGCAGCTGGGATCAAGTTACTAAATGGATCAAAAGAAATAATTTCTTTGAAGAGGTGGCTGTTGACACCAGTGCCCTAAAAATAACGGCAATTTTGTGGGTACAGAAACTTGTTTATATCGCAGTGGAAGCAACTATAGATATAGTTCCACATATACACTGCTCTCAAGATGCAGTGGCTACCACTCTGAGCATATTTTAATCTACCTCAGTTTAACATTACTGCTATTAAGAGCAAAACTGCTTGCTATCTCTTGAATAATTGGCATAGCTAAAGACAATTATCCCTACCAAGCTTAGCTTATTGTGTTCATAATAAATACAACCACAATCATTTATCAAATTCTTACTCTGTGCCAAACATCAGCCAAATACCTTCCAACATTATTTAATTTGATTTTAGAATTTAATTAGATTTTAATAATCAGCAATTGTTGCCATCATTTTACAGATGATATTGCTGATTCTAGGAAAAAAATCTTAAGTGTAACTTGCCAAAGGTTATACCGCCCATATGACTCTGAATTGGAATTTGAACTCTTGTCAGATTAATTCCAAAAAACAATAAGGAAGAAGAGGCATGGCTCACCTTAGAATGCAAATGAGAAACATTGTAAAGAAATAAACCCATTTCAGATCCTTCGGTTAAAAACTCAACACGATTTTCTCACAGAAAATAGTAGACAAACAGGAAGAAACTAGTTCTTGACAAAATGATATAGACTTAGCTCGGGAGCCTGGGTGGGTGGGTGTTGCCTCGGGTGGGCAGCCACACACGAAACAGTTCACAATCACCAGCTGCTTCACGGGTGTAGGGTGAGGCTCTCTGTTCCCAGAAACATGTGCAGCCTCAATCCTCAACAGGGGCAATTCTCCTGTGCCCCTGCAGTCACTGTGAGTCTGAAT
>NW_022111379.1:22320614-22326095 GCF_000313985.2 Echinops telfairi
CCTACAGAAGGATGCAATGTGGTAGATGGTGATGTATTCAGAAACAACAACGAAAAAGTAATTCGATGTTAATTGCCTATTCACTAACTTACTGTTGCTTTGGGGGGGGGGTCTAAAGTAAAAAGAAATGGTGAAAAAGGTTGTCTTATAATACCTGAGGGAAAATCAATATGAATATTGCTTATGAATCTTCCATATGAGTACCAAAACCAAACCGATGCTATCGAGTCAGTGCCAAGCCACGGGGGCCACGCGCGTGTCGGAGCCGAACAGTAGTCCACGGGGTTCTCAGCGGCTGAGCTGTTGGCAGTGTCTCCCCAGATCTATCTTCTGAGGTGATTTCTGAGACGGTACATTGTTACGTAGAGTAGGAAGCCTCATCTTTCTGCAGCGAAGTGGACTAGAACCTTGAACCTTTCGGTTGGGCTAAACACTTTGCCATTTGCCCCACCAGGGATGCCTTCTATATGAGTAGTGGAAGACTATTTCCTAACAACTTTGAAACAGAGGGGATCCATTCTGAAGCAAATCTAAAACGTGAGAGACCCGAGTTGTGTGTGAAATTATTTCTTCCCATTTGTGCTCTCTTGGTGGCAGCACTAAGCCTGGCGACTCCACCGAAAGAGTTCATTTGAAATAAGATGAGAAGGCCAAAAGGGAATGAAGTTGAAGCAAGTCTCCATAGCATGCCCTTCGGATCTACCATGTCTGTGAGCTACTGGCGCCCTGCCGGTGGATGTTTGAAAAGTGCATGAGATGTTGAATTACTGGATTCTGTAGCTGTACTTTTCAGGACAACTTGATATTGGAGACAAAGGAAAACTACCTACCCTTTGGTTACTTAAGAAAGTATGAAGAGACATTTTGCTTGCAAAAATTCCATTAGTTCACAGCAATCACATGAATGATACAGACACTTTGAGGAAATATCTTTTAAAAGGTGAAGAGTCAACACTGATACCATCAGGGCAGGCTGATGTCCCATCAATGCATTAAGCAGGGCTTTTTTCCCTTATGAGCTGGAGAATTCCAGGTAGAGTTGACAATCTTCCATTTATTTAGAGCTGAAAGGGTTCTTAATGGTGAACGAATAACAAGTTCACTTTTCTCAACTTAACGAGCACGGTGAGGGAGCCCTAGAAAGATGACGCGTTTATGTGGCTCCCAACAAATCACAAAACCTCTCTGAGATTCCAGTCTCTCGTGCTCACCGCAAGGACGGGTCTCCTTCGTCTCAGAGCAGCATCTTGTGGAACAGCAGTCAGTGCTATAATTCACTGAAGGCTATTATTGTTCTTGTTAGCTGCTCTCTAGTTGACTTCTTCTCATAGTGGCTGATGATAGGCCCAATCAATGGCCAACATGGAATGGGAATCTTGCTTTGCTCATTTCTATACCCCTGTTCTCACCAGCCAGCCCAGCGTGGGTTCTGTCACTTGTGCCCAGGTCGGCCTGGCGCCGTACATGTCTCACGTTCACAAATGGCAAGAGGAGAACAGGTCACGCAGACTCTATGGACGAAGGAGCACTTTGTAAGGAAGGAGCAAAGCGGTTGTAGCTGTAGTTCCAGTCAAGACGACTGCAAGGAGGAAAGAACGGGTTGCAGTTTGGTAAAGTGTAGTTGCGCCAAAGGGGAAAGGGGAGGTCAAGGGGCATCAAGAATTTGTTTATTTATTTATGTTCATTGTTCCGGTTCCGTGGCAATATCATTCAGCCATCTCACTCAAGGCCTCTGCCGAGAGCCATCGGACCTCAAGAACCCATTAAAACCAGATTAGAGAAAGTCGTCACAGAGGAAAAGAAAGTTACGCAATAGAAGTTATCCAAGAAATAATACACAAGGTTGACCGTGAAAAGGTGCACCTAGCAATATTCTGGTCCCTCAAAGGATGGAGGACTGGCTTAAGAAGGGCCTTCTTTTGGGGGGTAAATTATCACAGGTACAAATGTTGATATATTACCTTCAAGAGATCTGCTGTAGTTGATATGTTTTTAATATAAAGATTTGGGGCTAGTATAATCAGTGAAAGGGAGAACGCATTAGTAATCAGTGTGGATAAGCCAGCCCCATTTTGTAGGCAAAATAGTTTGTTCACAAAAAGTAATTGTAAATTTAAAATCGGTGAAAATAATTTAATACCATACCAGGTAGCTGTAGGAGAGAAACTTCTCCTGAACCATGACCAGACTAAGCACAATTTAGATAAACTCCCTTCCTTCATACACTTATTGAGCACCGCATTTTTTCTCTCATTGATATAGTTTAAAAATAAATTCCAGGATCATGTGTTTAATGTATAGATTCCCATATTTCCCAGAGTAATAGCTGACCTGTCTTGTTCTTTGCTGCAATGCAACCACTTAGTAGAGTATCTGTCACACATCAATCATTCCAGAAATATTTGTGGAACGTGTAAACACCCATGTGGCAATGAAGAGAGAAGAGGAGAGAAATTGAAATACAAGAAAAGACTACAGAAAGGAAAGAGAGCGCTAGATACAGTTCAAATGAAAAGGGGAAGAGAGATGGACAGCTACAAAGTTATCAGGATGATTTTCCAATCTGTCCCTTTCTCTCATGCATTGGCTGAGCCAGGTGAAATCCCTGAGGAGCTAACGTGCCTTCTATCCTGGGTACACAGATGCTTGGTGAGGGTGGCTTGCAAAGAAGGGATAGGGAAAACTAGGATAGAAAAGTGATCAGATAGAAAATAAAAACAGTGAAATAGATGAAGGGTATTGTGCTCAATGCCACAGCTGAAAGGTTTCTACTTTCCAGAGAATCAGCCTAGCTTGCAGGTAGAGTATTGACCTGCAGGCAAAGCACCGTGTCTATAAAACAAACCACTGAGCTGGGCAATAAAAGGGAGGGAGAGAGAATCAGAGGGCTAATGTCTTGTTTATGTCCCCTTTATAGCATCTTTGAGATGTTATGCAGTCCCACCGCTGGCTTTAGTTCATATGCTTTTCTGATTAAGGCAGTACATACCAAAGCAATCTAGAATTAATGTGCAATTTGGAAAAAGAGGAATGGACGGGGGCTAGAAAAGGAGAAACGCTTGTAAGACATGCTTAACTCTTTACTAAATCTATGATAGATTGTTAAGTCCCTAAGACATTTGTAACTCTTTTAAACACACCCAGTTCTACCATATTGTGTTTAGTGATACTAATCCTTGTTTATAGCCTAACTCTTGCAAAATAAGATTTGTTCCCAGTAAATAGTTGTAAGTAGTGACAAGTTTTATTATACTAATCTTGATCACAGATTTATAAAAACCTTAAGTGAAAAAAAATGAAAATGTTAGCAACTAGGATGATATTCAATAGGAAGAAGATTTTTATTTAAAACAAAGTTTAAAGCTAGACTGAGAAAGGGCCTCTGAAAATACTTACAAACTACCAAGGCATGTTTTTAAAACTTTTCATTAAACTCGACTACTATTTTGAATCTGGAGCATCGGTTTCATGCTTTGTAACTTTGCCATTATGAGGTTTGGGGAGGCTAGAGGAAGTTTGAGTGTTGCTTACAAATGTACTCAAGTGCAGCTCTCCAAATGGCTGACAAATGATTCTAAAATGATCCGCAGATAGAGGGACCACAAAGTGAGGGATAATAGAAAGATCAACTTTTTTCTTTTTTGCCTTCAAAGGGAATCCGTCTTAACTGGATGTGAATTCTAAGTAACACCTCCCGGCACTCACAGCTTTAAAAATACTCCTAAAGTTGTTGGGGTTTGTTTGTTTGTCTTTTGTATCCAAAGTGGGTTTATTAGAATGGCTTCCCACTCATCTTGATTCAGGGTCTCTTAGTGCTGCTTCTGTCTGAAGGAGCATCCTTCTGGAAGGCTCTGGAAGCCTTGCTTTTTCCTCCTGGAGGCTGACAGAGGACAGGAGAGCAGCCAACACACAAAACTACTGTTTGTCCATGGCTGCAAACCGGGCTTTTGACATCCATGAAGTAGGAATTGGGGCTCTGCACCAGGCGCCTCGTCGGGAGAGGGAACAGGGAAACCCTTTGCGAGAGGCATGATCACGTGGGAAGGCCCTGAAAGGCGCTCCTCACGGTTTTATGTAACCACTCCAGCCAAATCGTTGTTTGGGAAATATGTAGTTTGGCAAATTTAGTTCTCGTCTTTGGATTCACAAGGATAAGAGTCATAGAATGATTAAGTGGAGAAATTTGCAAGCCAGAAAAAAATTCTAATTCTTCTGATTCCGCTATTTTCTATCCAACCCAGGTCCTGTTTCCTCATCCCTAAGGTGGGAGAAGCAACTATTCACCACTAGAGGCTACATGAGGATTGAACAATGTCCTAGATGGAAGCGCACAGCATAGTGCCCAATATATAATGTATATTCAATAGACGGGAACAATTTATAACCATAAGTGATGGCTATTATTAATAATAAAAGCCACCCATTACAAAGCAGGATTGTTACCATCACATTTGACATCTCTCTCAGTTCTAAGAAAGGCCATTTTCTACCTTGCCTCTTCTCTGAACTTCTACTTATGCCATATTATCATTACCAAGAAATATTTCTTGTAAGTCTAATAAGCATAAGGTATTACATTAGGCTCTCTAAATAACACAGCCAGAATCAATCATTCTCTCAGGCAGGCCACTAGCGGATCTTATACTTCCTCTATCATGGCAGTAATATTCTGTGTTGTGATTATTTATTTGTGTCTTATAATTGTGAGTAAACCTTAATCTATATTCACAGCACCTAGCATAATTCCAGAAATACAATAGAAGCCCATACATACAATGTTGAATGAATGAATGAAATGAGAGAGACGATATGCCCATTTAAATGATCTACAGAATAAGATAACATTTCACAAATGTAGGAGGAAGAAATTCTTTCTTTTTCATGTTGGTTGACTACTATTAATCATTTATGAATGCAACCATATTCCATTATTGAGAGTACAGTATAGGTATTCTGGAAGGTCACATTCTATGTTGTGTATGAAGAAGACGACGACAGGAAACCAGGGAGGCCTCTTGAAGGATAAATGAGCAAAGACTAGGAGGACGAATGCAGTCATTCCTGGGACTCAGAGCATGCCAGTCTCGGCAGTTTGGGAAGAAAGTGACACGTATACATTGAGATTTAGTGAGAGGTCTAAAAGGGGCTTGAACTTTTTCATAGGAAGAAAATCTCCTTTTAGCTGTTCAAAGGGGTTAGAGGAATATAGAATTGCATCCATAAGAGTGATGCCCACAGTAAGAAATTAGGTCTAGATATTTATTGTAACTGTTAGATAATATAAACAAACAATCTAGTGGCAGAACCAGCCTCCTTGGCCTCATCAATGAATGTCATTAACTGATCCAGGGGCCTTTTACCAGACTCTGTGGACTGAGCCATGGATGTATCTCAGGTTGGTGCGGGAGTCTGTGACTGCCAGAGATGGCTGTGAAATGTCCATGAGAGAAGCCCTTTAGGCACCTGGTCTGCCAGGAATAG
>NW_022111379.1:22326545-22327428 GCF_000313985.2 Echinops telfairi
TTCTGCCCCACATCTAGAAGGCAAGAAACCAAGAGGTAGAAGACTCATTGGGGAATGCATTTGTCTCTGGATCTTTATTCTATTGAGAAGTCCTGGCTTACATGGGCAGTGCCCAGAAGGCCAAGGTAAATGAGCAATGACCTTTCCTTAGCAAGTCTTTTTGTATCTTTAATTTTACGTGCGCATGTGTAACAAAATTTCGCACTGAACTATTCCTCAAATGTACAATTTAGTGGCATTAATTGTATTCATTGTGTTGTTCAACCATCTCCATTGATCGTTCGCAAATGTTTCCATGACCTTCCTTAGGAAACCTTTTTTAATACGCTCAGAATTTGGTAGATGGTTTTTCTCTGGCACAGTATCTGACTTATTCATTGGCACTTTCTTTTGTTTCCTTAGATTTGTTCCTATTTTGTATCAAACACATACATGTCCAAGTTCTGGTCATAAATGGTGTAGGAATAGAGTAGATATTATTCACTTTTCTTATTATCGGTTTTCTTCAGAACCAACCTAGTTGTAGATCGATTGAGAATTAATCTGATTTGCCTTCCATCTTAAGTCTTTCTAGCATGCTACTGCTAGGATTTCAGAAGAAAAGAAGTTACGAGAACACGGAAACATCCAATCTCCCTCACCGACTCCCAAACAAACACCAAATCCACGGCCAAATTCAGCAACACTATAAAACAGGGTCGAACTGCCCCTGCAGGTTTCCAGACCGATTCTAGTGAAAAGCCTCATCTTTCTCCCATGGAGCAACTAAGGGTTTAAAACGACAGACGCTGTGGTTAAAGCCCAAGAAGTCATCTAGCCAACAGGGCTCCTGCTCTCAGGAACTCATTCATCCACTGCCCTGGAGGAGGTTCAGACTCAGAAC
>NW_022111379.1:22328125-22329465 GCF_000313985.2 Echinops telfairi
CTTTCCTTCCTACTAAACTATATTCAAATTATGCTTGGCTTAAACAGGGATGGGGAGGGGGCATCCTGTCTGTAGTGCATTAGCTTATGGTTCAGGGTCTACTTTCAGTCGCGTGCTGTCTTCTTGTCTACTGAAATCTTCATACCTGTGGGTGGGAGAGAAATTCCCAAATCTACCTCGGACCAGGACATTTTACTCACGGCTGCTTTTTGTGATGTTTGGTTTCACTCAACCCTATGACTTCCACACTATCTTCCTTTTCTGTTCAAACTTATTGTTTTGTTTTGGTTAAAATTATGATCACTTTCAGTACCGCACACATCCCTGTCTTGCATCTTTTTCTCCACCTACACACACTGGCCTGTTTCCTTTGATTCTCCCAGGTCTGTCCCAGCTGCTCCTTAGAATCCTTCACCCACTCAGCTCTTGGCAACTTCTACATAGCTGTCCCCTAGTCTTGGAACAGTCTTTCAATGTGAGCCACGTCCTTTACTTCAAAAAGAAGTAAAATTCCGCAAGCACCATACGTTTAGAGAAAGCATCAAGCTTCCATGATCCGTTTCCTCACCATTGCCAGAATTCCCCTTACCGTTTAAAAGGAGGGTTTGCTTATTTGTTTCGTGCTTCCTCGTGTACAAATTAGTAAACATTTTCAGTAGTCAATTCTCCCTCAACTGTCCCATTTTAAAAATGGGTTGGTTTGGATGCTCAGCCTTAAGCAATAAATTCCCACTGCAGTCCGCGTATCAATGCATGAATAAAACAAAGTTTGCATTGCTCTGGGCAGCTTAAAGCCTACACATTATTCTTGTGCACAGTGTTAACAATTTACCTCCCTTCTACAGTCGTAAATCTTTTTATATAAAAGTCCAATATATCAAGTGCCCTATCGACCACAACAGGGTTAACTTACTCAAATGATTGGCTCAATTCAGTTCTGCCAGAAAGCATTTGAAAGTGGCCCATCCCAAGTGTGAGGGACGTCGGCATAAAAACCGACGAGACCCCTGCATTCATGACACCAGGGATGTTGGTGACTGGCTTTGCCTCAAACCACCACGAACAGTGGGTAAACCAGGAGTAGCAAGGTGCCAGTTTCAGATGGCTTTTTCTGAGCTGCACACTACCACCACTTGAATGTCAACCACAGCTTAGTCCCATGCTAGGAAATGTTTCAAGCTCATTCTTACACTGTGTCTAAGATAAGTTCCCTTTGCCTGCTCTGCCTTATGTAGAACACCAATGATCAATATTGTCATATTTTCCATACTGTTCAATAGTTTAATTAATGACTTTGATTAAAAATAACAGAAGGCATGTCTCTTATCTTTATAATATGA
>NW_022111379.1:22330649-22332562 GCF_000313985.2 Echinops telfairi
ACGGCAACCTGCTATCAGCAGGGAACACAACCTCACATGCTGAGAGTGAAGAGGATTTGAAGGACTGGCTGGTGAACATCGAGGACTGCCACTTTCAGTATGGATCGGTATAAAAGATAAAAGCAAAATCCTCACACATGGACCAATAACTAATATTATGATAAATGGAGCAACATTTTGAAGTTGGCAAGGATTTCATCTTGCTTGGATCCGCAATCGATGCTCATGAAAGCAGCAGTCAAGAGATCAAAGGACACAGTACTTTGAGGCATTCTGCTGCACAAGACCTTTTCAGTGTGTTGAAAAGCAAGGATGCTACGTTGAGGACTAAAGTATGCCTGACCCAAGCCACAGTGTTTTCCATCATCTCATACGCATGTGCAAGTTGGACACTCAATAGGGAATACCAAAGAAAAATGGATCTATTTGAACTGTGGTGTTGGCAAAGAATATGGGAAGTCCTGTGGACTGCCAAAAGAACAAACACATCTTTCTTGAAAGAGGTGTAGTCAGAATGCTCCTTAAAGGCAAGAACGGTGAAACTTTGTCTAAGGTACTTTGGACATGTTGTCAGGAGAAAGCAATCCTTGAAAAAAGGACATCATGCTTGTGACAGCAGAGGGGTCGCACAAAGAGGAAGGCCCACAAGGAGACGGACTGACACAGCGACTGCTACACGGGCTCAGGCATCGGAACAGTTGAGAGGCTAGCACAGGCCTGGGAAAACGTTAGTTTTGTTGCGTATGGTTCGCTGTGTTTCAGAACTGACTGGACGGCCCGAACGACATAACTTGGAACTGACATGACTGAGGCTCAGTGATCATACCTAAAGTTCTTTCTAATCTTAACATTTCTGACTCCTTGCAAAGGGAGCAGTATGACCTGCTCTGGCTCTTTCAGACTGGGTGGGTCAGGGAAGAATCAAGCTCCTCAGGGTATTCCATGTCTGATCTGTCAGAAATAGAGCAACTGGACCCTCTTCCAAAGTGCCTCTGGGTGGGCTCAAAACCCTCCAAAATTCACTGCCATTGAGTCAGTTCCTACAGAAAGCAAATCTATAGACAGTGTAGGATTGCCCTGAGGGGCTTCTCAAACTTTAAATATTCATGGGAGCGAACAGCCACATCTTTCCTCCCAGGAGGGGCTGGTGGGTTCGAACTGCTGATCTTTAAGTTAGCAACTCAATGTGTAGCCCTCAAAGCCCCAGAGCTCCCTTAAGGTGAGCTCAAAGTTATCTCAAGCTGCCAATCCAAGGAGACAATATCTGATTCATACAGTGACTGTTCATATGTTCCATATAATACTTCCTTTATCCGTGCACATGCTGCTTGCACAGTATTGTTAATAAAACAATAGGCTTCTCTCTGAGATAAAAACGGGAAAGTGCAGGAATGGGAAAAGACCCCTTCACTTAGTGCAAAGGCAAACTTCGTATGTTTTTAAAGATACTCCATTTGTAACAATCATAATAGGTTTCTGGGGACCAAAAAAAAGTAAGTTTATAAGAGATAGTAAAATGACTTTATCTGGAAAAGAAAATCCATTTCTAATTAATTGGTATAAACTGTATTTTTTCTCACTTGGGTGTTACTTCCATAGCCCTTAGGCCCAAGGTATTTAGAAGGAGGGTGAACAGCAGTCTCTTGTATTATGTCTCCTTAACAATGCAGGAACACGCTGTCTTTTAAAATATATAATGCTTTTAACCTTTGCATTTTCTATTTACTCATATCTAAATAGAGAACTTCTGCCAAGGTAGGAGACGTGAATGCCGAGTTCACCTCAATTCAGGCAGTTGTGCTAAAGGCTGCAATGGGAAGAACAGCGTGAAGGAATAATTGACAGCTGAACTGCATGGTCCTACGAAGCCTCTCTTCAGGGAATCTCTGATTGCTCTTAATGGCACTTTAAAA
>NW_022111379.1:22333484-22336392 GCF_000313985.2 Echinops telfairi
TGCTGTCCTTCATCTTTATTGCCCTATTTACAAGCCAGGCCTCAGCTTTCCTGTATCCTGACGGTGAACACATCTCCCAGAAACACTCTTCATCAGGGAGCTGGCAGCAACTCTGAAATCTGGCTTCTGACAGAAGGGCATTCTCTCAGGAGCGTCCTTGCTTTGGAATGATCATTTTTTTAAATGTTTTTTCAGTCCCATTCAATTATATTGAGATTCAGAAAATCTGTTGAACCTGATTCTGATAGTCTGGGGCTAGAGAAGCATTCTTTTCCTTCTCCTCTTGCCGTTTTCCTTTTCTGGTGGTACCTTTCAGTCACTCCTTTCATGCGCCCGCTTATCCGACAAGCTTTTATCGCACGTCTTTCACTCATTAGAGGTTCTGTGCTAGACTTCATGGCTACAGTAGTCAAGAAGGAATGATCTGTACTCTTGAGAAGTGGACAGCCGTACTACTTTATATAGTCATCCTATTAAACAAGGGACAATGCATCTTTATGGGTTGAGGGGTATGCCTAGAAGCAGCGCACTGTCATCCCCGCTTAATGACTATGTCATGTCTCAGTACAGGGAAGAAAAGCACTCTAGAAGCCATGGATGAACTAACCAGGCTGCTTGATGATCAATGGACACGCTGAGGCACACACGAGGGGTCTTCAAACAGTTTGTGGAGAAATGGATTTAAAATATAATGGACCTGTCACGAGACCTTTTTAAAGCACCCTGATACACGAACAGACATTTATCCAGTGGTAGTGTTTGGTCTATTAATTGCATCCCTAACATCTGGGATATTATATGAATATAATTCAGCCCAATGTAAATTCTTAACTGGTTAAGGTTAGAGAAGAAACTGGACAATAAATTCCACCAAGAATCCGTCACCAGGATACAAAGTATTTGGCAACAGTTAGGCACAATTAGTGTCAATACTATATAAACACACCATTGATCTATAAAGCCCGTGTCTTGATTGCAATCAATGGTCCACATATATAATGGTGCCCTTTTCCATTCTTCCTCTTTCATCTTTTTTCCTAGTTAATTATTTATATTGAAGAGTCACTAACCCCTTCTTGGAGATGTGGTCTTTGCTTTCCTAAACTAGGTCAAACTCTCTATAATTTCTCTTCCTATGAAGTATCTTTCACAATTTCAACTTAGTAAATTGCTAATTTGTTGTCAATGCCCAGCTCCCACCTTTACATTTAATTTCATTAACAGGGCCCTTTGCTTGCTGTCTTTGCCAATGTATTCCTGAGCATAAACGAGAAATGAATGTTTAATAAGTATTTCTATCTTTTTGTTTTATTTTTCAGTAAGTATTTCATGTAAGTTATTGAAATAAATTGTTGAACCAACCCCAAACCGCAGGGTACAACCTCATATTCAAATGTGACTTTATATAATATATTGCAGTTACACTTAGTGATGTAATAATATCCAATTTCCTTTCTTTAAAAGGTTACACTGAAAAATTTAAATTCTTGAATGTTACAAGCTGAGTATTAGAATCATTTGTACTAATTTTTTAGTCATTTTTACTATTATTAAACATACACCTCTATACTAGTTGACTTCTGTAGCCTTGTTTTGGTCTTAAATGGTAGTGTGGGACTGTATGGAATACCAAATTCCATTGTCAGTATGCTTTCCCTCACCCCTTAGCCATGGTCAAATCAAGAGAGAGCGAAGAAGCATGAATCGTTGCATATTTTAAAAAGAAGAATCCTTCGTTTGTTAGCATGTCCTGGGTCTGTCTATTTTAAAAAGTTGTCACTCGCAGGACAGTCGGGTACCCAGGGACAGCCTCTTGAAGTCCTCATGGTCTCTCCTTTCCCCGTGCTGTGTTCAATGTCGTCAATCAAAGGACTGGTCCCTGCAGAGACTCTGCTTTTTAAAAGAGAGATGTACTTTATATACTCTGCTTTTTAACTCTTTTAAGGTATTCAAGAGCTCACACATTTGAGAGAAGACCTCCCCGTAAATGGAGGCACAGTTTTTCTTACTTCTGAAAGCAGCTGGTTGGCACAGGTTGGTTCTGCTCCCACTCTGATGGTATAAAACATGCAACGCTGGCTTCGTACTACAAAGAGTCCTTGATAAGTCATCATAGCATTGAACAACCCAGAGGGCCCGGGGTTTTAAGAATAGGCTGATGAAGCACAGCGTTGATGCCATTTAGGCTCCCATTTACTCTGGACTGACTTTTTTCAGACTTGGGAAACATGTCACCTTTCCCTTTAGATGGACCTTGGCGACTGGGGTTATACATTCAGTTGCTTACCACAAGGTCCGTAGTTGGAACCCACCAGCTGGTTCTTGGGAGAAAGATGAGGTTGTCTGCTTCTAGAAAAACTGACATTCTCAGAATCCCCAGGAGAGGGAATCGATTTGATGTTAGTGAAGTTGCACTTGGCAGGTGTGGGGTGGAGGGGCGAGTACCTGTGTGACAGTTTGCACTCAACTATTAACCAAAAAGGTTGGTGGCTTGAGCCAGCCCAGCAACAGGGAAACGAAAGGCCTGAGAATCCGCTTCCCTAAAGAGTACAATCAAGGCCCTTGTATGATGCAGGGGCCTTACTCAGTCACACGCAGGGTCCTCACCAATCAGATGACCACAATGGGTGTGCTTTTATGTTGTGTTTGTAGAAGAGGTCAGAGCAGCAACTCAAAAGCTTTGGGGGCAGGGCAGGGCTAGACAATCCTGAGCAAGTGGAGAAGCCCACACATTTGCAGAAGGAGGGCAGGGAGAGTGGATGGAAAGGTAAAAGTAAATGCGAATTGCAATGAAATGTTGGGATGCAAAAGATCACTGGACTGGCTGCATTCAAGTGCCGGGGAAAGAGGAATCAGAACAACATAAAGCTTGGGGAACAGTCATATTACAGAAATACCTTAAATGAGT
>NW_022111379.1:22336790-22339331 GCF_000313985.2 Echinops telfairi
TCTATCATTTATTTCTAAAATCCAATGTGTGGCATTAAAGATTTGGTCATATTAGGACAATATTGTTCTTTGTTAGAATGAAACTTACTGGCAAGAGCTCTTATTCTAGTTTATTTAAGTTTCAAGATCCTAATAAGACAGGCTGGCTTTTACCAAATGGATCAATGAGTCCGAATCCCAGCTCTGAGACTCACTGCTGGTTACTAAGCTTCTAATTTACACAGAAGAATGAGAATTAAAATGGTCAGGTGGCAACAAATGGCTCAGAGAGGAATGAGGAACAATTGACAACAATTTCCTCAATTACTCCTTTTCTCTACTCTGATTACACGTGGTTTCCCTGCAATTCACAGAGGAATACACAGAGAGGCTACCTCATTTATTAATATATTTCCCTATAATTAAAAAATATTATGAATAATTGACTTCTTTTTACTAGTAAACATCTCTGCAGATTAATTTTTGCTGTTACTTAATGAGGCAGATTATGAAACTTGCTTATCAATTTATCAAACAGTTGCCATCTACAATAATTGTTGAGGTGTCTCTTTCTTGAGTTATTATCTGTTTATCACTAACAGATACAATCATGCAGTTGTAAAATGATTTTATCACAAGGTTTATGCAGTAACTCATGATAAATTATCAAGGCAGACCTACTTAATAATATGGAAAACTAGCAACAACAAAAAAGACCTTAAAGGAGAAATGAAATTGCAAGTATCTATTCAGGTGATACTGTTGTCCGTTTCCTTGTCAAGCTCACGGCTACACCCATTGCCATGACCCAGCCCAGGGGAAAGTCGGTGGGGTTTAGATAATATTCAGATTATTAAAATAGGGTGCAATTCCATATATTAGTGTATTGTCAGCCCTGCGTCTAAAAAAATTCTAGGTCATGAGATCATGGCGAGGAATACTCGTGTTAATCTAGCAGAGCTTTAAGAAGCTCAGTTAAATTGGAATAGCATTTAGCAAAAAAGGTGATTTTTTTCAAAATTGACATTTAAGTATACTGAATCTTATCAATCGGTACTAATTTTCAAGCTATAGCATCAGACATGTGACCATTGGTGTCGTGTGGATTTCTAGAATGATCTCAAATCCCACAGATAGGATACTATTTTGCTTTACAAATATATGTGTGTATACAAAGTGATCATATGAATTTAAAAACAGAAACATGTCGGCATTTGTGAAGCTCATGAACATGAACTATAAACCATTAGAAACCTGGAAGTCTCGAGAAATCTGAAGTGAGCTGTAGGACTATGTGAAGTGTGTAAATAACACAAAAACCTGTCAGTGACTTCCTGATACCTTGTCATGTGGAAGACTATCTAGTATACATACTTTGTCAACTACCTTGATATATAAGTAACTTTTCTAACCTCTGACCTTGAAGAAAAAACGTGAAATGTAGCTAATCTCCCAACGTGGCAGGGAAAATGCATACTTGTCTTTGATCGCACAACAGCCCCTGTTGTATAAGACCACGGCGAGCCTTTCACAGATAAACCCTGCATTTCTTCCCACTCTTTGAAAGATCACAAAAGCAGAGAAAACTTTCTCAAGTCTCATACTCTCTCTGAAAATCAAGAGCTCCCCCAGAAATCTGAGCCACCCCAGAGAGGACATTCAAATGCCCAACATACATATGAAAAGATATTTGCAATTATTGGCCATTAGAGAAGTGCAGAAAACAACTGTAATAAATCACCATCTTGCAATGACACTGAGTAAAACTGTAGACAACAACAAATGCGGGTAAGGTTCTAGGGATGCTGGAACACTGACACATTACCGATGGGGTTGTAAAATGGTATAACTTCTTAAAAAAAACTAGAAATGGACATACCTTAGGATTTAGCCAATCCCACTCCTCAATTTAATCTAGGATTAACATTAAACATTAAGATCATTAACATAAAGAGATATATAAGCATGATGTTCATTGCAACATTATTCACTTTAGCAAAAAGATTAATACATCTTAAATGCCTGTCTGCAAATAGATGAATAAACAGATGGTGGTGCATACACACAATGAAGAATATTGCATGGCTATAAAGAATGAGTTCATGACACATAATATAGATTAATCTGGAGGACAGTATGCTGAAGGTAATAGGTCAATAACAAAAGGATGCATATTCCATGGTCTCATTATTATAAAATCAAGAACAGGTGTACACAAAACACAGCAAACAAGGTTTCTCAACAGTTACCAGGGATAGGAGAGGGAAAGAGAGGGGATAACTTTTTGGATGGCAGACATTTGGGTTTCTCTGACAATGGGAAAAGCAGTACTTGGTATGGGAGACGTCAGCACAACTTTTCTGAGGTAAAGAAAGAAAACAGGATGTAAGTAAAAAAGGGACAATGTTGGTAAATGCTATAACATAGAAAATATGTGGGTGGGTACAAAGGTAGATAGATATGTATGTCTACCTTTGGGGACTTCAAAAACTTCATAGAAAATCTCCATTATCTTTTAATGTCATGAACATTCATGTCTATATATATAATAAGGCCCAGAGG
>NW_022111379.1:22340204-22341177 GCF_000313985.2 Echinops telfairi
TGAGATAAATATTTTCTGCTATGGCATCCTCTCTCTCTTCCTCCCTGCTGATCTGACCAGCGTGCCTCTGCTTCAGCTGACTCTTTGCCTCAGCTGTGTGCTGCACTACCCATGGACCGAGCCAACCCATGGATCAGGTCATTAGAGCTTGAGGTTTCTTTGAGAGCTTGAGATCCCATCAGGGGCCTGCTTAGCTAAGTCCCTCATTACTGACTGTTGCTGCCCCACTCTGCTGTCTGCTGCCTTGTAGTCAACTCTGCCTGTCTTGCCTGAGGGAAGACTCTGCTGTCTGCTTTCTTGGCCTTGGACCAGCAGCCTTCTTGAGTTGAAGGACCTTCGGTATATTAACTGTTCCACAAAAGTGAGTTAAACTGAGACCTCTGTACCGGTGTGTGGACTAATTAGCCATTATATACCTTCCTTCGCACTGTATAAACCTATCCTTTTAGTTATATATTATATATACATAATCATAAGTGTCCTGATTTTGTTTCTCTAAAGAACCTTGCAGAACACAATACCTGTGACTAATGTGCTCACTTCCACTGTCAACTATATGAGACCAAAGGGTCAAACAGAAAATTCAACAAGGGGAAGGAGAACTGGATAAATGGAAACAGTTCAAGTAGAATGAAAATCAAAAGGATGCTGACACAGTGTGAAAATTGTAAAAAAAACCAAAAACAAATCAGAACCAAATTTGCTGTATAAACCATCACTTAAAACAATAAAACTTAAACAAAATAATCATTTAAATCCTTTCCCCACTTCACATACCTAATTTGTAAGCATTTTCTATGTACTCTGCCTCCAAAATGCATTTGAAATTTGAACACCACATCAATTTGAGCACCACATCAACCCAAATCCAAGCTATCACCACATCGCTGTGGACTCCAACAGGAATGTCCTTGTGGGTTTTCCTTCTAGCCATGCTTCTAAGAAGTCGAATGACTTTGGAGATGGTAGCGAG
>NW_022111379.1:22344238-22351281 GCF_000313985.2 Echinops telfairi
AACTTAAGCACCCTTCGGCTGCACATACGGTGACTATGAGACACAACAACTCCCAAGCACCTCACAACACCAGAAACGTGTTAAAACATTACAGTTTTATAGCATTTAAATGCCTTGAGACAGACCTATAAGGCATAAAAATCCAAAGTGAGTCCATTTTGACTGATGCCATCTCTCTGCAGGGTTTCCGGAACTGTGAATCTCTATAGGAGTAATGGATTTGGTTTCCTTCGAGTTGGTCCTATATCAATAGTCCCTGAGAGATACACACAATTAAGGGAAAGGTTGGCAGTCACACCAAAGGTGACAACCAAGACAATTCTACGGAGCAGTTCGACCACGCACACATGGGGAGGTGTGGTTGTGCACTGCACAGCTGTACAAAGGTGGAGTGGGAACTCGAACCCTCTGCTTTGTGATAGCTAAATCTAGGCCACATTCATGAATTCCCACGTGGATATCACTGCCACTGGCAGGCCTCCGGGGCACCCCTAAAAGCCCTTAGGACACAACAAATCCAAATACATCAATAGGCTGTGCTCAGCCCTTAGGGATTAGCAATACAGAAGGCAACTTTATTCATATCCATGGTGTCCTTCACAGCACTCTATTAAATAGTTATTAGATTACTAAAATCTAGTTTTCATAAACTAAAATTAGTGCTTAATAGAGTTTACTGTGAATTCTAATCCAATATCTTAATGAGCAAGCTGGCTGCGGCCCAGCGCAGAGGAGGAAAGCAGCCCTCGCCCCATGAACACGCACAGGCAGATAGCTGGAACTGCCGACCTTGAGGAGAAATAGCCTTTTATCCAAGCATCTTGCACACTGGTAGCAGTGGAAATAGTTTCGATGACTATAATTCTTGCTTTCATATGATAAGTTTTGTGGTTTTTCAAAGTGCCATTGTTGCTAAATCAATTTGTAGTGGGTTCTTTGGCTAATCCTACTGCGCATAGTCAATCAGAACTACTTGTATCCTTTATTTGCAATATAACTACCCTTTAAGACTTCTACATAGAGAAAACAAATGTGAATTACCAGCACTCCTGTCAGAGAAAACATATATATATGTGTGTGTGCGTGGTGTGTGTGTGTGTGTATTCCACCTGGCTTGCATTTCCTTATACAGTGGTGCTCCATTGTTACACAGAGTTAATACCTTTTGGGTCTTGTTTCTTAATGAAAGAGGCCATTACAAACAGTGGTTAAAACCAAAGCAAAACAAACCAAAAGATTATCTGAGAATCTCTGTGTGATGTTATGTGCTCCTCTAGCGCTTCCTAACTCAGTGTGAAAGAGAGGCAGACTCTCTAAAGAGATGGACTGAAGTCTAAACTAACGTTTAGCAACAAAAGAGGGACAAGACAAACTCTTAAATGAACGTCCAGATAATAGCCAGAGTGACAAAACCTTCATAGTGTTAAGTACTACACTTCAGAAACTACCAAAAAAAAATTCTCTTAAGCACAGAACCTATCTTTCATTATTCTTCATATTTTGAAGAGCAAGGATTTGAGCACAGTTACCTGGAAGAGATATACTTTAATTCCTTTATGCTTTGGATGTAAGGGTTGCTGAGGGCTGATGCACTCTTGGAAGCGTTTGGCAAGTGCTAGAGGGAAAGAGCTGAATCTCCTACCCTGATTTCCAGAGGAGTAGCAAATTCCAGTGTTTTCTTGCTGTTCCCCTTCCTAGAAATGACCACAGGTCTTCAAGAGAACCTGTACAGGGGCCCTAGTCCAGACTGGTGAGTATACTGGTCAAGTGTGGCTGGCTCCTCTGTGTCTGTTTCTGGCCCTGGGACAGCAACTGTGGGAAGGTTTGGGAATTGTCTTTTGCGTTGATACTTCAAGCACCATGGGACAATGCACCAGAAAGGCAAACGATTAAAGGGTGATGGGCAGCACTGCTCTTCTGTTCAGTCTCCTTTTTGTCTGCTTTGAGGAGCCCCGGTGGCCTACGAGTTATGAGTTGGACTACTAGCCCCAAGGTCAGGAGTTTGAAACCACCAGCCAGATCCTTAGGAAAAAGATAAGGCTTTCTATTCCTGTAGGGAGTTTTAGTATCAGAAGCCGACTGTGTGGGTTCTAGCTTGTCTTGTCCTCGTCTTTCTCAGGCCTCCACTCGGTGCCAGTTAGATTTTGGTTCTCAGCTTTGGGGTGGAAACATGCAATGTTGCTTTATCAAGTTTCATTCAAGTGCAGAGACCACATCTATTTACACTCAAAGAAACGGGAGCTCTGAGAGGTTCCCTGGCTCTTCCTTGACGGGGACACAAACTCCTGGTGCTATTCTCTTCTGTAGATCTGAGCCTTGTTTGATCTCAGAATTTATCCAGAGACCCCTTCAGTCACAGTTGCTTTCCAGCTAGTATAGATAAAAAGGGTGGATTCAAAGGAACCGGTTCTGTTAAGAGTGGTAGAGATCGATGTGATTTTCTTTTTAAACACTTCTGTACTTGTTTTGCTGGTATGATGTCCAATTTCATATTTCTCTATAGTAGCAAAAATGTATGTAAAAATCTGTAAAGCGTTTCTAAAGATCATCTATTAGTGGATGCAAATATGAAAAAGTCACAGAATAAGTAAGACATTTAAAGGGAACAAAACCATCACCTGAAACATTGATAAACTACTGCTTTTAAGCCAAATATCTTAATCCTGAAAATAATTGAGGGCATTAAAGGTAGTTTAATATACAAAAGGTAGAACACGGGGGCAGGGTGGGGTGGGGCGGGGGAAAGTTCATGGTCATGAGTTAAACACTGCTTTATACACAGGCACAGTGTCCGAGGGACCGTGGGCTGTTTGTCCCTATTCAAACAGGATTGATTTATCGATTGCATTTCCTTCAGACACTTCCTGAACACACCACACTATTTAGCAAATCTGCATGATTTTAAATATAAGGTCATCCTTTTCATCGAATAGAATAACAGGAATTTTTATTTTAAAAAATATTTTCTACCTGCACTAAGCCTTACTGTCAATTGTATCTCTTATCTTAGAATCTGGATGATTGGTTTTTTTGGAAGGCATATCTGGTAAAACTGGGAAACTGAAGAAGGCATGCTGTTGGAATCCAATGCGAGGTTCTATTTTAAAAGGAAAAGAAATAGAAATAGAACCAAGGGGCATATTGTGTTAGTCCATGAGAAAGAATACAGTGAGCTGTCCAACACACATGTGTGTGCCTCTCGTGTAAAACACAGGCGGCCACAGGCATGCACACACATTGACATGTTTGTGGAAATGTACATAAGTGATTACAGTGAACAAAGCTAGAAAAGAGTTCTGGAAAATTAGCATGTACTTACAGAGTTCAATCCAAGAGACATTTCCACCTGCAGATGTTGCGAGATGCAGCAGCGTGGTCTGCTGCACTACTTTTGGACAACTTCTAGTTACAACCTGGCCAGCTCATCTGGGTAATTGGCACTAAATATGTGCTTTGAGTACAAGCGACCGCTGTAACAATGATTTTAGAAATGGATGGTTTCAAAGAACAGGAATTTATTGTGTCACAGTTTTAAAGGCTAGAAATCAAAACAGACGTTCAGTCTTAAGGGAGGATCTTTTCTTGTTGGTAGGCTTCCCTACCCTGGAGCTTCTTGGCATGCATCACGAGGCTTCTTCTCCTGTGTTTGTGGGCTTCGCCCTTCGTGTCTGCTTTATTAGGACTGGGAGCCACCCTACCCCTTTCTGGCTTCGTTAACATAGAAAAGGAAGCCCTCTCTTTCCACACAGGGCCATCTTCACAGGAGCAGGGATGCAGATTTCAACATGTCGTGGTGGTGGTTGTTGTTGGAGAAGGGAGGACACGAGTCAGTCCACAACACCATGTGCTTTCCAGGATCACATCTGGAGGGCCGCAACATTTGCCTTGGTAATGTAGAAAGGGCATGCTATTCAATTATCGGCCTAATGGCGGGGCTGAGAGACGCCACCTTTCAAGCAGTGCTCTTTCTTATTGAAAGTAGCGGGTGTACATACAAGAAATAAACTTTCTTTTCCACTCAGTTGGAATAAATTATAACATGTCTGGACAAATACATGCACGATGATTTTCAGGAATGATTTGAGGCCAGGATGGATTTTTAAAAAGCACAACTCAAACAGAGAAAATACTTGATTATGCTACTCTCTCTCTTTTTTTTTAAGCCAATTTTATTATAAAGGTTTGCCTTCTTACAGGATATTGGTCAAATTTTAAGATGCCTATTACCTGTGGCTTCAAGAAGTAAAAGGAAAGCTACCCCTAAGTCTTACATAAAACTAGTTTGGTGTAGAGAATATCTGGAAGGGAATATTAAAATATCCCTTTAATATCCCTTTAATAATATTAAAATTGTTGGTTAGGGAATAGGTTATATGCATTTTATTTTACTTTCCAATCTTGGTTGATCTTTTCAAATTTCCTCTGAAAATGTTTTTAAGAAAGGGAACACAGTTTTCCCTGTCCTGTGCACCAGAGAGAGGGGCTTTGTTTCTTCTTCTTGATTTCTCTCGAACCCATTTGATTGGAAAACAATTGGGCATGTGCCCCTCAGCTCCATCTTTCCTCATCTCAGGAGAGCTTCTAGCAGGGATTAGGGTCTCATGGTAGTTTGAAGGGCCCTGCCCCGTGCACCAGCCTGGTCTCCATCACTCCCGTGCCGGGGAACGAGCTTTGCCAACCTATTGTGCCATGTGACTCTAGAACCTCAGTTAGATGTCCTCAATGGCCATGTGTCCCTTTAGGTCCTTTGTGTTCTGTAAAAATGTAGACTTCTCCAAATCTCTGTCACGGTATAGCCACTGCTCGTGCGAAAATTGGAAGCATCCTAATAAAACTACCAGCACGGAAAGAGACTCAATTACCAGGGATAAATCAAGGTTCTAGCACACATTGGTGTTCAGTTAAAAACAGAAAGTTGGATATGCCTGGATAGAAGGGAATCTGAGTGTGACAGAATGAAGGATGCTGGGTTATGGAGGATGGGAGATGCCGACTCTGGAATCCCGGGCAGTATGCACACATAGGTCTGTGTGTGGCCCCCAGAAAGAATGGAGGCTGGAAGGGCAACTGGATTGGACTTATCTTTGACATTTTTTTTTCTTCACTTGTTTGAATGCCTTGTGCTACTTGCTCTGTACAACATTATGTGCCAGGAAAGATCACAGGTGAAGGAAGCAATGCGAGTTTGCTTTCCACTAAGCTGTGTCCTATATGCTAGTCCTGTGTGAGCAGTCTCAGGTCACAGAAGCAGGGGACTTATCACAAGAAATGAACCAAAACTCAAATATAAAGAAGGGTGTTATTTGGGGTGGAGGTGGGGGTAGGGGAATAGGTTCAGAAACCTCATCTTATGTCTGAGCATAATGGATTAGGGATATAAACTTAAAATATTTAGACTTGTTGTTATAATGATGGTGACGAGAACAATTCACCAGTAAAGTTAAAGTGCACCTCCAATAAGAGAGAGCATCATTCCCGGGCCAAATGAGGATTCTCATTAGCAAAAGGACAAGGACATCTAGACCAGAACTTTTCTGGGTAAAGGGGCATCAAGAAGCCCCTGTGGGAGAAAACTCACAACCTTGACAGTATTAAAATAATAAAAACTCTGATCTAAATCACTAAATGCATGAAGAAAATATATCAGAATCCTGCAATTCTGAATGCTGAAGCTTTAAGGAAAAAAGTTGGAGATGAGGAGCTTTGGCCAAACTCGTTTGCTTTAAAAAATAAAGTGCATGTTTTATAAGATTTGGTTGAGGCTGAAGCTATGACTAGACAAGAAATGTCAGATGATAAACCTGCAATTTATTAATCATTGGCATTTTGAGGTCCTGTTTAACACATTTGGGGAGACGCTCTGCTAGTCGTCCCTGTTGATGTGTGGTTTCATGTGGACACCTTAAAAGAAACTTGCAAGAAGGCAGGAACCCTGTTTAGCACAGTGGTTAGTCTTGATAGCCAAGCTTTGGATGAGGTGCCCCAGCTCTAAGACTGAGCACACTCGGTGCCCGAGCTCTAAGATGGAAGCATGCCTCTCTGGGATCTTTCCCATTCTCGGAAAAAATAAATTGATGCATCCAAATCCTATGTTAGGTCTTCTCCCAGGATTTGTGCCAAATGTCTTTTCTTTCTTATTCTTCTTCTTTTTTTTAACATTATGACATTGTCCTCATATTTCATACCAAGCACTTTGCTCAGCCTTTTTGCTTCAGCCTTCAGCCAATGAATTATGGAAAGATGTTTGCATTAATAAGTCTTAGGCTGCTAAAATGGAAATAATTTTTTGTCTGTTTTTTTAAAGATGGGTAGAATGTTGCATAAAACAATTCATAATGTATGTGATGGAATCAGATATCTATATGGGGACAATGGTTCAAGGAATCACTGTCGTGAAGTGGAAGGAAATGCAGGAGAATGAGGAGATGAGGCTCTGGTTTCTGTCTGGAAGTCGACTCATGCCATTGGCAAACCATGAGCCCCTGAGCACCATCCTTCCTCTTCTGAGAAGGAGAGAGGGGAAGGAAGGGGCTGCCATTGCCTATATGTCCCAAACATCTTTGATTCCTTCTGTTTCAAAATGTTTGATGAGACCATGCCCTGCCATAGAATGGCTCCTGGTCCTTTGGTTGAAGAAAGAACGCTAGACGAGGTGACAGAAAGCGGGATTCCTATATGACCAATCTTTTACTTGTTATAGCTAAAGGCAGATGAGTGCAGATAAGGAAGAGTCCACCCACAGCCAAGAGTACCATGCGCAGTGAAGTGGAGCATGAGCAAATCAAAGGGAAGACACTCGGTGAGATGGATTGGTACCCAGCGACTGCGACACTGGGCTCAAACAGCCAAGGTTATGAGGAAGGCCTGAGACAGAGCAGTTTGTTCTCTTGCACACAGGGTTGCTATGGGTTGGAACAAACCCATCACAACATCAAGCACAGTGACAGGCAAGAAGCAAAGGCTAGGGAAGGAGGGGGCCACCCTTCCACAAGATCACGTTGGAACGGGCATGTTCCGAGGTTCTCACACGAGCCTGTGGTCGG
>NW_022111379.1:22352718-22360650 GCF_000313985.2 Echinops telfairi
GGATACCACAGTCTCTAGCATGTTGATTTCAGGCAGCACTCCATCAAGATAGTCTGTGTTGCTGTCACCCTCTCAGTTACTGTCACCTGCTAATACCTTTATTTTTCTCTCTCATGTGGTTAATGTCACCTTCTAATGGATTTCTCTTTTTATTTCTAATTTGAAGTTAGCTCACCTGCTGCATGGAACAAACACTTACGAGGGGTAACAACTCCCCGTCCTATGAACGGAGGGGCTTTTTAGTCGGGAAAAGAGCTTGACTTGGGAGAGTCCCCAGGATTCTCAAATGTTCACTTGGATAGATAGAGCCCGCACAGCACAGGGGAGTCTCTTTCTGGGGTTCATTGCTTGGCATGCATCTCATCGAAAGCTTGGCTAGTACATTTTGGTCAAGCCTAACCACCAGTTTCCCAATTTTCTATGCCAAGGACAGGAGTCTTGCTTTATTGTGAAAGACAAGTTGTACATAATGTTGTCTTTGTATGCACGCTCCATCAATCGCCAAACCAGAGAATGTATTTAGAATAAATTACAAGATGCACAGTCCCTACAAAACCCAGTAGTAACTCCCACATGTTATGACCTGAAATAGGGTTTGTGAGGCTTTGAAATCTTTACAGGAACAGACAGCCTCATCTTACTTCTGAGAAGCAGCTGGTGAGTTTGAACTACTGATCTCAGGGCTACCAGAAAATGCCAACAGTGATTCGCGGTTTCCCACAACTTCCATTTAAAAGGATTTCTCTTTGGAATCTTTCCACTTGAACATTGATAGGCATTTCTCTGACACATAAATGTGCCGTTGTTGACATTGCATGAATAGGTGGGCTGAATACATGTGCCCACTGAAGACAGCCAGGACAGGCTCTTCCAAGAAGGGGACGGGGATGAGCCAAGTGGCCTCCTCGTACCAGTGCTGGGTTTGCTTTAGGCTCTCTTAAGCACAAAGGGGTAGAGAGAGGACTAGACTGCTTTAAAGGCAACGCAAACTTCTAGAAACCGTGATATTTCCTTCATCCACTCATCACTCACTGGCTCACCAGCACTATGGGGTCCATTCCAATTCATAATGGCCCTATAGCAGTGGTTCTCAACCTTCCTAATGCCGCGACCCTTTCATACAGTTCCTCGTGTGGTGGTGACCCCCTCCGACCATAAAAGTATTTTAATAACTGCAATTTTGCTACTGTTATGAATCGGGTGATCCCTGTGAAAGGGTTGTTTGACTCCCAAAGGGGTCGCGACCCACAGGTTGAGAACCGCTGCTCTATAGGATAGACTAGAACTGTCCTGTGGGTTTCTGTGGCTGTGAATCTTTACAGGAGCAGAACGTATCCTTTTTCTCCCACGGGAGCGGCTGGTGGGTTTGAACCACTGGCCTTGTGGTTAGCAGTCTAACTCATAACACATTATGTCACTCCTTGAAATGTCTTCAGTATTGTGATAGTTACATAATCTGTTGCAAACTTGAGACTATGGAGTGAAGGGGTGGAGTTTAGCTTATCAATCAGGTCACAGCTCGATGACCTCATTTGGAGGCACTAAGGAGATAAATAGCTCACTGAAGGCAGGAACACACTCTCTGCTTTGCTTTCCTGGTGATAAGACACATGGGGCTATACAAGAGCCCTGGAGCTGGAGGAGCCATGTGGAGACCCCTGCTAGAGCTGAGATGCTTCCACCACCACTGGATTAACAAGGCTTTCCACCCACCGGCCTGTGTCTTCCTGCATTCGGGGTCATTGCATGTGTTTCATGAGTCGGAAAAGGAATGTATAAGCTGGTATCGCACATATGGACTAATATCGGACTGGAATGTTTTCTTCATGTACAATCGCTGTTTGATATAAACCTCTTTCTTATACATGTATGAGTGTCTATAAATTTGTTTCTCTAGTCCACCTGGACTAACATAAGTACATTAAAAAAAAGAAGAAGAAATCAGTGAAGCAGAACAACAAGGACAACAATAAAAAATCAGATCCTTCCCAATGTATAAAAGCAATCTACATGTTTGTCAGAATTTAATTTGGGAACTAAGAAAAAAAATGTTAGTCACCCGAGCAAATTAGAGATTTTCACAGTGTTCTTTTTTTCCCTTTTGCATTCTACACCATTTGGCAATGGGATGTTTGGGCTCTTGTTGTGCTATTGCTTCGAAGGACTCAAATTCAGTGCTTGCCTTTCCTGAGAAACTGGTCTTATGTGCACGATGCTAAGGCGCCCTGGCTTTACAATGGCTGCACACTGGGCTGCTGACCAGCAGGTTGGAGGGTCACACCCACACAATCACCCTGCACGGGAAATGCCTGACACCATTCTATGAAACAGATCTACTTTGTCACTTAGGGGTTCCTAAGGACAGTAATAGACTCAAAGATACCCTGAAGCAACAACACATAAATAATAATTATAAGAAGCAGACGACTAGAAGTACTGGAATCCAACTCTGAATTCAGGCACTGGGTGTCAGAGCCGATGGTTTTAAATATTTATTTTTCTTCTCGGACATCTTTCCCATCCCTGAGTTTTGATTCCACATCGTGAGTTCCAATGTTTTCTGCTTTCCATAAATCCTTTATATCTCTGGCAGTTAGTTGTTAAAGAAGACTTTCACAGCCATTGGTGGGAAGGATGGTGGGAAAGCATCACCAGACAAGATGGGACTTTATGGGGAAGGCACAGCCGTAAATCTAATCTAGGAAGCCAAGACCAGTAGGTCGACCCCTTGGAGAAAAACACACTTTTAATAGCTGCCTAAATCTGGAACAAAAACTTAGAGAAAAAGCTAAACAAACACGATGTTGACTGTCCTTCCCCCGCAATGTTCCCTTGCCTCTTGATCATCATGATGGGCCTTCTCACCCAGATGACCTTCAATGACCTTTACTTTTCACCCTGATTCTGTTTCTTCCAACGCGTTTTGTTGTCTGATTCTACAGTCAGGAGGATGACTCCTAACAAGGCCTATGTAGACATTGTGCCCGAGTGGGAAGGCAGGAAGGGAACAGATTCCTTATAAACATGTGGCATGCCAAGTATTAGGGATATCTACACACATTTAAGAACTCTATGTTCAATATTTCTGTTAAACACAGTGAGAGTGAGGAATCAAAAATATCTTTCCTTGGGTTGCCCTCCAATGACTAATTCTGTTCCATGTTCTGCTGAAACCATTAGCTAAAAAGAGGGGTCTGCCTTTCAGGACTGGTATACCAGCCAGAGGAGTCCTGGTGGTGTAGTGGTGATGTATTGGGCTGCGATCCACAAGGTCAGCAGTCTGAAACCACCAGCTGCTCTGTGGAAGACAGACAAGACGTTCTCCTCCCATCAAGAATTACACTTTCAGAAACTCACAGGGGCAGATCTACCCAGTCTTACAGAGTTGCTTGGAGATGGCATCAATTCAATGGCTGGGAATGAGTCGTACCAGCCAGGTTTCGACGTGTATAAGCCTCAAACACAGTTTGAATCAATTGTGTTAGTTTGGGTATTTTAGAGAAACAAATCTACAGAAACTCATGTATAAGAGAGAGTTTTATATAAAGGGTAAGTGTACATCAAGAAAACATCCCAACCCAGCGCTTCCCATGCCCACAAGTCCAACATTAACCCATATATCCAACACCAATCCACAAAGTCCTCCTCCATCTCACAAAACGCACATAATGACGTCGACTGCAGGAGGAAAACCAAGTCAGTGAATGTGTAAACATCTCAGCGCTGGCAGGGTCTCCACACAGCTGCTCCAGCACCCCAGGCTGCATCAGGGTAGGGCCATGTGGCTTCTCCTCAGGGATGTCTTGCAGGAAGTGAGCCTTGTCAGCTGAAGCAGGGAACTGCTAAGGCAGTTGCACCCTGGTCCGACCATCAGAAAGCAAGAACCCTGAGAATTAGAAAGGCGAGGCTCACAGAGCCAGTTATCCCTCCGCCGTTCAATTAACCCCACATGTGTTTATCGGCAAGGTTGCCACAATAAACTACCTCATCCATGTTGTGCTCCTGTTGCACCATGAATTTGAAATCTTCCACTGTTTATTAATGAATCATTTGGGGAAACAGGAAAACTCAACTAAGTCTTGAGGATCCAGGCAACACCTGACTGGTGCCTGTATCCAGCACTTCCGTTTCTAGCAGACATCAGGATAAGCAGTTTAATGCTTGATCTATTCTAATAGATTTTACTTTTAAGCCTGTTTTAGATTTATACAAAAATTGAGCTATGAGTACAGAGTTCTCACACATTCCCTTTCTCCCAACACATAGTATTCTCTATTATGAAGACCTGGGTGGTGTAAAAGGTTGACATCTAAGCCTGATAACCGTGCTCAAGTCTACAGAGGTACCTCAGAAGAAAGGCCTGCAATCTGCCTCCAAAATATCTGACTCTGGATACCCTGTGAAGCAGAGTTCCACCCTAACCCACGTGGCTCCCCTGGATTCCCAATCTATTCCAAGGCAAGTGGTTAGCGCATGAGTAGAGTGAGCGTGGAGCAATTGATGTACCAATGTCCACACATTTCAGTTTGCTAAAGCCAGCCACTGGGCTACTTCCAGTAGAGCAGCAGTACTAGATACCTAAGACGTTATGTATTCACCTATCCAGTGTTCCGGTGCCATGCAGAATAATTTCATGGACCTCGAAATGCCCTGGCTCTACCTTTTCATTTTCCCTCTCTTATGGTGCCCTGAGTCCTATCTTTTAAAAAAATGATTAAACTGCAGCTGTAATTATTAAAATCTCATGACTCAATATTCTAATCTGTCAAATGATAGGATCTTTAAATGGGTCCTATAATCTCCCCCACGTGTCTAAAGTTAAAAGATGTGCCTTTAAAAACATATGTAACATTTTCTTTCCTTGCCCCAAGATATTTTTAAAGGTTTTATAAGCCAGTCTCCTTTGAACATTTCTGTCATCGACCTGCCACTTTCTCTTCAGTACTGTATAATGACTTCTCACAGGAAATGATGCCATTATCTACTGTGCATATCTAAACTCCCCATCCTTCAAGACACAAATAAGATTCTGCCTCAACTCGCTGTCGTCAGCCTCCCTGATCTCATCCCTCTCACAAATACCAAAGCCTTTATTCTTTGTACAACATATCACACTCGTTTTATTTTCTGTTTCTTTCTTTTGTTTGCGCCTAATTTAACTTTATGCTAAATAGTACTTCCATGTTTATTAACTATATGCCAATCTGAATAATATAGGAATATACAAGATCGAATTCCAGCCTCAGATGCATGCAAAAGCTGGACATTGAATTAGGAAGACTGAAGTAGAGCTGATGCATTCGACTTGAGGTCTTTTGAGAAGAATGGTGAAAGTACCATGGCCTGCTGAAAGGACAAACCAATCTGTCTTCGATGAAGGACGTCCAGAGTGCACCTTAGAAGCCAGGATGGTGATAATTCTTCTCCTGTACTTTGGACATGTGGTCAGGAGAGACCAGTCCCTGGAGAACGATAGCATGCTGGATAAAATAGAGAGGCAGTCAAAGGGAGGCGGGCCCTCAAGGAGATGGATTGACACAGCGGCTACAGCAATGGGCTCAGATGCAGGAATAGTGTTGACAATGACCCCGGACCCAGCACTCTTTTCTTCTGCAGTAAATGCAGGCATGATGGGTCAGACCCAGCTTGCCTGTGCCTGACAACCAGTCCCGCCCTCCAACGTGGTACTGTCGAGAATGGCAATCAAAATCTCTCCAGCCTGAGGATATAGATTGGATGGCATCCTTTCAAAGGCCACAGTGAAGAACAGGAACCTGAGCCTACAATATTTTCATGCAAGAATTTCTAAGCAGTAATAAGAATAGAGTTGAGGTTATTCCCGTCACAAGAGAACACAAGGGAAGAATATGTATTGAGCTCTCATCAGATGCACAAAATGCATTCTTTCATTGGTCCTCACCACAACTCTAAGCAACATTTCCACCTGCCTTTTCCCACTCGGTGGATTGTGATTAAAGAGGGAAGTTTGTCCAAGGCTGCATAGCAGGGCTCCCCCATAGAGCACTCGGACTTTGGGCTGACTTTTGCCACTCTGCTATTTCTTCTCGCTTTTTGGTGCTCTTTAAGGATTTGTTGAATAAATGATATTGGGAAATATGCATGAGCAGTGCAAATACACTGTCCAATAGATGCTACAATACACGGTCCCCAGAACTTGGCACCAATGTAGAGTAGCCATGTGTGTGTGTCTTGGAAAATAATTTACAATTGGCACTGAAGGTCATTTTGCCTCTCTCCCTCCCCAATAGCCGAAGGATAGAAATGTTTTAAGATGCTAATCAAGTAACAGGTGAGTACCTGTGCGCAAAATGTGTGTGCATAACATGTGCTCACATGTGCCGTCACATACATGTTGGTGATAGGTGCCATGAAGTCTGTTTTAACACACAGGGACCCTGTGTTACAGAGTAGATTGTCTCATAGCATTTTCTTGACTGGAACCTTATGGGAGCAGATTACCAGGCCTTTCCCCCTCAGAGCTGCTGGGGAGGTATGAACTGCCAACATTCAAATTAGCAGTACAACACTTAACCAGTGTGCCACCAGGGCTGCTTGACATGGGTACACACATGTTCGTGTTTTTTAGCTTGATTTGCACTTTTGTCTGAACACAATGCATACACAAAGAGACAGAGTTGAGAATTCTGACCCCAAAATTGACAACAGGAAAAAATTTTTTAGGGTGTGCAACAGCTTTTTTGATTACTCTGGATGATCTTTGGGGGCCCGGAGGGCGTTGCTTATGACTGGTGCATGTCACCAGCACCAAGGCGGCTTTCCTCCTGACGTTTCTTCTCGCTCATCTCCATGTGGTCCCCAGATGCTTACCCCTCTCTGCCAAATGCTGCCAAATCTGTCTTTGTGATCTCACAGATGGGAAAGATTTATTAGATCATGAAGCTCTTCCTCTCAGGAGATAAGTAACTCACTGAATACATTCTCTCATCCTTAGAATTTCAAGATCACCTAGATTTTTTTTACCAAACCTGGTCACCATCCTTTTTGCCCCTAACTTCCTGTGTCAATGGTAACAATGAAGCTGCCAGGTCCTAAGCCTTTTTCTGCCTCTAAAGGGTGTTTCTGCTGCCCGTGTCTTTATGCAGGGTCCAAGGGGAGGAAGGAGGCTCTGGTCATTTGAATCTCTTGGTTATAACAACACTTGCATCTTCCAAACCTGTGTCAACAACAAAAGGATATGCTCCACCAGCCTTTCCTCTGTTGTTGTGTTTTCTTTTTAACTGTGTTAAATGTACATGCAACAAATTGGGCCCTTTGAATACCCTTCACAGGTAGGGCTCAGTCAGTGACGTGAGTTATGTTTATCATATTTGTTAAACATCACCACTGTGCACCTGCTCCTGGAAATGGTTAATACAATTTGGTCTCTGTGCACGTCTGAACAGCTCTCCCGACAGGAGAACAACATCATCGGCACAGAATTCACTGCCCAAACAGGGGCCTGGAGCTGACAACTGTACAGGACACTGAACTGAAGGAGGGAAACCCACTTTTTCATACTAGGTCTGCTCCCACTTTTGCTGTGGGCAAGAAAACAAAACAGAGTTCAACCAACCAAGATCAGGAAGTAGAGGAAATGGTAGAAACAGTAAGCCAAACCCCCAGGCTTTCTGGATTTCATTGTCCCAATAGTCACATGCATGAGAGTGTTTGTGTCAATGGTTGGGCAGGGACGAGGATGCCATCGTGTTTTTACTCGATCCTTCTGTTCAAAAGTATTCACTGGACCTTCCTTAGTTACGAGAGTCCAAATCTCTCAGCCTGATCTCTAGGTTTCTGTCCAATCACCCATGAGCCCTTAACTCCCCACCACATGCATCTCTTTGCCTGCATTTTCCTCTTCAGGGTAGAACCTCCCCATGCCCCCACTTCTGTTTCCAGCCTCCTCCCTCC
>NW_022111379.1:22361981-22362875 GCF_000313985.2 Echinops telfairi
CTTAAAGCATACATATGTATACATACAGGGTTGCATGCTGGGGTGACAACTTATGACCATGTAGACTAACAAATATTTATTTGTGAGCATCAATTCCCAAATTTATAAATAAGGAAAATATAGTTGTTATGGTAGCCAATGTGGTAGAAAATACTTTTAGGGTTAAGCTATTCATAAAATTTAATTTTAGAATGCATGACAATAAAATAGTCATGTGCTTTTGTGTTGAACATTTTCATGTTCAGCTAAGAATTTTGTTTTAATGTAAAATTTTTTTAAATGATTAGAACATACATTATACAGGGATAAAAAGCATTGTACACATTTTCTAAAACAACAAATGATTGGGATATATAAAAATAGCATTTTTAAATTTTTTGAATTTCTATCGAAGGGCAAAGATATTTAAGAAGACTTGCAGAGTATAACTATATAAAATCCATAAATAGTATTCCTCTCTGCTGAGGAAAATGAGAGTTAAAAGTACTCTATCTCTCCTTTAACATTATAAATCATAATCACTCTAAAAGTGCAACAAGTCTTTCAGAGAATTATAGAATGACATAGTTAACAGAAAAATTCTATTGTTCTCTCAAAAGGAAAGCTATTTCCATTATTATTGTTTTTTTATTAAATGCATCTATTATATATTTCACTCCTCTGGGGTCCCTTGGAAGATCCATGTCATGCCTGCTGGATTCAGGGAGGGACTTGCTTAACTGCACAAAACAGAAGGAAGGTCTTCAGTGTTAGTGCATTATGAAGGGGGAGGAAGATCTTCAGTGTTACTGCATTATGAAGGGGGAGGAAGATCTTCAGTGTCAGTGCATTATGAAGGGGGATGGAGATCTGCAGTGTCAGTGCATTATGAAGGGGGGTGGAGATCTTCAGTGT
>NW_022111379.1:22365286-22367134 GCF_000313985.2 Echinops telfairi
CTGGGAAAGTTTGGTGTTCACGATTAGGTAATATTCTTGTGGATATTTTTTCCATGACTCATCTGACCTATTCTAATACTATAGTCCACTGGGACATAAGTGTACCACATAAAAATTACCAAAAGTTCCCATATTATCAACTCTTGAGTTTTAAACAGGAGTTTAAAAATATTCAGTTTTAGCATGTATTCCATTAACAACAAGAACCCCCCCCAAAAAAACTCAATGTACTATATCTGTAAAACTTTAGAAACAAAAAATAATTTGGCAATTAAGAGTTAACCCAATACAATAATAATAATGGTTCGATATGCATTTCAACGTAGCATTCATTTGTTACAAAACTTTATATGTACCTCAAATTTTTAATCTCTTAAGCTTCATAGGGATTGGTTCACAAATACAGATTATTTCTAACTTTTACATTCATAATTCAGCGACTGTCTGTAGTCCCTCGTGAAGCAATAAAAGCAAATGGCACAAACATAGAGTGACAGCTTACAATGACTTCATAGAAGCAGCGAGTCTGAAGTGAGTTTTAGTATTCCCAAAATTGAAAAGGAAGTTACTCATTACTCTCGGAAAGTCTTCATATAAAGTCAGAATAATAAGAAACTTCATATTACATTGAATTGTGCTTAGTTATTTTTAGCTTTAAAGACCAATTCATTTGTCATTCCATCGCGCTCATTCCTATGAACTTTAGGAAGTGGAATCCAGAGTCATTCATAAAATTTACTCATTCTGTGACTGCCACACTTGATTGACAAACTGCGGAATAAGCCGGTGGCAATACAGTGCTTCACAATGCTATGAGAAGCTGCAAGGAAGACATCATGTGCCCCAACATGCTGAGCATATGCATTGGAGAGCTGCTGTGGGTGTTTGGATGCAGGATGTGCATTGATCCTTCAAATCTAGATCAAGGTAGGCATGGTCTTACTGAAAGCATGCAGAGTATTGTCGTGTTTGCTCATCTGTTGCTTACACACATAGCTTTCATAACAAGATTTACAAATTCTCATCTAAACTCCTCTACTGTGTAAAAAACACAGTACAGTCTATCACTCAAGTTGACTACAGACCGTCATAAACATTGACTTCAGTGCTTACAATTTAGCACCCATGGTTACTTTGCATATCTCCTTGATTTGAGAGGACTTTATAACATAGACCCTCACGATGTAATATGTGCATTTATTTACTTTAAAAATAGAGAAAACACACACAAAAAGAACATGTAAGGGCTTATTAGTTCGATTACTATGTAGGCATCCTAATTCCCTGTTCTCATACGTGTCAGCATTTACTAGTAGTTAGCCAAATATTATAGAAATAAAAATTAGAATGACTCGTGTTGACTGAAAATAACTATATCCACACAATATGAATATTCAGGGTATGTTTCAAAGCATTTCCTTAGGGAACTTAGCATTGCTTCATGCTGAAAATGACTTATTTCTCTTATATCATATTTTTGGGGAAAGTGGAGCCGACTCTTCTATGTATGTGTGTTTGTTTGTGAGTGCACAAACATAAGAACGATTGTGAGGATGGCGCAGGACCACGTAGTCCCGTTCCATTCTCCATGAGGTTGCTATGAGTCCGAATAACTGGATGGCGCCCGAAAGCAACAACATGAGTAGATGGTGGGATAGAGCGGCAGACAGAATGGGTGTGAGAGGCAGAGAGGGTGCATACCCACCGTTATAAATAGGTTTGACAGAGGATATATCCATGAGTGGTGTGGAACATAGAGCAAGTAAATGATGTGAACTTAGACTGAACCAAACACATGGGGGAATGAGCCCCTAGGCTTGGTGGCTCCAGCCATCATCTGGACCAGTT
>NW_022111379.1:22368293-22370271 GCF_000313985.2 Echinops telfairi
GAAGTTCAAGTATTCAGTCCACATGAATTCATTGAGTCCTTGTTATACGCTGGCTCTACTCTGCACATTGAGATTCCATAAGAAACCTGAAGACAAGCTCCTATTCCCCCAGAGCTCACACTCAAATGGAGGGGAACATTCCATTAAACACTAGGAAGTAAGTATGGTAGCTGGTCCTATTTACTTTGAGGGAAAATTAACCAAATGACAGAGAGAGTTGACGTGGTGGGAAACATTGTAAAATAACCAAGCATGGCATTTCAAAAGGAAACAATAATAATGAAATGAAGGAAGTATGCTAGGGGAGGGACCTTGGAGGAAGGGAACAGTTGGGGAGAAGAGAAGGTGGCTGGGGAGGGTATTCCTCGTGCCGTTTCAATTACGTTTTGAGTTCCCTCTATCCCAGGTGACCTGCACACATATCCCACTTCAAGTCGGATGCACCTGTTCACTATGGAGTTCACGGTTTTCCTTTGCATATATTTTTGGTAGAAATAGAGAAATAATATGATCGTTCATGTTTGATTATATAATCTTTCATGATTGGCTATATTGCTCATAGAATATATGTTTGCCTACACTTTACATTTATTGCAATGGCTAGAAATGGTGATGCTTGAGAAGACGTTGTTTGATACCTTTATAAAATAAAATGCAACAGAAAATGCATTGTCAGACCTGCCCATTAAATCCATACTAAATGAGGAAGGAGATTATGATTGAATTCATCTTCCCCCCACAATATTTCGTATATGCCCAGAGTCAGTTTCCCCTAGAAAGAGACACCTGGTTGTGGGCAATTCTCTTTCCATTTGTCTGTCTCCCCACCCTTTACCCAAAAATGGAAAACAAACATACACACAAACCACACAGCTATATTGAACAGATCAGACTGAATTTTCTACCATCTAAGTATTGTGTAATATTCAATTGGGTGGAGGAAAGAAATAATTGGCAGAGTACGATTTTGGCAAGCTACTGTGTCTCTTTTATGCTAAATCTCTAACTTCACTGATAAAAGAAAGACTTCAAAATTGCCCTGGTATTAAGAAAGGACATCAGCCATCATTTTTGGCAACACTCAAACACTTGTGTGCTGCTTTGTCCCAGGGACTAGCGTTCTACTTGCAGCAGGGATGATCTGCACACTTTGTTCCAGAAGAAAAACTCCATGCTTGCACAGAGTCTGGAGTTTAAGCTAAGTGTGAGCATATTTTGGGAAGCATGTAAGAATACACTTGGCCTGGAGCTAGGGGAGGTGCCATGTTTGAGTCCTGAAGGCAGCTGCTTCTGAACTGAGCCCTGGGAAATAAGTAAAAGTGACACACAGGAAGAAGAGGCAGTGGCTTGGGGGAAAGCTTGTGTAAATTCTCAGGTATCCATAAAATTTAAAGAAATTCAGAATAGTAAAATCCTGCAGTCGAAAGAGAGAGTGAGATGTAGATGGAGCCAGGCATATAAAACAACTAGACAATGGCTTTGTGGGTCAAGTAAAGGCCCATCCTGAAGGCAAGGCATGAAATCAGACACGGGATCATTTTTAGCAGGGAGCGAAGTGAACAAATTGAAGATTACTGGCTGTGCCGTGGGCTTACCTGCAAGGTCATCGTGATGATGACATGAACAATGCTGTGGAAGACAAAAAGAGGAAAATAATCCTATCATATTTTAGGGTCATTTCGGAGATGAAACCAGTGATTGATGGGATGTGGGGAGGAAAAAGGTTTCTGTCTCCGGCCAGTGAGTGTGCGTCTTTCAAACAGGCTAGAAGCACTGCTAAGCTCTGGATATGAAAGTTTGCATTATGGCTACCAAAAAAAATTACATTCAGAATGAATTTAATTTAGACTCCTTTCTAAACACATGATCTCCCCCCTTAGATGCATCACCTAATATATAACTGTCTTATTTTAGAGATCATAACTATGCCTTGCACATCGACCGAGTGTCAAACTTCCAAACAAAGAACTTCATTGAG
>NW_022111379.1:22375450-22376678 GCF_000313985.2 Echinops telfairi
CTGATTTATTGATTCTATTATTGATTCTATTATTCCCTTTGTATTGATCTAATCCAGACTTTTTAAGAATCCAAGTGGTGGCCACCTTCCCTGAGAGTCTGTGACACCAAGCCCTGGCTGTGAGTTTCCCTAACATTTCCACCGTGAAATCCTGTGGGGTCATTACTTTCAGTCATTATGAGTCAAAAATCAGCGCAATAGCACCTAAGGTCAGCAATGTAGATTTTCTCTGGAAAGCATACAAGCCCAGGGGGAACTTTCAGAACTGCTCATCGGTGCCATGCAATTGCTGATCTGAGTTCAGAGCAGATTGGACCTGTGAGGTGCTGTTTCTCAGAGGATTACTGGTTTACCGCAGCAAAACCAGAACTATATAGATATGTGTGTGTATATACATATGTCTGTGTGTATATACACATATAGATACACACATATATTTGGTTATACACACATATGGCTACTGCATATATACATATGCATATATACATGTAATACAGCTCTAGCAGGGATGCATGCCAGTTCAAAGAAGAAATACACAAGATAGTTGCATAGAATGATTTATCGATAGGAAAAGAAAGAACACATGCAAAGTTTTCACCAGACCTCACAAACCCTCTTGGTGCTATGTGAGAATAGGCTTTGGTGCATGCTGCTGACATAATCAAATTCCTTCTGAGTGTCTTTAGATCTACCGTATTCCTACTGAAAACATAGTGTGCTTCACTAGCCTCATCACACAACGCAAAGCCTCAAATTCGAATCTCAGCAAAACCAGGACATAACATTCTCAGCTCGTTATTCCAAAACTTAGGGCGTTGAAATCTTCATAACTCAGAATCATGTACTCATTTCCCAATGAACATCTTCCTCTTCTTCTTTTCTATCTGTGCTCACGTCCTCTCTCCTCCTCATAATTTTACCTTCTCTTCTATCATACGATCTGTGGTTCTTTCACGTGACCATATGTTAGTCTCTTCGCCAGAAGTAAGTTCGTAAAATCAAGGACATATCTATATTCTCCCTGAGGCAAAATGGTAATGTGAATGAACACTTTCCAAATTCTTATGATTGCTTGGATCCCCTGTCATCAATCCGATTTTTTTTCCCTTAGCCATCCTGCATGGACGTTCCCAGGTAGCAGGTGTTGGATTGCCTTCCCGTGCTTTCTGGCCCTGTACTCCAAAGTCATGCAAAGGCGGAAGACCATCTTCTTCAAATGCTGACCCCC
>NW_022111379.1:22378563-22392774 GCF_000313985.2 Echinops telfairi
AAGAAAGAAAGAAAGAGAAAGGCAGAGGATAATTGGAAAGGGAGTCCTCAGGAGTCCGAGAAGAGCTCTCTGAAGAAGTGACAGCTGGGCAGAGAGCCGAGGGACGAAGGTCTCAAAAGCCAGCTTGCCCCATTCTCAAGTGAACCTTTCTAGAGGTGGCAAAACAGCAGGTGGGCTCCAGCTAGCTGCTGTAAGGCCCTGTGAACAATGATTTCTAAAATGTGGGATTTATTTTAAGTGCAATGGGTCACGAGGGAAAGGTTTGAACAACAGAGTGACTAAGTACCTAAGAGTAGGGCACAAGACAGGGGTTTTAAGAGGGAGATGGGTTGCAGTCAATGAGAAAGTACTTGTGCCTTGGACTTGACCATCAGGAGCCATTCTCCTTGTCTAGAGTTAGGCTGCCTGAGTCCAGGGAACAAACAAGAGTATGAATGACAAGGGAAGGGAAGGGCAATGAAAGGTTTGTTCCGGAGGAGGGATTCCCCCACAATCAATTATGGGGCCTTTGTTAGGTCCGCTCTGATCACTTGAAATATTATAAAATGCCTTCTTCATTTTATATATATATAGATATATATATACACACATATATATACATATATATTAAACGATATATTTATAATGAGATATTTATATTTGAGATATATATTTCTAAAACTACATGCTTAATTAACCAGAAGATATCTATTAGTGCTATATATGTGTATAAGCCTTGCTAGGCTAAGCTCTGTGGTTACTATCCCCACCTCTAAAGACTTTAAGGCTGGGGTTCCTATTGGTAGTAAAATCCTGGCCCATCTAAATCACAGCCTCCTTCTTTACTCAGATTCTACTTTACTCTCTTGTTTAAACTGGTTACGAATAAGTCAATCGATCAGGAACTATGTCTCAGTTTTTTTGGTGCTACTTTAATAGAAAAACCACAAGTGGGTGGCTTTAGTGAATAGACATTTATTTTCTCACAGTTAGGAGGTTTGTTGGTTGTATTAGGGGCAGTGGGGGCAGTTTCAACTCATAACAACCCCATGTACAACAGAATGAAACGCGGCCTGGTCCCGCACCATCTTTACAATGGTGTTTATCTTAGGAACCAGTGTTGCAGCTAATATGTCCAAATTCAGGGCACCGGCTCGAGAAGACGTCTTTATCTTTGACTCATGGTTACCCTATATAGGAACTCGGAGGCTATCAATGTTTATAGGAGCAGAAAACTTCATTTTTCTCCTAAGAAACAGCTAGTGGTTTAAACTAATAACCCTATATTTGGCAGGCATGTAGCCCTGGTGGCAGAGTGGTTATGTGCTGGGCTGCTAACTGCAGTGTCAGTTCGAAACCACCAACAGGGATCTTTATGGGGGTACCAATCTCAAGGAATGGCACATAACCACACACACTGCCCCAGGAGGAAGAATAACAGAACCCAGAGGGGAAAGGAGACAGAAGCTGGTGTGAGATATGGAACTAATAACAATCTATAATCTATCAAGGGACCAGGAGGGTGTGGGGGAGGAGCTGATCCCAAGAACTCAAGAGAAAGTAACTGTCTAGAAAAGAACGATGGTAATTTATGTACACATATGTCTGATACAATTGATGTATGGGTTGTAACAAGAGTTGCAAGAGCTCTCAATAAAATGATCTTTAAAAAAATTCACTATATGTCCTTTCGTGGGACATAATTCAGTCCATCACAATACATATTTATGTTTAAAAAGAGTCATCCAGTTTACTCATTCCCAGCATGCTCTTCATTTTTCTTCTTAATAATTGGGAGTCGTGTTGATTGTTTTTAACGTTTCCTAACTATTTAAACACAAGATATAGAGTCTCAATAAAGGAAAGACCTTCCAACAGACAGCCTATAATGAATACCATTGATTCAGGCCAAATCGTGAATTTTGCTAGGGAAAGAAAAAAGAAACACTAGATTTTAATGATGAGCATGTCATTGCCTCCTGGGAGCTTTTGTGATGGTTTTAATTGTCTTTAAAGCACTCCATCAAGAACCTAAAATACGACACTAAAACTTGATTGTTTTTATGATATGCCTGCAGTCGCTTATAACTACTAAAAAGCTAAGATATCATACTGGAACAAACACCATTTGTTACATTTTGATCAGCTGTCCGGGAGTATAAACCTTCCTTTCACCTATATGTCTGGATCTCTGAGAAGATTCACCTTGTGACTTGCTTAAATTATTAACAACCATTCCACCCAGCAAACTTCCTTGCTTTTTGTTTTGTTTTGTTGTGTGTGTGTGTGTTCATGTCTGTCCCTGCCTTCCCAGCCACTCTCTAGCAGCTGACTATAAAGCCTGCACTTTTTGTCATTTTTCGTTGTTGTTTTTGTTTTATTTTCTTTTGTTGTTTGGTTTTGCTCTGCTTTGTTTTTGTGCATATTACTATCTCTGCATATCTATCTAGATAAGATAGGCAGCATAAACAACCTGGAGGAGAAAACAACAGGACCAATGGTGGGTGGGAGGGTGCGGGGAATGTAAGGGGGGTGTCAACCAACCCAGGGACAAACGAACAAGTGAGCTAAAATTGATGGCAAGGAGCATATAGGATGCCTTTTGGGGCTTGATCAAGGGTGATGTGGCCAAGAGGATTTACTGAAAGCTGAACATGATAGTGGGACAAGAGGAAAATAAAAGGAAATAGAGGAAAGAACTAGGAGGCAAAGGACATTTATAGAAGTCTAAATACAGGCATGTACATATGTATATATATTAGGGAAATAGATCTATGTACATATATTTATATGTTAAGTATTAAGGTAGCAGGCAGATATTGGACCTCTACTCAAGTACTCCCTCAACACAAGAACATTTTGTTCTAACAACCCCACATTCTCTGATGCTCACCTTCCCAACACAATCACTAAAGACAAAATGGGTGCATAAGCAAATGTGGTGAAGGAAGCTGATGGTGCCTGGCTATCAAAAGATATAGTATCTGGGGTCTTAAAGGCTTGAAGAAAGAGGGTACCGATTACAAGGATCTACATTTAACCTCCTCCCTGGGGGATGGACAACAGAGAAATAGGTGAACGGAGACATCAGACAGTGTAAGATATTACAAAATAATGATAACTTATAAATTATCAAGGGTTCATGAGGGAAGGGGGAGCATGGAGGGAGGGGGAAAATGGGAAGCTGATACCAAGGGCTCAAGTGAAAAGCAAATATTTTTAGAATGCTGATGGCAACAAATATACAAATGTGCTTGACACAATGAATGGATGTATGGATTGTGATAAGAGTTGTATGAACTCCCAATAAAATGATTAAAATAAAACAAAAACGATAAAACAGCGGCCATCTAACTGAGAAGCAAAAAAGCCCACATGTAAGAGGCACACCAGCCTGTGTGATCATGAGGTGTTGATGGGATCAGGTATCAGGCATCAAAAACCCAGAACATAAAAGTATACCAATGTGAATGAGGGGGGAAAAGTATACCAATGTGAATGAGGGGGAGTGTGGAATGGAGACCTAATGTCCATTTGTAGACAACTGGACATCCTCTTACAGAAGGGTCACAAGGAAGAGACGAGCCAGTCAGGGTTCAGTATAGCACCAATGAAACATACAACTTTCCTCTAGTTCTTTAATGCTTCATCTCAATCCCACCCCCACTATCATGACCCCAATTCTACCTTACAAATCCAGCTAGACCAGAGCATGAACACTGATACAGGTAAGAGCTGGAAACACAGGGAATCCAGGACAGATAACCCCCTCAGGACCAATAATGAGAGTTGCGATACCAGGAGTGGAAGAGAAAGGGGGAACCGGTCACAATGATTGACATATAACCCCTCCCAGGGGAACAGAAACAGAAAATTGGGTGAAGGGAGCCATCGGTCAATATAAGACATGGGCAAAAAATTATATTTTCATGAGGTTCATGAGGGAGGGAGGGTGAAGGAGGTAGTAAAATGAGCTCAAGTAGAAAGAAAATGCTTTGAAAATGATGATGGCAACATATGCAAAATGTACTTGACACAACGGATTGTGATAAGAGTTGTCTGAGTCCCCAATAAAATGATTTAAAAAAGCAAATAAACCTGTACATTATTGTTAGTGTTGGCCAACCTGTTTCTTACAGAGGCTTTGGAGGTAAGTTGAGGCATGGAGGGTGGAGGTAGAGAAGTCATTTGGTATTAGGGACCAGAATGCGAGTTAACATTCTGGACAGGTTGATCTTGGAAATTCAAATGACTTGTATTATGCTGAATTCCCAACACTTTCTATTCTAGGCGTTAGTCAGATTTGCTTTTCTTTGTTCGCATATGCTGGTGGGCTCCCTGGGATACATGTAAAGCCTCCTTTGTTGGTGTGAGCTTTATCTAAGGGATCCCAAAGAGGCTGCAGCAATGGGCCTCTGAGCTGGACAGCTGCGTTGTCCCAGAGGGCACCCCTGCCACTCGCCAAATCAGCGCATCTTTCCGAAAAGTTCCATTCTTTTCTAAAAGCCCTTGAACATCACTTTCTTGTATTCTTCAGAAGTAGAGAAAGTAGAGACTACAAACAAGGAGGCACGCGGTACATGCCGAGTTGTGACATCCGTGACACACCCTGCCCTCTGTCTGCATCTGTGAACGCTGCTCATAACAGAGACGTTTAAAATCGTCTCAACAGGTAATTATTTGTACCTACAGATTCCACGGCGCCTGAAAGGAAACAGTGATAGTGACAGGCTATGAGGTATGTGCTTCCTGCTAAACTGATCCTACCTTTTGATTTTAAAATTATTTTCTGGAAATTGAAAGTTCCACTTTTCTTAGTAGAGAAAGATGAAACTGTTGATGCTCAACCTTAAAAAGCAGGGGATCTCACTAACTTTGCTGTTTAGTTGTTGCAAATATAACAAGAGACAAGACAGGCGAATGACCTAATTTTTTCAGTAAAGCCAAAGGGTAGAGGTAACATTTTTTTTTAATAACCGAAAACATGAATCTGGTACCATGTTTCAGAAGAAGGCCAAATGCTCTTCTGAAAGCTTCATTTCAGACAACAAAAACCTTCCTTTGCATTAATCTAACTGCTGCTGTCTTTCATCAATGGCTTTTACAAAGCATGGATTCTTCTGCAACACGGTGGGCAGCACCTTGCTTTCCATGCTCACATTGCCCTGTACAAGATGATGCCCATTTGAGGGGTATTTCAGAAACATAACTGAGTTATACCAAGAACATTTCCACATCTAATGTATCAATTCTTTAGAGGTCAGTCTGATAAAATCCTCTCTCATTTTCCCTGAGGGAAGCAGTTATTTTTGTTGCATTCAGCCAGAAAAACTCCATGGCAAATTCAGACTCTGACCCATGCCAAAAGAATGCAATATCTCCATCCAGACGTCATGATTTTGTTTCCTGGTGTGATACAATCCAATGGACTCCTCTTCCCGTGCCATGACTGTCATTGGCAAAATAAACACCCCTCTGCCCCACACTGGACTTCTTCAGATACTTAGCCTTTCTATCAGGATTTAGAACTTTACAGTTGTGTCGTGCAGCTATGATATTTAATGTATCCATCAGAGGAATATAAAAGAATACGACGTGATTGCAGGAAGACTCACTAACAACCTATGCTATGCAGGTGATACAGTCTTTCTTGCTGAAAGCAAAGACTTGAAGTATTTATGGGTGAACATAAAGATTATTTCAGTATGGATTACATATCAACATAAGGAAAATAAAAATTCTCACAACTGGACCTATAAGCAACATCATGATAAATGGAGACAATGTTGGCTAAGTCAAGATTCCATTGTTTGGAGATCCACCATTAATGCTCATGGAAGCAATGGTCCAGAAATCAAACGGTGTGTTGCATTGACCAAATCTGCTATGGAAGAACTGCTCAAAGTGCTAAAGAGCAATCCTGGCACTTTGAGGACCAAAGGCACGCTATTATTTTTCCATCTCACGAATAAGGAAGGCAGAGAATCAATGCCTTTGAATTATGGTATTAGTGGGAAATAGTACGTATCCCATAATTGCCAGAAGAATGATTATATCTGTCTTGGAAGAAGTACAGCCAAATGTTCCTGAGAAGGAAGGATGGCCACAGTTTATCTCACATATTTGGACTTGTTCCTTGAGAAGGACATCGTGTGCGTAGAGTGAAGGGTCAGTGAATGAAAGGCTAACCCTCAAGGAGACACCTTGACCCGGCGGCTCCAACAGTATGTACGTCTGAACACGGTACAATCGGAGGTTGGGAAAAGACTGCTGTCGGACACAAGGTCACTGTAAATCTCAACCTACTCGACAGTGCCTTCTGACAACGTGGGTGTTTGGGTCATAAAATACAAAGAAGTGGCCTTGGTGCTGTTCCTGCTATCATAAGAGTAAGCATTTCAAACTCATAGAACGTCCATATCCTAGACACCACTCCATCTTCATTATATACTCCTTCCAGCAATCCCTCGAGAAAAACACTGTCCTTAGAGAGAGGCTTTAGATTTAACCCGGGACATTTAGGAGGTCAAACTTAAGGAATGTTTACAGGGGCCAGCAGTCTCATTGCAGGAGGACAGGAGACTAGGCGATGGGGCTTCTCCAGCCTGCTTTCCTCGTTCTTACAGGCCAACTTCTGATATACCCCTGCCCTGAAGAAGTCAGCCCTAAACTGTAGGATCTTTTCATTCAAGGGAAGCTCTAGGGAGATGGAAAGTTGAAATAAATTGTAACTAAGAACAAAATAAGGGAGACATTGTTAATTGAGAGGAACTTCTTAAATTTAGGTTTTAATTTGAGAATTTGGGGTAAACATATTTAAATGGCTCTATGTCATAAACTGCTGTCAGTCATTTGGGAATTGAGCAGAGATTCTGTTAATTTCATCTTTCCTAGAGGATACACCTGGCTAATTGGTGCGTAGAAGCTGCCCCGCTCCCTGGGGTGAGTGATGGCTTGGCACAGGGTCAGAAGAGATGTGCTTGTAGGTATGAGGGAGAGGAAGATTGGCTTTGGCGTCAGTCCGATTTGGAGTTGAGTTGCTGCAAGGACATTTCTTAGACTGAGGACTTTAAAAAGCAACCACAAAGCAAAGATGAGCCTTGTTCTAACACATTTATATTTATAAATGTATTTATTTAACACATTATGTTTATATTTTCTTTTAAGGTGCAGAAAAATGCAATGAGACCTATTAATACTGTCCTGTGTTTATCTCATTTGAACAAAAGAAGAAAATTAAGGAACCTGTTCAATATTGCATAGCCTTTAAGACTGTATGTTTATATTTGCAATGAGATTGCATTGCTTATCTGAACAATATGTAACCATTCATGAGTACATAAATTTGTTTATATTCTTTACAATCCTTGTCTCCATTTCTAGACTTTCAACCTTACTTATGTGATTTTTCCTCCTATGGAAGAACAGCGTTGATGCCATCCATCCTTCTCAAAGACCAATGTAAATTTTTATAGGCAACATTACATTTAAAATTAATAATAGAATTATCTACAGATGGGCTTTGGGTCTCCATTCCATGCCCGCTGCCCCCATTACCAACTCACATTGGGTATGATTTTGTTCTGGGTCTTAGATGCCTGACACTTGATCCCATCGACACCTCATGATCACACAGGCTGGTGTGCTTCCTTCATATGGGCTTTGTTGCTTCTGAGCTAGATGGCTGCATTCCCTCACAGAAGGGTCACAAGGGAGAGATGAGCCAGTCAGGGTGCAGTATAGCACCAATGAAACACACAACTTTCCTCTAGTTCTTTGGTGCTTCCTTCCCCCCACTATCACGACCTTAATTCTACCTTACAAATCGGATTAGACCAGAACATGCACACTGCTACAGATAAGAGCCTGCAACACAGGGAATCCAGGAGAGATAAACCCCTCAGGGCCTACAATGAGAATAGAGAGATCAGGAGGATTAGGGGATGGTGAGGGGAGAAAGGGGGAATTAATGACAAGGATCAACATATACCCCTCTCCCAGGGGGACAAACAATGGAAAAGTGGGTGAAGGGTGACAGAGGATGATGTAAGAGATGAAAATAATAATCTGAAACTTATCAAGAGTTCATGAGGGAGGGGGAAAATGAGGATCTGATTTCAAGGGCTCAAGTAAGAAGAAGATGCTTTGAAAATGATGATGGCAGCATACGTACGTGCAAATGTGCTTGACAGACTGGATGAATGTATGGATTGTGATAAGAGATGTAAGAGCCCCCAACAAAAAATATTTAATAAAAAAATAATAGAATTAATATCGAATAATAAGACCATCTGCACAAATGCTCAAAGATTGGTCCCCCAAGAAGATGCAAAAAAAACAAAACAAAATCCAGATCTCTAAAAAATAGGAATTATCTTAATTTATGTCAGAAAGAAATACTAGTCCTTAACATTTCCTTTTGCAGAAGAAAAAAAATTGACCCATAAGAAATACACCAAGAGTAACGCATACAGTATCCTTCTTGAAATAATGATCTTTGTAAGTCCTCATAAGGAAAGCTTGTGGAATATCCAACACGTTGCACGCTTTACCTAATGAAGAACTGAGGCAAGTGAGCACTGGCCTTTTCAAAGGCACACCCCCGTGTCCCGGTCATGAGCTAGGCTTCCTCAATGCAACTTCGGCTGGGGGCATCACGGAGCGCGACAAGAGGGACGCAGTGAGCAGATGAAGGCTGCTGGATTCTTAAACTGATCAAAATACCTCCTGCAACTGCCCTCTCGGACGCACACCCATTATATCTCTATGATGAAAATGTGCATCGATTTACATATTAATGTTCTGCTTGTCAGGATGTGCCCTTTATGTTCACACACAACAGAACAGACTCTGTCACACACATTGAACCCATGTGACTCAGCCTTAAACTCAAACGACAGTGCGAGAAAAAATGAAACAATGAATACAGCCGGACCATTGTTCTCTTCAATCCCTTGGATTTTAAACCCTGCCTGTCTCGTTTTTTGCTGGCCTATCCGTGTGGATGGAGACTTGAACCTAGGCTGAACCACAGGGTTTGTCTTTGAATCAATTTTATCTCATTATTAATTTTTAGTGTATGCATGTGCCCCGTGTGGGCCCAATGCAAGAATTTGGCATATCTTTCTGTGACAGAAGCATTAGGGATTTCTGAAGAGGTGATAAAAAGACCCTATGCCATTCTATATCAGCATTGCCCAGCAAAACGCTTGAGACCTGGGCTGTCCAATACTGTAGTCACTAAAAACGTGTGATCACAGAAACTTTACAATGCGGCTGGTGCAACTAACCTTTACAGTTTAATCTCATTCTGGCTACTTTAATTAGCCACATGTGAGGGGTGACTGGCGCCCTGAGCAACACAGCCCTGTCCTTCCAGGTGCCAGAAGGAAAGGCAAACACGCAGGCGGGGGAGGTCTAGCAGGGCCGTCTCAGCCATTTGGCCACCCTCCTGGTCTTCTCCTTTGAAACTCTGCCTTGACCTCACCCACGGTTCTATTCCATCTTGGCATCCAAGGCTCAGTCTTCCTCCCACTCACTCGGCTGCTTTGAAAATATCCTGCTGCCTCATTCGAAAAGGGGCCCACGGGCATAGGACACTAGCTTTGGCAATACGCACATTATTACTACCACATATCAATTTCACCCTATTCTTCTATCCGCCAATATTGCTGTCAACAAGGATGCCTTCTCTGTTCCAAGATAAATGTCTGCCTGTGACTTTCACCTCCATGTCTTCTCTGGCCTCTCCTCCCATCACCATCTCTGTCCTCTGTGTGCTGTCTGTCTGTATCGATACACTGGCAGCTCTGCTTTCCACAAGTTCTCCGTTCTCCCACCGCTCCACCAATCACACCCCCATGTGGTCGTAATCCTCAAACTATACCTATTCATTTCCCCTAATATTATAATCACCCAAATCATACCTTCTTCTATATCCCTTTGAACTTTCCTGTGGCTCTTTAATTGATCATTCTTATTTGCTATTCTTCATCATTACATTCCCTCAAACCGTGCATAATTTACGATCAGGTATTAGCAAATCACAGCCGACAGACAGGGCAATTCTAACCTGCTGAATGTTTGCAGGTGAAATAAGAGTTAAGAATGTCTTTTGACATTTTAAAATATGCCCATTCACAAAAATCAAAAGGAATAATGTTTTGTGACACATGAAAATTACATGAACTTAACACCCCAAGACCCATAAATAAAGTAGCATTATTAGTCACACCACACATGCATTGTATTGGATGTATTGTCTATTGTGGCCTTCATTTTACAATGGCAGAGTTGAATACCGTATTTTTCACATACAACATGCTCAAAAAATAATGTGTGCACATAGGAAATACAGATAGCCATCTCTGAAAGTTGGGCCATGATGGGGTTGTGCAATTTGCCCAAAGAACCTCCCAATATAGGTGTTATTAGTATAGAAATAAGATAGTTCTAATAGAAACAACACAACCTGCTGACCTGAAAATGATTATTGTCATGTGTTTGTGTAGCCTTATTATTTACATTTTCACTTGGTTATGGCTTTTCAAACTCTTTGGAGAAAATAACCTTTCTTCTGTATCTATATTGACCTCTGCTTAACAACCTTCTTTTTTCTTTTAAATGTTATCCCTCCGTCATTCTATCTGCTTCCCATATATACTGAACACTGACTCGGCAGGCACCACCGCATGGCCTCGTCAGCACTGAATACACTGTGCACAATGTAAAACTTGAAGCTCAGATGATATGATGCATTACCTAATGTTAGCTCATAATTAGGAGCTGACTATCCCAGTGTACAGCAGGTAGTCATTCCGTGTGCACCTTACCTATGGCTCATCTCTTGCCACCTTTCGATTTGGCATTGTTGCCTAGCTCCAAACCCTGACACTTCCTTCCCCGATAAGGACCCTTGGCGTGTTCATCCCTTTCCCATCATTCTCGTTCAGAAAACAGCTATGGATTGCTGGACATAATGCATTGTTTACTTCAATCTTTGTTTCTTTGTTTGCTTACTTCAATCTTAACTGCCTTCCCTTTTCCCCCCTTGCATGTGGTCTTCACTAATAGTTGAGAAGAAGCAATTACTAATTAACCTTACGCACATATTTCTATCACTGTACAGGTCTAGGGAACACTTACAAGTTCCAATCTTGCCACTGCTCTGATCCAAAGCCCTCTATGGCTGCTCACGGCCTGAAGAGACAATTCTGTGTTTTTTGGTAATTATTTAAGTGTTTTTACAACCTGGCATTTTCCATAGGTGTGCCTTAAAATGAATGAAGTCAGTCTGCTTGCTCATTTTTCCTGTATTTTCCCCTAACTGGAATTCCTTTTCATTCATTTCAATCTGATTATTCTGAACAACATTTATTTTCCCTACACCTTGAATTGGTAATAATTTCATGTTATTCCTTATCCTAATGGCCTTGCCTGAGAAAGGGAAAACAAGCTAATCTCTACAACATTGTCACTGTTGTCTGCCATGGGGTGGACTGTGATACATGCCGACCACATGGGTGCATAATGCAAACCCTCCAGAGGGCTGGCAGTCTGGGACCTTGCTGAAGCAGATCATTAGGTTGTCTTTTGAGGCACCTCTGGATAAGTTCAAATGGCCAATCTTTGGGCTAATAGTCAAGGCTTACCTATGTGCATCACATTTTCTTTGTCCAGAATTCCTTAGTTTCTAGCACATCGTGTTTGAAATAAATTTATTCACTCCCTCTTTCTTGCCAGTGGGATTCAGGAAAGGGCGTATTGCCTATTTTTCTCACAGGGTACAGTCCTGATTGATGTATAACACAGACTCAATGCCATTGAGGTGACTTTCCCACTGAGATGCAAAGGTTGGAGGGGGGGCAGTTTCTTCAGAAAAGGTTTCCTGTTTAATAAAAAATGATTGATGAGAGGAAACAGCTCACTGTACTCGGAATGCCTTCACAGCTATGAACAATGAGTGTACACAGTTCCCACACCTAAGCTACCAGTGGTCCATCACACGGAAGCCTGGTTGTTCCTCTTAATAATTAAATTAACCAATCCTGCTGCAGTCTTTATTTTATATGAGCAGTTAGAAGATAGCCTTTCTTGTTTAAGTGACTTTTAGTTGGATCCTCTATTATTATTTGTCTTGTAAATGATTCGGTTTAATAAAAATGAAAAGTTAAGTGTGAGGGTATATTAAAATAGGTATACATATATATTTATACCACATGAATGCCTCTAATCAGCAATGGTATGTGTATAGCCTTATTATTTCAAACTTCACTTGGTTACAGCTTTGGAAACTCCTTTAAGAAAGTAATCTTTCTTCTATATAGCTTTTCATCATTAAACACGTTATATCTCCCTCACACGTGTTTGTTGATTGAATATGTGTGCTCGTTGGCAAAGTCCACTAATGGATATTGAGTGACATGTAAATCCAGGTGGCTCGGGGGAGGGTGGGGAGGTGGGGAAAGGAAGAATTCCTTTCTGGGTTTTTTTCTGACTGTCATGTGGAGAAAACATCCCATGAAACTACTCATCACTCATATTAGCCACCCCTCGCCCCAAAGTGAGAAAACAGTAAAGAGAAATGTGAGGGGCAAGAAGAAGCGGTAAACTTAAAGAACATTTTGTATGCAAATGAACAGGTGGCAGAGGGCAGTTGCCTGATACTGAGACCGCTGCAGAAATAAAAGCAGATGGTGGAGTGTTGGCTTTCTCCTCTTGGCCACAAACCCCCTGCTAATTGAGGTAGCAACTGAACAAGCTGCTCTTTCATTTCCCCAAAGAGGCTTAGGTTTCCCCTCGGCTCCCACTTCCGTATGAATTAGTCACACCTCTGCTTACTCCTGCCTCCATCATCGAAGCCTCCTCCTGCCTTTCCAGCCACTGGATTCACCTCTTCGCTGGACTTCTTCACAGGAAAAACAAATGAACAAACTACCACTACCTCTCAGAGCATCCCGATTCAGACTTCCTGAGAAAACGACCATGTTACGTTGAATATACGTAACACAGTCCAGATTAGAAATGGCATTCTCCCGCAAGCAGTCTGCCAAACTTGACATAAACAACGTAAAGTGGGAGGGTAATCTTTTAGGGTATGTTCTGTCCTGAATAGACCACAGTGAGAACCAATCCGATTAAAAAAAAATACATAAATAATGCCTTTGTTTAATTCATGAACCTCAACCTTTAAAATGAAATTAGTGTTTCCAATAACAATTATCTTCTCTACCTTTCTAAAACTTTTTATTGTGAATTGGGTGAAGGTTTATGGAACAGATAATAACTTTTACATTCACCAATATATACACATTTTGTGTGATGTTACTGACTGCAGTCCTCACAACATAACATCACTTATCCCATGTCCCCCTGTGTTTTCAATTGCCATTCCTTCTTTTCTATACTGTGAACTTTGTCCTTGGTGTCTGTTGCCCTTTGAACCACTGTAATGACTTTCCTTCCCTCAAAGATCTATCTATTGCTTGGCCATGGGTGAAAGAAGGGGATTTCTATTCCTAAAGAGTTACAATCTTGGGAGCCCTGTCCTAAAGGGTTACTACGAGTCAGAATCCACTAGCTGGCAGAGATTTTTGGTATTGTAAGGCTGAAAAGTTAACCACAAGGTGAATTCAGTTCTAAACCTGAAGGGTAACTCAGGGTCATAGCCTTGCCAGTTGACCAGGCTCTATCAGACCAGTAAGGCTGGTTTCTTTTGTGATGTTGAGATGTCTTCTACATATTTCTCCCACTCTGCTCAGGACCTTTACAGAGCACTGATAGTGGCAAGTAGGCTGTGAAGTTTTTCTAGTCTCAGGATATAGTGCCAGTCACTACTCACCACTGTCAGATATAGAATATTGTCTTTGTGGAATATGTTCTGCTAACTCACCACAATGTTTGTTCTCTGAGGCAGCTGTCCTGAGCCCCTAGACCAGTGGTCGTCAACCTTCCTCAGGCCACTGTTCCTCATGTGGTGGTGACCCCCCCATCCATAAAATTATTTTTGTTGCTACTTCATAACTGTAATTTTGCTACTGTTATGAATAGAACAACCCCTGTGGAAGGGTCGTTCGACCCCCAAAGGGGTCTCGACCCACAGGTTGAGAACTGCTGCCATAGGTGCTCAAGGTGTCTTATATACATAAGAGTTTCTGTGGATTTGTCTGGGTACTTTAGAGAAACAAATCCACAGAAACTCTTATGTATATAAGAGAGTTTTATATAAAGGGT
>NW_022111379.1:22392874-22399726 GCF_000313985.2 Echinops telfairi
CAAGCCCACAAGTCCACCATTAACCCATATGTCTGACACCAAGCCACAAAGTCCTCCTTCATCTCAAAAAACACACACTATGACACTAACTGCAGGAGGAAAGCTGAATCAGTGAATGTGTAAACATCTCAGCGCTGGCAGGGGTCTCCGCATGCTGCTCCAGCACCCAGGGCTGCATCGGGGTAGGTCCATATGCCTTGTTCTCAGGGATATCTTGCAGGAAGTGAGCCTTGCCAGCTGAAGCAGGGAACTGGCTAAGGCAGCTGCACCCTGGTCCAACCATCACAAAGCAAGAGACCAGAGAACTCGAAAAGCAAGGTTCACTGAGCCATTTATCTCTCCACCCTTCAATTAACCCCATATGTTTATCGGCCAGGTTGGCACAATAAACTTTAACTACCTCAAGGTGTTTGGTTATATCTAAGATCTTTTCAAAACTTTGCTTCCCTGTAGCTCTACTACACTCAAAAACACACATAGCAACAAAAGTAACAACCCAAGTAAAGATATCCTCTGTCAAATCTACATGTATGTTTTTACATACACTCCCTCTCCCTCTCACCCATTCGTCTTGTGTGCCCATCCATGTATCTACTTGTAGATCAGTTATTGCAGGATTGTGAATAAAGGAGTATTAACCTCTGTTGTCTTGAACGCTCCCAGTGTCTACTTGATGAAGCAGTGGTTCAACACTGCTGCTAACAGAAAGGCCAGCCGTTAGAGCCCACCAGTCATCCCACGAGAGAAAGAGGTAGCCTTTTGCTTTCTTAAAGATTCACAACTTTGGACCCTATGGAGTGGTTCAACTTTGCGTTACAGAGTCCACTTGAAGGCAGTGGACATCTCTGCTTGCGTCTTTAGCACTCTTTCATGGCATTTTATTGATTTTTTAAAAATCATTTTATTAGGGGCTCATATATCTCTTATCATAATCCATACACACATCAATTGTGTAAAGCGCATTTGTACATTCATTGCCCTCATCATTCTCAAAACATTTTCTCTCCACTTAAACCCCTGGCATTAGGTCCTCATTTTCCCCTCCCTCCCCGCTCCCCACTCCCTCATGAGCCCTTGAGAGTTTATAAATTGTTATTTTGTCATATCTTGCCCTGTCCGATGTCTCCCTTCACCCACTTTTCTGTTGTCCGTCCCCCAGGGAGGAGGTCACATATAGTTCCTTGTAATCAGTTCCCTCTTTCCTACCCACTCTCCCTTTACCCTCCCTGTTTCGCCACTCACACCACTAGTCCTGTACGGCTCATCCGCCCTGGATTCCCTGGATTTTCAGTTCCTATCTGTACCAGCGTACATCCTCTGGTCTTCTCATGGCATTTTATATAAGACTGTGTCTTTTTTTTTTTTTTTCTTCTTCCTGCAATTCAGACCTGATTTTCCAGACCTGGAAATAGCATTGAAAGTGTTGAGAAATTTCCTAATCCAGCTTCTCACATACTTATATCTCTGTCAGGATATAGCATTGTATTTACCAAGATTAAATGATCTGCTGTCAAAACTCAGTGACGATCACAGTGCACCGAGGCACACTTTAGAGATGTAAGTTTCTATTTCAAAAGGCAAATCACACACCAGTAAACTTATATTAACAGGCCTAGACAGTACCAAATAAAAACCAGCTGAAATTCTTGGAATTTCACAGGCTACAAAGCTCTCAGTTGCAGAGTTTATGAGAGAGGGTTGGTGATGGGCAACTGACAGGAAAATGGGTAGAAATGAGTTCCAGTTGTATAGCTGCCATTCATCGGCTATGCCTGCTTACACAAGCCACTGAAGTCACCCTGCACAGTGGGAATCATAACCCCTGACCTGCTTTCCTCATTTACGAAGAACACATGAAAGCATGTGTGCAAGACATCATGCAAATGGAAAAATACAGATGAGTGAATGATACAGACTTGGAAATATACCATCATGCAACTCATCAGGAACTTTAATTTCTACTCTAAGAATCAATCCCTTTCCTAGAATCACAGACCTTGAGGCATACAAGAAAAAAAAAGGGATATTTAGCAAATTTTCTTGGTTTACAGATAAAGAACCCAAGCCCATAAGATTTTAAACTTATTCAAGGGTAAAATTCAAATAAACATATTTGAGAAAGAACTCTAGCTTAGAAGATATTTTTACTCCCCAAATATTATTCTTCCAGCTAGCTAAATAGCTCAACTATTATGTATAGAAGTGTTTATCAGAATTTACTGCTTACAAAAAAAAATACCAACATCGTGATATGACATTTTTCATCTCTAACGTATTTTCAAACAGACTACATTTCATTTTTACTATATTTTTAGGGGATTTCAGGGCCTCTACTATGTCCGTTTGAAAGAGAGAATATTCGTAACAGAGAGACAGCAGATCCGAGCAAGAAACTTCTTTTCCACTTAGCTTTGTATTCTTCCCATTGCGCAACCACCCTACCACATTTTGAAAGTACGGGATTCTGTTTCTTTTAATAGCTCTGTGTACTACATTTTTTTTTTTAAGTAGGACAGAGTAAAATTACTTTTTCTGGGGAGTCTTGTGACACCCCTTTGCAGTGTCTGGAGATACACCAGAGTGTCTCAAAACTAGGATGAAGAATGCCTACCTACAGTACATTACTCCATCTCCAAAAGTAATTTGTCTCTTAATAGCAATCATAATTAACTTCTGTAGCAACCAAAGTCCAGCCTTTCAACCAGACAAACTATTCAGTGCACTTAGGATTCCCATGGTAACAACCTCCCAGCACTGTGCTGCTCGAAAGCAGATATTCATTGTCCAAAGCCCCCCAGGAGAAACCGCACATGGGCACCAACCACCTCCCCAGCTCTGATATGAATATCAAAGGCATGATTCCTTTTTGTAAACGTGTTTCTTACAAAAAATCCTCTTCAAGTGAACCACCCCTTGCTAGCAGCGTGAGTAAAACTGTATCAATACCTACTAAAAATCAAAAAATCAAACCACACCAGTTGCTGCGGAATTGACCCTGACGCGTGCCGCCCACCCCCATCCCACCCCCGTGAGAGTCAAATATCATTTTCAAGCATTCTCTGCATCTACAAGGACCCAAGCAATGCTTCTGTCTTCAGTGTCCTCCGTGCACCCATCCATCATCGTTTCAACTTCCCTCTGCTACCACCCACCTTACTCTGACCCTTCCCCCACTTGGAGATGTTCTGTCGGGGAAGATCATGCTATTTAATGAGAATCCCAGCATTATTTGCATTATGTCTCCTGTGACTGAATAAATGAATTTCCTTTTGTGAAAACACTTTCAGTCTCCGTGAACACATGGTAGCAGGATCATGTGCTTCACTATGCAACGTGTCTGAGGATACAGCGTTCTGGGAAGAGAGGAAGAGGAGACAACAAAGGAAAGGCGGAGATAAAGGCTTATCCTTCACCTTAGATATATATTCGTAGACTCCTAATTATTTAATGATGAAGGAAGATGTGGATGCACGTTTTCCTTCGGAACTAGGATATTTCCCTAGTTCACAGATACCCTGGCTAATTGTCAACCTGTTTTGTTGTTGTTAGGTTTGTGTTCTGACCCAGAGGGACCTGAAGGACAACAGAACAAGACATCGCCTGGCCCTGCGCCATCTCACAATTGTCCGTCTGCTTGTGCCATTGTGACGGCCACTGTGTCAGTCCAGTCCACGGAGGGCCTGCTTCGAAGAAGGGCTTGGTGCCTACTTCGGAGGAAGCAGCCGCCAACAACCTCATACACTGCATGGAAATAAACCTTCGGTTATCAAGAAATCATAGATATAGTCTGAATGCAAAGATTGCATCCTCTGGAATGGAAGCTGCTGCTCAAAACCCATTATAACTGGTTGCTGGGTATTCGTTCCATAGCAACCATCTAAGTTTAAAAAAAAATTAAGCCCAGATTAAGCAAAATACATATCCTTCTAGGGATTAACAGTGCGACCAAGCAAGAGGGTCCCAGACTTTAGTCATTGGATTGCTGCACATTGCGTGGGGGAAGAGCCTAAGATAAAGAGCCGCAAATGCCAAAAGGACTTCCCTGTCCTTATTCCACCCACCAGGGGTTCTAATGTCCTACCGCACACAAAAACCCTCCTCCACTCTTCTTTCCAGGGCATGGGTAGAAGCCAAATGGATAGGGATGAGCCAGGAGATTTTGTGTCCCCTTTGCCTGATTTGCATGTGGATAGACAGCCTCAGATTGGGGTGTGGGCAGGGATACTTACAGTGAAGTTTGTTTGTTTTAAAGAAACACGCTTCACTAAAGGCAGCCACGCAAAATGCCAAGAAATGAATCTTTGCTTCTAGCTTGCCCAGGAATAGGTGCTGGGAAGACCTTTTGATGGCATGGAATTGGGGGAGTGTGGACTTTTTCTGAGTTGAGAGGAAATGGCAGGCTACTGCTTGAGCACAGATGTCACCACATTGTGTCAACTTGGAGCGGATCAGCACAATCTGGCGAGTGCCATTTCCTCACGTTATGAGTGTATTTGGGCAGGTGTTGTACTTCACTGAGGCCATTTTTCCTCTGCATACCACACTGAGAAAAAGATTCCGGCATGGGAGTGGGGGACGTGGAGAAAAGTTATAGGAGTTGATTGTGAATAAAAGGAGTTGACTGCATGTTTATCAATCAACAGCAAATGGATGTATTTCCTTTCCCAGTGGCTGGGCTGGGGGAGGAGCCATGACATCTCTTCCAATTCAGAGGGAAGAATGGAGTCAGGGACAAGCCTAGACAATATTTTCCGGAATGTTCCACTGAGGTCTTTCCCAGGAGTCCCAGTGCTTTTGCTGGTCATTTGCATATTGTCCTCCTGTCCGGCAGCAGACTTTGATTTCCATTGTCACCATGGAAAGTTGCCACAGCTAGTCAAAGTAGGCCATCACTGCAGGGCTATGCCTGCACATAAAATAGCATCTCACAGTCTTCAGGGGCCACTCCAGGTCCTAGTTAGCTTTAAGGCAACATAATTACGTCTGTGGGTTTGGTGACTCTCTTGTCCTTCAAAAATGAAGAACAGGCATAATCACAAAATAACTACAGTACCAGGAGCTGCAGCTCGGAAACCAGCCACAGAAAGCCATTCTGACTAGACCGCCGACAGGGACACGAGTGGCTGTTTCATCGCTGAATCTTTCTAGCTGCCCCGGAAACGTGAAGTCAGTATTAAGCAAGGCAGGGTTGGGGTGGAAGCATTCATGAAAAAGACAGAGTCACATCTTTCAGAAGGTGTCCTTGCGAGTATTCATCGGGATCCAACAAGGTGCTAAGTTTGGGGACATGAAGGAGTTTATGGCACAGCCATTGCTCCAAGAAGCAGCAAGATCTACTTAGAAAAAGTGTCAGGAGTGAAGGTTAATGATGGTGTTGTACGCGCGACAGGACTTCTGCCCGTGGCAGGAAGTCTGACGTACAAGCGCGTTGGGAAAAGCTGATTCAGAAGACTATCTAGATTAGCGTAACTATAGAAAAGTGTAACTAGATAAGTGTAACGATATAAAAATTACATCAAGTTGTATATCATTATATTGTATATGTACATTTAATATATAAAGAGCATTATCATACACGTAGAGCACTTTATAAAAAGGGTCTTCAAAATGTTTGTGGAAAGATGTTATTGTCTTTTCCTTCCACTTTTTTTCATGAGTTTTTTGAGTTATAGTGTTTTTAATCTTTAAAAAAGGCCCAGTATATGTTGAACACTCATTGATAATAGTATTTGTATTATAATCGTATTATGATCTTCTAGATAATAAGATTCTTTTTTGCACTCCCTGCAGGATGTAAATAGTTAACATGCTCAGCTATTAACCCTGGCTTGGGAATTCAAGCTTGCCTAGAGGCTTTGTAGAAGACAAGACTTCAGGATTCATTTCAGAAAAAAACAGCCACGGAAAACCCCATACCACAGCTTTATTTGGATACACCTAGAGTTCCCAGATTCAGAAACAACTTGAGAGAAACTTTTTGGGGTGAGCTGAGAGCTGTGATTCTTCTAGCTTTGCTAAGTTTTCTTTGATAGAATTTTTGAAGTCCACCCCACCACCAGGGACCACTATATATCAACCATCAACTATCCAATCTAGGGAGTGCTAGTGGCATCGTAGTTATGTGTTGGGCTGCTCCCCTCAAGGTCAGTGTGAAACCACCCACTCCATGGGAGAAAGATGAAGCGGTCCACTCCTGTCAAGAGTGACAGTCTCGGAAACCCACAGTGGCAGTTCTACCCTGTCCTGGAGAGTCTGCGTCAACTTGGTGACCACGAGAGGGATCAAATCTAAGGGGATTTAAAGAATGCCCGTCCATGTGATTCTGACTCATTCATTTGGTTTTGGTGTTGGTGTTGGTAGTTAATCACTGCACTATGTACTTCATACTGCCTGTGGGTGCTGCTATGAGCCGTCAAGTAGATGGCCCCTGGGAATCTCCGAGGAGAGAACAGGGCTGCCCATGGGGTTTCTTTCCTAGGCCATCTGCTGTCTTGACAGGATCCTATCACCGGGGTTTTGACAGGATCCTATCACCAGGGGTCTTGACAGGATCCTATCACCAGGGGTCTTGACAGGATCCTATCACCAGGGGTCTTGACAGGATCCTATCACCAGGGGTCTTGACTGGATCCTATCACCAGGGGTCTTGACTGGATCCTATCACCAGGGGTCTTGACAGGATCCTATCACCAGGGGTCTTGACTGGATCCTATCACCAGGGGTCTTGACAGGATCCTATCACCAGAGGATGACAGTTAGCCTAACACACTGATCTGTAGGTGATCTCTATCTGAGCTTTAACTATTCTGTCACTGTGGTGAACAAAATATTAATTTTGTCTATATTTCTTCT
>NW_022111379.1:22399857-22408955 GCF_000313985.2 Echinops telfairi
GTTTCCATTTATCTTACTCAGTTCTACCCCCCCACCCCCCACCCCGGTATATATCTATATCTATCTATATATAATAGGTTGGGATTAAATTGGTAGCGTTTTATTGTTTGTGTATCTTAAAACAATACATATATGCAACTCTTTGATGCTATGTAACATTTAACCAAGTTTATTTTAGTGCCATATAAAATCACCAATATCATTTTAATTGGAAAGCTGACATTTGTTTGCTCCAGCAGTAGGTGTGGAAGATAGAAAAACAGTATGTGTTTCCCAGGAGTCTAATAAGAAAAGATTGTCATTGTGTGTTTTGTCCAAGTTTCCCACTCCATGGAAACAACAAATGGTCTGTACAACTTGTTCTGGACCTTTCAAATTTAAAAATCAACTATTAGAAGAATAGTTGTAGGTGGAAGAACTAAGGAAGACCCTATATATAGACAATACAGTTCTATATTATTTTAGTATTAGAATGTCAGAAGAATGAAAATGTATTAGAGATTTCTAAAAGCTTGTGTTAAAAGTGATTATCTGTCTGCATATAATTCCATGTTTTGCATTCAGAAGACAGATACACCTACTTTTCAAGTCTATATTGCCAAAATCTTGGAAAGAATTTTGAGAAGCTATAATGTAGCATCTAGCCTTTCTTGGGAATTTGTAAATGCTTACAGAATTGATTCAGCATCCATCGTTACTTTTTCTATTTGAGTGTCACTATTCAGCCCCCAATGCACTAACTTAATGTTACATGTGCCCATTACAACCACCTTTGTAAGGCAGCCGAGCATCATTGAGATGAACACACGTATGACCCTACAGCCAGACCATCTGGTTCAAATCTCAGCTCTGCTGAGAAAATGTTAGAACAACGCCTAGCACATGATAAGTGCTACATGTTTAATATCACTTCCATGATTTTCATCAGAAATAGGAAACTCAGGGTTTAAAGAATTGTAATAAAAGAAGAATCACATGTCACAGATACCTTAAAATTTTACTGAAACTTTTTCTTGAATGCATATCTACCATCGACGTGTCAGTTACAGAGATGATACAATCAGATAAATATCATCACTTACTAAAATGGAAAAGGTGGAAGGTGTGTTGAGGTTGAGGTAAGAGGAAGTCATTAAGTTTAGAACCTGTTAAGTTTGAGATACCTGTGAATTATTTAAGTGTAAGTGTTAAATACAATTTTGGATATAAAAAAAAAACACCCTGAAAATAGAGAGGCCTAGGTTTAAGATTGGTTGAAGGTAAGAATATAGCTTCTGAAGACCCTGAATAGATAATATTACTTAGAAAAGGAAAATTAAATAACAACTCTGGACTCCGGTTCGAAGACCCTCTGACATTTGTGACTCAGATCGAAGAGAAGGAGTGGTAACCCTAAGAAGTGACGTTTACAGGGAAGAGGACACTAACCGGGTGGAGGTGGTGTTGGAACTGGGTGGTACATCTAGAAAGATGAATTATCAAACATGAAAGAGTCCTGAGACAATAGGTGAAGGCTATTCCATGGATTTGGCAAGGTAGGCACATTGGTGCTCTGAGAAATCTCAGTTCTGGCTGAGAGTCCCAAGGGGAGCTAGGGCGGTGTGTGCCAAATAGTGGTGTGGGACAGATAAGTGGCATCAGGTAATATGTATCATTTTTAAGAGGGGAGGAGCAGAAGATGGACGGTAGGCACAGTGAAATGGCTTTGGGTTGTTTTGCTTTTGTTATTTGTTTAAGTGCAACTTTTCGTTGTGAATTAGGTGAAGGTTTACAGAGTAGATCATGTTTCATATTCAATAACTGTCATCTCCTCAACATACCATCATCATCCCACTTCCTTCCTGTTTCCTGCCTCTATTGCTCCTTTGCTAACACGTGGACTTTTGTTCGGGAGTAAATGCTGCTCTTTGGAGCATAAATTGCTAATTCTGCTCTCCTAGGGGGAAGTTCTGTTCCAGAGCAGAAGGAAGAGGAAAGGCGGCAGTCCTCAGAGTCCTCCCAGACTCTATCAGTTGGCAAGTCTGATTTCATTTCTGATGATTTTCCTCCCACTCTAATGGGAGTGGGACTTTCTAATGGGATCTCTTTCAGTGCAGTCAGGGGTGGCAATTGACTCATCCTCTAGAAATTCTCGTCAGAGGGTCATAGGGAATAATATTAATCAGGGCCATTAGTCTATTACGCTGTTTTCACATGTCCTTGATCGTCATAACTCTTCTTTCCTCTGAACAACAAACATTTCACCTTTAATGGCTGTTTATATATTTTTTAAAGCCCTAGTCATGACTCAGCAAGGTAGAGTGCAGAACATGGTCTTAGTGCATTGCAGTATGCCCACTGACCTTGGTGTTTCCTGGGACGATGGTCCTAAGCCACTAGGTCCAGCAACTCATTACTGCAGGGTGTTTTGTCATGTCTAGCAGGTTCTCATAAACGTTGCCCTCTGTTTGTTCTACCACATTAATGGATATCTTTGCAGCAGAGGCAATGCCCCCTGGGCAAATGTCCTCTGTCAAAGCTGTAGAAGGTGATGAGTCAGTTCTCACGCTCCCGTCCACACTCGGTCAGCTGGGGGACCTATGTCCACACGCACTTATAGATGGCCCTCCTGCGGGATGGTGGAGGACAGGGATCACTTCCTGCAGTGCCGTCCACTCTTGATCTCCTCCCAGTGCCTTCCCCCACCTCCACCGTTTCCCCCACCTCCCTCTCTTTGTATATTGCCTTACTCTGGGTTTTTTAAAAGATCAGTATACTCCAGTAAATAATACTGAAGATTGATGGGAGATGACAATAACTGAAAGATAGGTGAATTCTTGAGTAGAAGACATAGGTAGAAGCAGTGAACAAAGGTCCCCGAGTACAGTATGTCAGGGCAACTCATGGATCATGGTCTGTAGCTATTTGCTAACTCAAGGTGGGGAGCACTACTTGGTAATTAAATAATGCCCTGTGAATAAGGATTAAGATTACAGGATTCTAATTGCATATTACCTCTAAATCAATGTATGCTCTTAGACTAAGCACATGAGAACTCCTGGACCCTCCGTTATCTTTTCTTAAATCTTCTATATAAGAAAAGTGATATAAGGGGAGAGGAAATGTGTTGAGACTGATGAGGGCAATGAATGTACAAATGTGCTTGACACAATTGATGTATGTGTGGATTGTGATAAGAATTGTATGAGCCCCTAAAAAAACGATTAAAAAAGAGAAGAAGAAAAGTGATATATGGAGAGAAAATGTTTTGAGAAACGATGTACAAATGTGCTTTACACAATTGATGTGTGTATGGATTGGGATAACAGTTGTGTGAGCCCCTAATAAAATGTTAAAAAAAAAATCGGAAAAAAAGAAAAGTGATAAATATCATTCAGAGTCACCAATGAGTAGCAGTGCTATGTTTTTTTTTTCATTATTGAAACTAAAAGGGCCTGTTTGTGAACTGCACTTTTAGAACCCTCAGGTTTTTCAATACACCATTTATAAAATTATCCTCGGTTATTTGTGGGCATGGCTTCTATTCTGTAGAGTATGTCAATTACAAATTTAAAAATATCTTTATTTCTTGGCTATTTAAGGACAAAATTGTGCCTGGAACACAAAGTGTAGAATCAGATATAAAGGTTGATTTGAATGTTTGTTACTGATGGATGACTTTTGAGGAGAAAACAATACCGCTACCCACAATATGCTCATCAAAGCTTTCTCCAAGCCCTTCCTCCACTGATTTTATGTGTGCTTTATAAATCTCTGTCCAATGACAACACTATCAAAGTTGTACAATTAATCTTTTCTTTCCTCTCCAACAAAAATGTTTGGTCTTAGCTACTTAGAGTGCAGCAAAAGACAGTTAATTTTAGCCATAGGGTATCCATTTTCTGTCACGCAAAAATAAATACACATAAAAGTAATAAGATCTTATAGAAAACAGTGTGAAAAGAGCTGTCTGGCTCTAATTTTCTTAAGTGCAAAAAATGCAATTAACTCTAGTTGTGATTATCCTATTGGAATCTGAGGCTCCTTGGTAAATTACAGCACCCATAAAGGTGTCATATATGCAGTATTATTTATTTGCCTTCTGATTTACCACTCTATCAACCCCTCTGCCTGTGCTGTAATCATGTGTTTGCTCATTGGCTCTTCTAAAGTGGGGATTTGTTGTAGGTGCAAAATATAACAGGGCACTTAAAAATTCAGTCATGAATATAATTAATATTTTTAAAACAAAATAAATGTAAAAATAAACATATTTTTCTGATAAACAAAATATTTAAATGTTAACAAGAGATCAAATAAGTGACAGTGCTACACTGAACTACACTGGATCCTGAGACAAAAAGAAAACTAAGTAATACTGATACTGCCTTTATTTGAAATGTTGCCTTTTTAAGAAATATATAAATCACTTTATGGGGGGGAGCTCTTAAAGATCTCATGACAAGCCATGTATCAATTGTATCAAGCGCCTTTGTACATATGTTGCCATCATCATTTTCAAAACATTTTCTTTCAGCGTGAGCCCTTGGTATCAGCTTCTCTTTTTTCCCTCCATCCTCCACCCTCCCACCCACGTGACCCCTTGTTAAATGATAAATTATTCTGATTTTAATATCTTACACTGTCTTCTGTCTCCCTGCACCCACCTTTCTGTTGTTCTGTTGTCCTTCATCCATCATAGATTTTTTTTTTGGGGGGGGTGGGGGATGGACATCCATTTCTTTTTTTCTCAGTTTTGAACTAGGATGGGATTTATCTTGATTGCTGAGTTTTGGGTGGCCTCTTTTAGTTTATGCCTAAATTAGTGTTTTATTTGTCTCACTCTAGTGAGTGAGTTACTTAAGTGTACTTAACTTGCCCCTGCAGCCACCCAAAACTCCAAACTCAGCCATCCAGTCAATTCTGATTCACAGCCAACCTACAGTACAGGGTGGAATAGTCCCCGTGTGTCCCAGAGACTGTAACTCCATAGGGGAATAGAAGCCTCATTTTTCTCCTGTACAACAACTGGTGGTTTTGAACTGCTGACCTTGTGGATTGCAGTCCAATTTGTAAACCACCAGGCTCCTTCCTGCATCCATAGTAGAATGCAATTTGACTATTCATCGCATCAATCCCTTTCCCTTCCATTTCTGTCAAATGATTCTTTTTGTATTGCCCAAGACAGATTCAATTGGGTGGCCCCCGATATCTCGGAAACCCCAAAGAATGCTCTCCATCAGAAGCAATAAAGTGCACTTTAAAGCAAAATAACTCGGACAACAGTTGCAAAGAAGCCAGTCTCAAATAAACAATGTGTATCTGCTTAGCATATGTAAATAATAGTTTTCTGTCTACCCACCTTTTAAAGTGAATGAATGGTGTGGCAAAGAGATGAGATTTCCTTTACCTGTGGAGGTCTTTCTACCTTGACATTGGCATAAGCTCACCTGGTAGTCGGGGCATAAGGTCACTAGGTACTTACTCTGGCCTCAGTCTGCTCCCCATTGGTTCCCCAGAAGACGAATCTTAGAATTTTCCTCAAATTCCAGCACCCTCAAATTATACAAGAAAACTTTGGATAAGTTTCAAGAGCGAATTTTAAAATGGCCTCCTTCACAAAGTGCCTAATATTCTGTTGGTCTTGATCTTCATGACGTCTCCTATTGGTTGCTGGGGTCTCTAGATAACTGTGTGCAAAACGGGGGAGCGAGTTGGTAAAAATGATGCCCTTTTGACATGACCCATAGCCACAGGCCACACAAAAGATGGTTCAAATCCTCAAGGATCCTGAGCTGAATGGTACCTCCTGGATTTCTGCCATATGGACATGCTATATCCCTAAGGAGTAGCCCTTGTTCTCTGCTATGGCATATTTTTGTCTTACACACTTTTGTTTCCCTTCTCTTCCATTTTTCCCCCTCCCTTCTCTTTTGTTTCTTCTAATACTTGATGCAACCACACGCCCCTAGCCAATATTTAGCAACTATTTCTTGCCTGTTGAATCGAAAGCTTCATTTAGATAAGAAAAACTGTAGCATTATGAGCTATTTATTTTGTCTTTTATTTGCTTTATGCTTTTACGTTGGTCTGTGTGTATTGCTTCTGCAATCAAGAAAATCTATTTTAAACTTGCCAAAACATTGAAACCTGAATGCAGCATTTATTGCATGGTAGAATTAAGTGATTATATCCTACCAGATTTGAGGAAAATGCCTCTACATACTTGCAAAAACTTAACATGCAATACATGCTTAGGGACATGCAATGACTTCATCCTGTCGATGAAAAGATGGGGGTGTGGTATGTTTTCTTGTTTTTTGGTGTATGAAAACTAGGACCAATGAACCTCTCGAGTCAGCAAGTGGAGTAAGACTTGGTGGGGGGGGTGGACAGAGAGGTGGTGGCAGGGTGAAGGGGTGATGACGTCAAGTGGTCCATATAGAAAAAGAATGCTTGGAAACTGATTGTGGTAGCACATGCACAATTCTGCTGGATGTGATTGAACTATGGAATGATTTGATGTATGTGTCAATCAGAATTAAATTTTTTTAAAGTCTTTCCCTACCGATACACTGCATGTTAGATGCCACCAGAGGGTCTGTGCATGTCATGTTCCAAGCAGACTGGAGAATTTTCAAAGGGAATGTGATTAGGACCCTGTCTAACAGATGAAACTGGACTGAAGACATCTTGCCTGGCTTGACCACAAATTAAGAGCAGTATCCTGCACTAAGGGCATTGGTGTTGCGTGCCATTGAATCGGTTCTACCGCAGTCCGAGCGACTAGGGCAGAGGAGGAAGCCCTGTACCGTTCCCTGGGCTGTCATCTGTGTGGAAACAAATTGCCACATCTTTTCTCCTACGGAGCAGCTGGTGAGTTCAACCTTTCAATGAACCGTCGTGCCATCAGGGCTTCTGGTCAGTCCTTAATCAAGCATTGATCTTAAAGGAGAATTTGGCTTCCTTCTAAGATTTTCTTTAATTTGTTCTTAACTATTATTCAGAACATCACGGAGTCACTATTAAAAAGGCATGCAGCTACCGCTCATCTTTGTGGGTACTGGGGGGATGAGTGGGGGGTTAGAAAAGTCACACGGTGACCAGGAGAATATCGCAGAGATTTTTTTTAAAAAGTTTAAATCCCAAGACTATCTCTCTCTTGCTTATGCTTTGTACAATTGAAAAGAAAATATTGCTACCAATGAAACAGAGAACTTCACTAATTTCCATTCACCGGCAATGGTGGAAGCCCCCCATGGGTTATTAAGTTTGAGAGATGTGTGAACGAACATGATAATAAGTAAAGTGTATCATAAACTATACTGTGTTCATTTATTGTGACAACTGGGGTGTAATTATACTAGGAAATGTACTGCACTGTAGTCAGTGCAAGTAATAAAATCCGAACACCAGGAAACCTTTCTCTAGTCTGCGATTAAACCATTTTGAGGAGAAGGTGCACAAGCTACAGTGTGACAGGGATGTTCCGTTGTATAGATCAGCGGAGCGGGGGTGACTCACATTCCCTGGTCGTCTCATACATAAAACCTCTCTGCACATTCGTCCTCCGTTGGGCATAGAACGCCTAAGAGCCTATCCGTCCACTCCTGGGTAATTGTAAGCCCTACATTTGTGAGCATTGCTAGTACTATTCATCTCACTTTCTCCATCTAATTAGAGAAATAGGAAGGAGGGAAAGGAAAAAAAAAAATCCCACCGCTATTGTATTGAAAATGCTTCCACAAAGCTAGTAGCGGAAAAGCAGGAGAACACTTAGAGAGAGATACGGCAACAAAGGGACCCCAGGAGACGATAATATTGCAAGATGACGGGTGGGGTAATGATGGAAGCCTTAATGGAGGTCAGTGGGAAGCGCAAAAGGAACATATAATTTCAGAATCGGAAACCCTGGGCTACTGAGTGCGAACTGCAATTTGGGAAAGTGCAGTTAATTGAATTTTATGACACATTTTATAAAAATTAAAATGCATATCTTTTACTACCCTAATAGTTTTATTGCTACTGTGAGATCGATGTGCAGCGATACCCCAAAAGCATATGCAACAATTCACTGAAGAGTGCCGGAGTGGATTACTCCCCTTCGCTCTGTGCTTTGGCAGCTGACAATCAAGGTCATAATTACAGGATCGGAGCCACCTGCCAACCCAGCGACCAGAGCCACGTGGCCCCGCATCAACTGGAAGCATTTCTAACATTAACACGGAAATGATTGTTAAACCAGAGAGGCCTTCAGGGACAGCTGATGGAAAGCTGCATATTTATTTTACCCCGAGCACCAAATGAGTGACTCTTACATTATCCTGTTTCACTGGCAGAGAAAGCAGCAGAGTTTGCCAAGACCTATCTGGACACGCTAGGTTATCTGGTGAAATGCCTGCATTCGGAGTTGCTAGGGAGACAGGTTCACAGTAAATCCTGGACTGTGGAGCCTGTGCCTCAGGATGCACAGTTGCAGGTCCCAGGAATGGCCCTCATTTGCCTCGGCATGCAATAAGTCTGCAAGACTCCTGGGGATGATCAAAGGCAACGCAATGTGAACATAGTGAGGTCCAAAAAAGCAACCCCATGCAGCATTTTTCAAGTGAAGGACATTGATTTACTGGTAAATCAATCCAGAAGTATATGGTGCTCACTGAATTGCACTAAACTTCGCTTTCTTCCCACAGTTCCTTAAGTAGATCAACCCCTCCTTACTCTGCCATCATACTTCTGCTAGAGCAGTGTTTCTTATGCTACCAAGGGGCCCTAGTGGTTAAAACCCTCAGGTGCTAACCAACAAGTCAGCCATTCAATCCCACCCCCTGCTGCTAAGGAGGAAGCTGTGGAAGTCTGTTTTCAGAAAGGTTTGCAGCATCAAAAGTCATCGGCAGCAGTTCTACGCTGTCCACTTGATGGCAAAAGGGTTTGGGGTGCCACTGAGTTTACAATTTAACTCCCTTGCAAATGCTGTTGATGCGGCTAGTTCTCAGACCGCACTTTAAAAAGCAAGATGTTCGAGCACTTCTTCAATGGCTTGTTCATATTTGCCATTTCCACTAGTCTATTAGCTTCTTGAAAGCAAAGGCAAGGACAGTTTCACAATCCTACTTCTAAAA
>NW_022111379.1:22410013-22414241 GCF_000313985.2 Echinops telfairi
CAATTAACTAACTCACCCTCCAAGAAGCTCTAAATTTGGCACCGCTGTTTGGCATTTGTGGATGTAATCAAGGACGCTGCAGTCTTGCTTGATTTGCGTAGACTCTAAAACCAATGAAAGGGGTGCTTGGTTCGGCTATGGAAACAGAGGAGATGAACTGGGAAGCCCACCATGTGCAGATGGCAGCAGCAAATGGAATGATGCAGTTACAAGCCACAGTTTTCCAGGGTCTGTCTGCAGCCACCGGAAATTAGGAGGAGGCTAGAAAGGATCCCTCCCAAGAGCCTACAGAGGGACTGCAGCCCTGTCAACTCCTTGGTTTTCAATTTTTGGGCTCCAGAACTATGAGAAAATACATTTCTTTTACATTAAGAAACTCAGTTCATGATACTGTGTTACAACGACGCAAGGCCCCAACAAATTCCATAAATTGGCTCTGTGGGAAGCCTAAGTCACAGAACACGAAAACAGAGCAAAAAAGGATGAAATCCCCTGCTCCTTGAAAATTGGGACTTGCCATCCTCCCACCCCCACCAATGAAATCTTTGGGGCATCAGGCAAATCATTCTGTTTTGCATTTTTTTCCCTCAGAGTGTATTGTACAAAGTAAATGTTCAATTAACAGTGTTCTCAGATTAGATTATTTACCATGAAAATGCATTCTCCATTTTCCTCATCCACAGGGAAGTCCCTCTGTTCTCTCTGGTGACCCTTGAAGGTTGGAGGACACAGTTACCCTGTCCCTCATTTCCCCTCCTCCGTGGTTTAGACCAGAAGTAGAGATAGGGAAGTCTCCTACGCAGCACAAGTGTCAGCCACGGAGCTAGAACGCACACGAATGTAGCTGTGGTCATTGTCAGCAAAAGGAAATTATTCATTCAGAAATTACAGGCTCAAGAGACACCCTCAATGAAAGGCGGGTCTCACTGACAAAGATGATCCTTTTCTCCCTCACCAACTATCACCCGGAAACCCAGAAACTAGGAAAATTCACTTGCTTATAACTTCATGAGTATTTGTTCCCAACAATATCTCAAAATTACACAGTATGAAACAGAAACAACTTAAATGTTCTTGTTATTGTTGTTAGCAGCCACTCTTGTTATTGTTGTTAGAGGCCCCTCTAACTCATAGAGACCCTACGTACAACAGAAGGAAGCAATGCCCAGTCTGGTGTCATCCTCACAATTGTTCTGATTTTTTCACCCACTGTTGCAGCCATTGGGTCAATCTATCTTGTTGAGGACCTTCCTCTTTTGTGTTGTGCCTCTACTTTATCCAGCATGATGTTCTTCTGCAAAGACTGGTCCCTCCTGACATGTCCAAAGTACACGACACAATCGTCATTCTTGCAGCTAAGGAGCCTTCTGCCTGTATTTCTTTCAGGAGAGATTTGTCTGTTCTTCTGTCAGTCCAATAGTCTTTGCTAGCACCATAATTCAAATGCATCAATTATTCTTTTATCTTCCTTATTTACTGTCCAACTTTCACATGCATATGAGGTGAATGAAAATACTATGGCTTGGGTCAGGTACACCTTAGGCTTCAAAGTAACCTCTTTGCTTTTCAACATTTTAAAGAGGTGTGGTGCAGTAGATTTACTTAATGCAATGTGTTATTTGAGTTCTTGACTACCGCTTCTATGAACATTGATTACGGATCCAAGCAAGACAAAAATTCCTTGATAACTTTAACCTTTTTTCCATTGATCATGGTGTTACCTATCAATCCCATTGTGAGGATTTTGGTCTTCTTTACATTGAGTTGTAATCCATCCTGTAGGCTATAATCCTTCATCAGTAGCAGCAAATCTTCCTGACTTTCAGTAGGCAAAGTTGTGTCATCTGCATATCACAAGTTTTTAATAAGCTTTCCTTCAATCCTGGGGCCACAGTCTACCTCATACAATCCAGCTTCTTTGATGAGTTGCTCAGCACACAGATGGAATAGGTGTGGTGAGAGGCTACGACCCTGATGCACACTTTTCTTGACTTTAAAACAGGCATATTCTCTTGTGCTGTTCACACAACTGCCTCTTGATCTACAAAATCTGATGTATTTAACTTTTTTCAATCATAATTGAAGTCTGTTCATCTCTGAAGATATATGAAGCGTTTCTCTGACACTGTGGTCTATGTAAAGCTTTAGTCCGTGTGTTGGTCCATGCATTAATATGTATCAGTACGGAATTCAGGGTCCTGGAGGAGGACAAACGGTTTGAGCAGGACTCCAAGCCAAAATTAAGCATATTGCCATCAAGCCAGTTCTGACCCATATCATCCCGACAAGACAGAGTAGAACCCACCATCTCTGTGGGTTTCCAAGACTGTAAATCTTTATGGGAGTAGAAAGCCTCATCTTTCTCCTGGAGAATGGCTGGTGGTTTTGAACTGCTAACCTTGTGGTTAGCTGCCAATCCCTGTTGGCACTTTTGGGTTGTAAATGGCAAGGTTGGTAATGTAAACTCACCAGCTGATCTGCAGGAGAAAGAGGAGGCAGCCTGCTACCGTGAAATTACAAACTGGAATGAGCCTCAGTGTGGGTAGTGCAACCTCAGCCGGAAGCATCTAAGAGAGGCCAAGGGATCTGACTCCGTAATGAAGAAAGCCCCAAAACCAAGCAGAAGCAGCCTGCTCTGCAGCCAACATTGGATGCCCCCCACCCCGCCCAGTGGAACTTAGCTAGGCAGCAGTGTTGGCTTGCTAGTTGCTTAGTAAGAAGTAGAACTGAAGATAGGTGTTTAGATTGGAAAGTATAAGTGATTTTGTTCTGTGTCGGTTCTTCCATGTGCTTGACTGATGTGTTAGACTGATGAAATCTACATGTATTCATTCATCATGGGTATGTTCTAAAACATTTGAAGTAAAAATACGGGATACACATTTATCCTCTCAATTAGGCTATGTTATGCAATAGTGAGACACTATGTGCTATAATATATTGAGGATAGACCATGAACTTTGAAGTGAGACAAGACTGAATTCTAATTCTATTAGTATGTGAATATAGGCATAATTCCTCGGCCCTGATACACTTTTATAAAATAGTATGGCAACCATGACTCTTTTCATGCCAGTGCATTATGAGGACAGTAGTTTTAAAAATAAAATAAAAGCAAAATGTTACTGTATCTTAGATGGTCCAATAGTAATACTTTCCCTACTCATATTTACACTCCTGAAATATTGTTTGGAACCAAAAATCATTTACTAAAACATCATTAATAATTACACTTAGCATTTAACAAAGCAAGTATACAGGTATGGTCACCATGCAGCAAAATCCTTCACTTAAAACAAGCTTGACATAAACAGATATCGAAAAGGAGCTGTAAATAATAGCAGCATAAACATGAAAAAACAAATAGCCAAAGTTGTTCCCTCTAGTTCCAAGATTAATTCAAAGTTGCCTTTGTCAGAAGAGGAAGGCTTGCCATTAATCAGGTTTCTTTCCCCACATCCTTCCTTTTTACAGGAATTGGCGGGAAAGGGCTTTGGCTACAATATCGCTTAAGTTCAGAGTGCAGTGTGACTGAGCGCTAGGTTGCATCCTAGAAGAGCCTTGAACATGAGTACATGTAGGCTTAAGAACTGAGGAAAAAGAAGAGAAAGAGAGAAGTGACAGTCACCGAGGCCTAGGCACTGAAGACATTGAAGATGAAACAAAGCACCGCTCTTATTTTGTATTAAGGAAACGAAAGCTCCCGATTCTTAAGTAACTTGCTCAAGGTCCAACAGCGGGATCCTGAGCAAAGAATCTTCACACACAGATCCTCCAGGACTGGAGACTTTAATTTATCTCAGGGTTTGACTAGATAGAAGATAATTGCTAATAAGAGGGCTACTGAGTTTGAGGAATGGAGTGGAATGGGATCACGATTATTTAGCATGTGGTACATACTTAAGTAGAGAAGGGGACAAATGAGGATTAGGTAATGATAAAGATGGCACATCAAGAGTATACCATCTCATAAGGATGGCTTTTTAAAGCAGTGATCCAGTTGACTCCAGTTAACCTAATTTACAAACTAAAATTATTTTGCAGGAAAAAAAATGAAGCTTTATTTCACAAATTATCAGAGTTCAAGTATGAGGAATCCAAAAAGGAAAAGGTGCCATCTAGCTGAGAAGCAACAAAGCCCACAGGGAATAAGCGCACCAGCCTGTGTGATCACAAGGTGTCGAAGGGATCAGGTATCAGGCATCATCAGAACAAAACATCGTATCAT
>NW_022111379.1:22414740-22444712 GCF_000313985.2 Echinops telfairi
TTAGGTGGAGAGCAAATGTTTTGAGAATGATGAGGGCAATGAATATACAAATGTGCTTTACACAACTGATGTATGTATGGATTGTGATAGATATATGAGCTCCTAATAAAATGATATTAAAAAAAGGAAAAGGTATAAAGAGATGTAGGAATTAAATTTGGTCATTCACTTCACACTGCAATGGGATTTTAGCCTTGAATTAAACTTTTCACAGCACGACAATGTGAACTCGAACTTTGCACACAATCTCAAGACTGCCAACCAACTGAAGAGGCTGATCATCAAAATGAAAATGTGTGTTATTTACTTAAAGTTGAGATGTACGAAACACCCACGTTTGCATCAAAACCTGCTCCTAAATCTAGTCATGAAGTTTTATCGCCAAAAATAATGGACAGTCTTTTATTAAGTCTTAAGTAGAATAAAGACAAGACAAAGACAGAAAAGAATTATCCGAATGAGGAAGACCATCACCATAAAGCCATAGCCATGGCTAGTCAAAGAGCAGCTGGGGAAACGGTGTCACAAACGTGCGACCACAGTCCCAGGCAGACCTCTGACCAGAGACTGCATGAACTACTGCAAGTCCCTCAGCTCAAGACTGCCCTTCTCTGACCTAACTACAGAAGCCACACAAGCACATGCTACCCAAATGCAATTTTTTTTTTGCATTTAGGTGAACTTTTATTGCATTGAATCAAGTCTTTGATTCAATTCTGAAAGGCATACAACTATGACTTTAAAAGTCTCCTTCTCTAGTAGTTCTCCAACTTGATCTTGTATCAAAATCATCTGGAGGCTCTTAAAATGCTGTTTGGATGACCCCTTTCCCAAGTGTCTCGGATTTAGAAGGGAAGTGGTGTGCCTGTATTGCTAACCATCTCCAGAGTAACACAATGCTGATTCTACTATGTGTCTTTTTTTCGGGGGGGGGGGGCACCTCAATCTTTAACAGAACAAAGACAAGACAAAGATAAAACACATTATCCAGATGAGGATGACCATCAGCACAAGGTCATGAAGGCATCCAAAGATTTATGAAAGTTAGAGAGTAAAGGAAACTGTCCAGAAATCATGATTGGTGGTGGATCAATAGAGCACAGTTGCAGGTGAGAGTACAGGAGTGAGAATGGGACCAGGACTGGGACATGCACATGATGCCAGCCGAGGAGCTCGCAGGATTGATGCAGGGAGTCAGGCTATGGCTTGTGACCATGTGACCCTATCATCCCACATTTCATTTGGCCCACACCCAGACATGCCAACAAAGGTTAGGCTGTACCCACCTCCCTGGACTGGCTAGGGAAGAGTAGTCATCAGCTCTCTAATGGCCTCTGCCTGAGGGCTAGGCTACTCACTTCACTGGTTAAATGGTCAGAAAGAATTCAATGGATGCTGGATTGATGTGGAGGCTCATGAAAATGACTTTAAGGCTTTCACTGTAAGCCATCTGATGGCATCAAATTCAGGGTTCAGAAAATTTAAGCTCTAATACATAGTCCAGGAACTACATTTTCTGAATCACTAGATTAATCCAATCCTTCATTTTACTACCTTCTTTTGTTGTTGCTCAGGAAGACAAATCATTGTATTCTTGAAATTTACTTTGTAAATATTTTTTATGTTTCTGATGGCATCACCATAATCTTATCAAACTAATTGTGCGCTATATAGATTGGGAAATAGAACCTTCTAAGAATTGTTAAGCAAAGTTTAGGGGAAAATTCTCCTAAAATATTATGGTAATACAGGGGGGAATATTGTGCCTCTTGGTGGCGTTGTAGCATGTGGTAAAGTGACATGACTTGGTATGACTTCCATCCATAGTCTGTGTAAACTGTCAGAAAATGTTTGAATGGGACTATACAAACAGGATATATAAAATTCCATTCAAGGGAATGCGTCATTTTGTCAGCTTTAGCACCGGGTGAAATATTTCAGAAGCAAGATCAGAGGATCCAATAACCACCTATAAAGAGGACCCAGGAGTGAAGTGTGTCTGAGGTCCCTGCATGGAGATGCAACAGAGAAGCAGCGCTGAGATTGTTCAACAAAGTGGCAGGCTTCCCACCCAGAGAAAATGTAAAGCCAAGTTCCTGTGGGCAGCAGGCTGGCTTGCACAGTGGGGCGTCCTTCGGGCATTTATCAGTGTTAAAGTTTTGTAACACTTGCCCTAGCAAGGCAGAGGCAATAGGACCAAATGGCTGGTGCTGCAGACAAAAGTACTGTGTCCTAAATATGTTGTAATGTGTTAGCTTTGGTAAGAAACCCTCTAATTGTGAGTACTATCTGTGAGTTCTGGGTAGTCATCGCAACTGTTTATCACACCGAGCAGAGAAGTAGAGTGCCTTGGGAGGGATGCTTAATGTTAGAGTAAGGTAAAGAAGATGAAATGGTGGAAACATCTGGCCTCTGGTCACTAGGAATTATCCTTGGGTAGATACTGAATTGGATTTTTCTCCCTTCTGCTGCAAAAGAGGTCAGATGTGGCTTGCACACCTTTTCTTCATATATATATATGTATGTATGTATGTATGTATGTATGTATATACATACATACACACACAAATGCTGTTTTCAGTGAAATGAATATGGAAATAAAGGGACAAATAATATTTTAAATTCAGCCTGTATAACACCAGGTGTATATTTGGCTCTTTGTAGCTATTGCAAAAGGAAAAAAAAAATACTTAGAGAAGTCCTCAAGGACACTGGTAGACTAAAACAGGGCATACAAGAGATATGCTATTCTAAGAGAAATAACATCATTTTCCCCAGAGGTTTTACACTGTTGCTGAACAAATATCCCAATATTCCCAAAGCTTAAAGCTTAGATACAAAAGATCAAATAAATGTCATTGTTTCTCAATGATGTGATTATTCCTTCAGGTTTAGGTAATAATGAAGGGAACAGGTTAAGTGAGCAAAATACAATTATTTGAAGCAACTAAGGATTCTAGCACTTTTCAAATTTAATGTGAATATATGCAAAGCAAGACAGGCAGATTTTGAAGAAAATAGGAAATGGTGTTTGGTCAACCTATATTCCTTTCTTTCTCTGCTCTCTCTCTCTCACACACATAAACACACACATACACATACCCAAATAGTTGGTCTTCATTCTTGGTGCCTGATATATACTTACAGAACCTTGGACTTTTCCTGGTGCTAAAGTGTCTTTGACGAGGCCTCCAGACCACACATGGAGGATGACAGTTGATGAGGTGGGGGTGGGGGGCTAGGTATGCCAGAAACATGACTTGGGGAATCATGCTTCAACCTGGGCTGTCATGCAATGAAGTAAAGTAATCAAGTCATTAATAAAGATTCCCAAGGAAGGGTCACGGCCTTCCTCTTGGTGAAAGATACTATTGCAGCTAGGAATGTAATATGCCCTTTTCAAGGACTTGGAACACCCGATGTTTGACATTGAGCCTTTATTTGAATCCCTTTTGCTCTGACTCATAGTGACTTATTGAGCCCAAGGAAGTCGTGGGAGCAAGCAGGTCTAAAGTGAGGGTGTTTCTCAGTTTATGGTTATTATCCTGAAAGAGTAGTTGAAAAACCCAAAATTCCCAGGAAACAGGTCAGAAACGAGGATGTCACAGGGCAGACTGGCCAGTCATGTCATTAGCTTGTGAGATCTGACATCGTTGTTTTTTTGTAATCTGAAGAATGAAGGGCTGTCTGTCAGCTAGTTTCAGGTAGAAAGGAAACTGAGAGGAACAGAGATAATTACTTGATTCGGATTCATCAAAACTTTTGATGTCAGAAGGAGGATTAGATCTCCCACAGCACCCTTCCACATACAAACACACATAGAAAAGCTCTTTCTTCCCAGCCTCTAATTGCACATGGGTCCTTAATATTGGGAATAAAGACACAGACATTTACAATAATGTAATGCAGCATACAATAATACTGCCAGATGTTATGAATTATATATATATTTCCTTAAAAGAACTGTGTGTTGCCTTGTTCGATGCTCTTGAATGGGTTCTGAGTGCGAGCACCCCAATGTTCGACAGAACAAACCACTGCCTGCCCCTACTCCTCCTGGCCAGGCTCGCCATTCTTGCTGTCTGTGAGCCCAGAGAGGCAGCCCCTGCAGTCACGGCTCTCGGTGCGGGTCTCCGGCTTTCTGACTGACACTCACTTTACCAACCATGAGATCTCGTCCAGGCACTGGTCCCGCCTGCTCCCGTGGCCAAAGTATGAAAGCCCGGTTTGCTAGTTGTTCTGTCACTCCACGGTATCGTCAGTATCCTTTGCCAAAACCATAATCCTATTGCATCGATTCGGCTTTTGTCTTCCTTATTTATCGGTCACCACCCAAACGCGTAGAGGACAACGGAAAGGAACATGCCTTGGTGCATCTGAGTCCTCCGGGTGCCATCTTGGTTTTTAACACACTAACCAGGGTTCACAGCCGGCAACCATTGGGAGGACGACGCAGCCAGCCGAACTGGGCAGTGTTTTGTTGTGTCAAGCATGGAGTCGCTGTGAGTTGGCACGGACTTGATGGTGCTTAGCGGCAGAACAACAAAGAGGTCGATGGCATCAGGTTTGCCCAATAAGGCACAGCTTTTTATTTTTTGATCTCTGCTTAATTGTGGGCACCGATTTGGGATCAAATGAAAATGGAATCTTAAACTTCATTCTTTTTTCATTTCTCATGTATTTTAAATGAAATATTTTAAACTGTTCGTTTTAAAATATTTGTATTTTAAAACTGTCTGTTTGCTTTATGGTAACGGGTAATCCATTTTGAAGACTGTTGTGGGAAACTAACCCTGAGGGAAATAGGATGAGGACTGTATTCCCTAACTTAGAGGGAATCTGGAAAGCTAGTATTCCATGGTAGGAAAGCCACCACTTTGGTAAGTTAGAGATAAAGGCCAAGGTACATTATCCTGCTTTAAATAGCATTCCCACAGATTCTCCCCTAACAGCCATGCTGCCTTACAGTGAGCACATGGTTGGTTTTGTCTCCCTGTAGAAGCAGACATTCTTGTAGCTCCTCCCACTGCAGCACCCACCCCCCTCATGCCTTCCCCCAAGGCAGCTCTTAGGTTTCCTCACCTGCGAGCTCAGGCACTTTACTGTGGTTACCACCCACCTTGTGACACATGTAACTACGGAATATGCATGTCTTAGGACTACCTACAAATTTCCCCAGACAGTAAAGAGTCTCTCGTGTGCGAATCTGGCTGCTGAGATTATGGCCATCCTGGAGCTGAGCATGCTGTCATAAAATGTGCCTGACTCCTTTGTTTTACTTTCTCTCTTATTCGCTATGACTTTACTAGGATCTTTATATATTACTGCCGTGCAGTTGCACTTAGGACCCCCGTGGTTGTAAGAAGCTGGTTTACTCTAACAGACCAGTCTTTGATCTTTATGAATAAGTGCCAACGGTCTTCAGTTTTATAAGCAAGATTGTGCCATCTGCACATTGGAGTCTCCCTCCGATCTTGATGACATGGTCTTCACAGAGTTCAGCTTCTCAGCTTGCATACGGATTGTACAAGTGAGGGAAATACCTCTCCTTGTGCTACACCTTGCCTCATTTTAAACCACACCATGGCCTCTTGTTCGGTTCGAATGATGGTCTTTTTTCTGTGTACGGGTTTCTCGCTAGCATGATGACGTGTTTGGGAGTCCTCATTTTCGGCAACGCGACATATAATTTGTTGTGATCCACAAAGTAGACGTGGCTTTCTGTAGATAGTAAAATACAGTAAACATCTTTCTGGTGGTCTCTGCTTTCAGCTACGATCTATCTGATATCAGCTGTGATATTCCTTATTCCATATCTTCTTCTGAAATAAACTTGAACTTCTAGCAATTTTCTGGCAATGTCCTGCTACAATGTTTTTGAAATATTTTCAGCAAAAATTTATTTCTATATAATATTGAAGACATCTTCCAATAACATCTGTATTTTGTTGGGTTACCTTTTCTTGGAATAATTGAATTCCAGGATGCTAGCAGACTGAAGATCCATATCACATATTGACAAGTATAGGACCTCTTTCTTTTCTTTTTTTTAAGATCTCTTTCTAGATATGGGTCTCTCCAGTTGGTTGGTTGGGTAGACTTCAAATTTCTTGGCATTGACTGCCAGCATTGAATTTGTTTGTTGAAATACCTCCATTGATATTCCATCCATTCCAGGAGCCTTAATGTTTGCCACTGCCTTCCAAGTACAACATAGACTTCGTCCTTCAATATCATTGATATTTGAAACTATGATACCTCCTGGAATGGTTGAACACTGGAAATGCTTTTTGATACAAATATTCTGTATATTTCTTCCATGTTCTTTTAATACTTCCTGGGTTAATGTGAAATCTATGTTGAAATTTGTCTTCTTAGGAGAATGTGATGGCATTTCAATTGTTGATGTCATAGTACCAATCACCACCGCAACATTAAAGTCACTACAGTACCATAAATTGATGAATAAGTAGTAATGAAGCACTGTAGCAATGGTGTTGATGACAAAATGAGTTAACTAATGAAATCTTCAAAATACTTATATGCAAATATTACTGAGCATTTTGTGCCAGACACAATGAGAAACACCAAAAATAGAAGAATGTGACTTAAAATATAATTGGGAAATAAAGATATACACACAGAATAAAAGCATCTACTGATTGTAATAGAAGAATGTGACTTAAAATATAATTGGGAAATAAAGATATACACACAGAATAAAAGCATCTACTGATTGTAATAGGAAATCTAAAAGAAAAATAAATCACTATCTGATCCAAAACCATCATATTTGGATAAACCTTGATTTGAGCCGAGTCCTCTATATGAGTTGAATTTTCCTAGGTAGGGTGGAAAAAGTATGACCAGGGACAGAAGAAAGTGGTCCTGTTGAGGAAGCCAGCAAACGGAAAGACACAGACTGTGTGCGTTCAGTGGCTATACCAATGTCTGTACACACCTGTCTACATCACAAAGTTCATGCTGAGCATACTAGGAATTAAAGCACATTTTACAGAGTCGTTTGTTGTGCAAGAGTGTTGTGGCAGTTACAGAATCTCCTGTCAACTTGAGCAAAGGGGTGGAGTCTAGCCTGACAATCAAGTCACAGCTTGATGACTTCATTTGGAGACACAAGAGAAAAATACAGCTCACTGGAGGCCTGACCTGCTCTCTCTCTGCCATCCTTTCCTGCTATTGAGACACTCAAAGAGCTAGAGGAGACCTACGGAGACTTGTGCCAGTATTGAGATGCTTCTACTGCCACTGAATCCACAAGACCTTCTACCAACTGGCCTGTGATCTTCCTGCATTTGGCATCATTGCATGTGCTGCATGAGTCTAACGAGGAATTCATGGACTAGTATCGGACATATGAGCTAATATCAGACTTATGGACTGGATCTGGACTGGGCTGGCATGTTTTCTCAATATATAATTGCTCTTTTATATAAAGCTCTTTCGTATACATATGAGTGTCTATGAATTTATTTATCTAGTCAACCCAGAATAACACAAGTGTGAAGAATTTTAGTGCTGAATAATTGAATTCCAGAATGCCAGGGAACTCAACATCAATATCACCAATTGATAGAATTAAATGGGATAGAGGATTTTCTTAGGGATCCTAGAACCATAAATGATAGCAGGTACTGGAGAACTATTACACTTGGATTTATATCTCATGTGCTTCCAGAGACTCCGATAAAACAACAACAACAACAACAACAACAATAATACTATAACTTGTAGGTACTGATTTTCAGAAGGGCGGCTAAATTCAAGACTCCAGCAATAATCTTTTATGCTACACTCCATAGATCAATTTTAGTTACATGAGATTTAATTTTAAGAAGCTTGGATTTGTATCTTTAACACTTCCAACGACACTGAAAAGCTTCTAGGTTTTGATTTACAGAATCATTGTCACTGTCAATAAGAGGAATATGCCTGAGTCACCCAAATGGAGTTTAATTACTTCTGTGATGCCTCCTGCCGTGGAGAGGAAATGGCATTTCCCTGACACTTTTCTGTTTTTAATTTGGCAAAATGGAACATTGGTTCTGAATAGGACCTTTGAGAGCACAGCCTTGATTTATGTCATCACGGTTCCAGCAACACTCGTTTACTAAGTTCCGGATTTCTTCAAGTTGGGACCATCAATAATTTGAACTAGAACTGTGGTTGGGCTTTTTGAACAACACACCAAGATGCTTTGCAAATTCAGTGGTTTGCTTTTACCCAGCACCATTCACAATGTCAGCATTGCTTTCAGCTACGGGGATCCGGAGGAGGTCTTGAAAGCTTGCAAACAGGAGAGTTGCCAATATCAAAATATACACTGTACCACTAAAAAACAACAACAACAAACAAAATGTATTCTTTATTTTACACTACATATTCCATCTGTTTCTCACCCAAAAGGGTCATATGTTATATATTTATAAGAAGTGTTCACACCTACATGAACACAGTTTCCACCAAACATAGCCTCCTCCCTGGTTGTGACCCATTTTTTAAACATCCTTCTCTATCAGCTCATCTTTTTGAGACTTGTTCCATTTTGAAATCGCTTCAAGCTAAGAAGCACCTTTGTACCTCCCTAGCTCACCAAATCCTGTGGGGATTAAACCTCACACAATATAGGCCATTTTCTGAGGGGTGTGAATTTAGACCCTTAGGGTCATTTAAAGCATGTACTTCATAATAATCAGAACTAACAGATCATCCTTGTACTTTATGCTAGTGCACAATGCTACTAGAGATGCCATAATGTATCATAGCCCAGAGTAGTCGAGGAGGCCATAATTCTTCCCCATAAAAGAATTCTACACTTTTTAATTGCTTCAGTAAATCTCATTAAAGACACAGAATGTTTATTTCAGGGAAGGATAAAGCATCGTTGGGCATGGTGCATTTTATTCACAGATGCACACACACACATATATTAAGGAATAATTGAAACCTAAAGGAATAATTATTTCTTTTGATTAAGGAATAATTCAACCCTAAAGAATATATATGTAGGTTGAATTATTCCTTAATCCAAATGCAACATTATTTTTATCTTGACCTTATTTCCACAGAACTTTCTTTCTCTTCCCTGCAAGTATGACGGCTCCTTGGCCTTTGCTATTAATCTCAGTGGCTTTTCATGCCCTGAGCTCTAGGAATTCTCTTGGGCCTCTCCCACGTGTCTTCCAAAGACCCTCATGTTCATGCTGCTAACCTTTGACCTCAGGTTTTTCTTTCTGCCTCAACAACTTTCAAAAAAGAAAACTATGGCAAACAGCATACTGAAACACTTGAAATGCCTTAATTGACCAGAACTCTGGTCAATTCTGAATCTTAGCTGCTCATTTTTCCCACTTCATGGGGACTTTAAGCAGTTCATGGAAAAATGCAACTAAAGATAAGGGATTTTAATTCCAAGAACATTTTGAAGCTCTGCCATATACATCATGAAACTCATCCAAGCACAAAAAAAAACACCCTTAGAACATATTTTACCTGATATCATTATCAAGAATTAAATTATTATTTTTGAGAACTGTAGGAAAGCTGTCACAGAAATAACACAGAAAATTCCCATCTCTATTTCATAATCGGTACCTTTTTTATACCACAACTGAGAGTTAATGACAGTATGCCTTAGACAGCAGACTGAATTCTTAACTCATCTTTAGAAGTAGCAACTGAGCAGCAGAGAAAAGAAGGCTTTATGCAACATAATGCTTAAAATTAAATCTAAGAACCAAGAATCAGAGGGGAAAAAAACTCCACCACAATGTGAAACTCTACTCATTACTAACGTCTCAAGGGAGTTTTGCAGCTGGAGAGATTGTGCCGCTCTGCCCATGGCCAGACTAAGTCATGAGAGGCCCCTAAACATGATAATCTAAGGTTTTCCCCATGCTTATTCATGCATTTGAACAGTATAGACACACACACACACACACAATTAGCTGTCAATGATATAACTTATTTTAGATGAACTATATTAGTGATTCATTTCAAAAAGCACTATACCATTTTAGCAGAATGAGATGATCAAGTTTTCGGGTGGAACAGTGGATTATATCTTGAGCTGCTAACTATTAAGTCAGACTTTCAATTCCTGTAGTCTGTTCTGCAAGAGAAAGATGCGACTTCTGTTTCTGTGATGATTTCTAGCCTCAGACACTCACCGGGGCAGTTACTCTCCAGACCATGGGTGGCTCTGAGTCAAAGGCAGTGGATTTTGAAAATGCAGGCGTACTAAGGTTTTTCCTACGTACCACATCATGTACAAAAACAATATTCCAGATGTTTGACAAAAGAGGAAATGAGTCCGTGAACTTAACTATTACACAATCAAGGTAAAACTCTATTGATTTCTCCACCAAATTAAAATTTATCAATTTTGCATTAAATGCCTCATTCATCAGTTTTGATGTCTGCATTGTAATAAATGCCATAAATAAAAATGATCAAATGAACATAAATTACAACAAATTACTATTTTTCATTTTAGATCTCTCATCCGTAACATGTTATGACGTAAAACATTTTAATTTTCTATAATATGCTCTTATAAAGTCATTGATATATTTGTCACAATTAAGTTACCAAACTATAGCATTTCCGTGCTTAATAAGGATAATGAATTGAGTTTTTCTTGAATCATTGTTATTTGCTGAGGTATTTTAGTCTCTTTGGGAATGCAAATGAACATTCTGCTGTACAGTTTGTGACCATTTGAGATGGTGCACAAAGCCATCTCAACATTGGGACTATGCATTGTATTTCATCTGTGAGTCTTTCCTGGATCTGTGAACTTTGTTCTTATGTTAAGAATAAAACTGGCACACTTCTCTGTACAGGGTTGTATCTAAGTCACTGGGATAAGACTGCAAGAATGTCTTGGATGCATTCACGCATAATTTGTCGACCATATCCACATTGTTTAAGAAGAAAAATCGATTTGAAATAACTTCCTGCAGTTTCACCCACCCTTCTTTTCATGCAAGATGCAGTGTGTCCCGGATGGTGTAATACGTGGTGACACAAAGGGGAGCTCGCCCCTCAGTGATACTTCCAGAGGGCTTCCATCGCTGTTGCTTTCTAGTCTGCTGCGACAGTGAAATAGTTGATATTCAGCATTTGGAAGTATTTGTTTTGTTTTCAGAAATTTCAAAATCTTTACAGAAGATATGTAAATACTCTATTACTAACAAGAAGAGCTCTGTGCATGTATTTCAATTTACTACTGAATCATGGACAGCTTGGCTCCTCTGATGAAACTACTGCAATATATGAAGGCAGGGCAAAAAGGGTTGCTACAAAATTATAGAAATCCTGGCTAGAAGGTTGTTTGAGTAACTTCAAGCCTTTAAGACCCCAGATGCTATATCTTCTGATAGCTGGGCACCATCAGCTTTCTTCACCACTTTTGCTTATGTACCCATTTTGACTAAGCAACAAAGCCCCCATGGAAGAAGCACACTAGCTTTTGTGATCACGAGGTGTCAAAGGGATCAGGTAATCAGGCATCAGAAGACTCCCCACCCCACCCCACCCCCCGCCCAAAGCCCCAATCATATTGATGTGAATAACAGGAGTTGGAGTGAAGACCCAAAGGCCAACTGTAAGCCAGCCAGGGTGCAGTATAACACCACAAAACACACAACATTCCTCTAGTTCTTTAATGCTTCTGCCCCCCACCCACCCACTATCAGGATCCCAGTTCTACCTTACAATTTCAGCCAGACCAGAGCATGTACACTGGTACAGATAAGAGCTTTCATAACATGGAATCCAGGACAGATAAACCCCTCAGGAACAATAATGGGAGTAGCAATATCATGAGGGTAGGGGAAAGGAGGGAGAAAGGGGAACTGATCGCAATGATCAATGTATAACCCCACCCCACCTCCGAGGGGGATAAACAACAGAAACATGGGTGAAAGAAAACAGCAGATGGTGTAAGATATGAAAATAATAAAAATTTATCATTTATCAAGGGGTCATGAGCGTAGGAGGGTGGGGGAGGGAGGGAAAAAAGAGAAGCTGATATCAAGGACTCAAGTAGAAAAAAATGTTTTGAAAATGATGATGGCAACCTATGTACAAATATGCTCAATACAATAGATGTATGGCTTGTTATAAGAACTGTAACAGGCCCCAATAAAATGATTTCTATGAAAAAAATCTTATCTTTATTGAACAAAAAATATCAAAATGTGAGGCTATTGCTTCTCCACATGTCCTCCACCTAGATGGTGATTTCATCTCCCCGCCTCTCCTCTGAAGAACTCTGCACTCTTCAATTAACACCACAGTCCAATGGCTGTTTCGGTATCCTAAACTTACCCAGTGCAGTCTTCCTTCTAAAATAGGGTTCCTTTGAAAATTTCTTTGAATTTTGGGAACAAAAACAAAAAGTCTGAAAAGACAAAATAGGGGCTGTAGTGCATATAGGGTGAGATTTCCCTACGAAACTGTCTTTCGATGGACACCTGTTGCCACCTTCAAAGAAGTATCAGGTTTGTGGTTGGATGGAAAAGAAACCCCTTGCTACAAATTTCTTGACCTTTTACTCACCTATACAGTTTCCTATTTTCTTAAAACTTCTCCGGAATAAGCCCCCATGATCACCCTATTTCCTTTGAGAAGATCAATCAAGATCTCCCCTTGGGAATTCCAAACATTAGTCTCCGTAACTTTCTGAGGTTAGAATAGAACTGGACCAACAGCTCCCTTCAAAACATAAGCATTGACGGGATCTTTCTTTGGGAGATCCCCTAAATGAGATCAAGAGTATTACTGAGGGAACTTGTCTGTAGCCATCCACTGATCACAGGGATTTAGTTAAACTTTTTAAATTTAGAATAAACCTGTACATGTATGAACGAGAATCCTAGTAAAAATCATCTTTGGCTTGTTCTCCATTTTACATAACCAGCATAAATAAATACTCTAGAATTACACTCTGTTGGTTCTGTTTTCAGCTCTTCCTTTGATATCTCATTGGGTCTGGTCTTCAGCAGTATTTTCTAGGATCTGAGGGTATGTTCTAGAGTTGCACTGATTGCCTTAGCCTGTGCTTTCCAACATGTATTAGAAAGATATTTTAACATCCAATTGTTGCTTCAATATAATTTATAAAATGCCCATTGGTGAGTTGAGGCTAAAAAAAATGGGTAAAGCAATAGAACAGTAGGAAAAATATCAACTCTTTCCAGAAAACAACTCCCCTACATCTTAAAAGATTAAGTCAATGTGGAGTTCATAATATGAAAATGGTATGTTTATTATGTTCTAAAATTTTCAATTGCCTTTTATAATAATGACCTCACAAATCAGTAGCCCTATAGTGGGACTGACCCCTGCATGTAGAAAAATAAGATTGGCAAGCTTCACAGAAACAGCAATGTCCTTGATTTTCTATTTCTTCAACAGTTTGAAGAAATTTAACATAGTAGTTGATAAATTCATGGACAATTATCCATTTGTTGGAGTTAGGTTTCTTAGCAGATATATATGAGAAAAATTAGAAGTGGAATTTATAGACAAGTTGAAATATCAAGCTATACTTATTGCACTAAAAAAATAGTTGACCAAACTTTCCCACATTATTTAGGCATATGTGGTGGGTTGTCCTTTTCCTATGCTACCATATTTTGAGAGGTGACTTTCTAAAAATGGACCAAACTGAGCAACAAGTTCATGTAAACCCCCCTAAAACCCTTCCATTTTCTGGGGACCCAAACTGTTCATTTCTTCCTAAAAAGTTAGCTCAGGTTAAGCAATTATTCTAATGTAGCAGCATCACATTGCAAAGTGGATTTCCAATATTGATGTTCCTCATGAATTTGGGTTTCCATTTTATAAGTGAAGCCCAAACCATATCTCTCTGGTGTAAATGTGACAACATACAATCTCTGTGAAACAAACTGCTTTCATGTCTATCAATCAAGTTCAAGTTACAACAATCCTCAAGTCCATCTGCAGCAAATTGAGAATTAAATAACTTAGGGCTGAAGAGTTTGCAAACAAAACAATATGGAGAGCTGACTGATGGAAAATAGAGCAGCCGCTCTGGCTTATACTTTTCATCAAAAGGTTTGCATAATGGCTACAGAAATTTATTAACCATACAGAAAATCTTGACTTAAATTTGCAAATGATCTACTGTAATGTTGACAATCCATTGGCCCTCTTTCAATGCAACAATTTACATCACTAGAAGAAAAAGTATTCCACAAAGCAGCAGGTTCTGCAGTTCTATTATTTAAGTGCTCCGCAGAGGCAACACTTTCATATTCTCAGGAAGTTTCACTTTTTATGCTACTACTACCTTCACTAGGAGCCCTGATGGCTTAAGGGATTATAAATTGGTCTGTTAACACAAGCCCAGCAGTCCGAGGCAGACAGATGAGGCTTTACACTCCCATAACAATGCACAGCCTCAGAAACCGGAAGAAGCAGTGCTACCCGTCCTATTGGGTCACTCTATATCTGAGTTGATGGAGTGGCAGTGAGTTTGAGGTTTGGAATAATCAACTTTACTACAGTAAGAAATAGGTTCTGAGTTTGGAACACATTTTTTTTATTATTGCTAATAGTAATTTCAGCACTAGAAATGCTAGTGCAGTTATTTGCACTCATTAAATTCAACTAGGCAATGGAAGAAATCTCTTCTGGTTCATGGAGTTTTTTGAAGGCAGTTAATTTGGGAAGTGTTTTCATGGGTTCACAGAACTTTTCATTATAAATGGAAAATGAAAAAGAAAAAGAAAAATGATGTTTAAATATTTGGTTCTACTGTAACAAATACATTTGATTCATTGAAAATAAATAAAATTTAATAATGTAAACAAGAGCAGTTGATGAAATAAAATTTACATTCAAATTTATATGTGAACAAAAATATATATGTGGGTAAGTCCAAAAGTATCCGTTACCAAGAAGCCAGTTTATGCATGCATATGTTTATTTCAAACAAAAATGATTTAAGCACCTTTCTGATCAGAGGATAGCTGACAGCAAGTTCTCTGAGTGACACACTTCCTTAGGCTTCTCAAAACAAAGATGCCCGAGGGGATCTGCTGGTCCAGTTCAAGTCAAGGCAGAGAGGTCAGCTCAGAAGTTTAGAAAAACATTTCAGCTTCCCAAGGAGTGATTTTGATTGATTTCCTCAAAGGATAAAGGAAGATCACGGGAGCTTATTACAGAGCCATTTTCAGAAAATGAAGACAGCATTGGTGAGGGGGGAAAAGCAGGAAAGTTGCACCCAGTAATATTTTTTTATATCATGGCAATGAGCCTGCTCTTTTTTTTTTTCCAGGTAGCACGGCTGTCCTAGGAAGTTTTATAGGGAAATCTTACCTTCTCCACCCTGGAGCCCTGGGCTTGTCTCCTCAGACTTTGTGGGTTCTTGTTCCTCAAATTCAAAGATCATTTTAAGGGAACACAATTTGCATCCCTCAAGGATGCCAACACTGCCCTTTGGATGTGCTGTAAATTGAAGAGTATAGACTTCTTCAGGGAAAGAGCAGAGCAATGTACACACTACCTTCAGAAGTGTATACATCTAGATCGGGATACGTAGAGAAACAACAGCTTCACATACTGTTACTTTGTTTAATAAAGATTTCTAAGAAATTATAGTAATCTATTTGGGCTTACCACCATATGTATGGAAAATTGTAATCAAAAATGGATTTGAAACATGTAATTTCATTCTACAGGTCTGAGATAGTCAAAAGAAACAGTGTTACAAGGCAATCATAAATGATTTCAGTCCTATGTTATGTAACGTGTGTTGACAGACCCTTCACCTATCTCCATGTTTGCTGTCTTGAAATAACAATTAAGTTCTTAACCGTTCACCATTTGTTGTTCGAAGCTGCACCTTCACAGTTAATTGGATGCTGCTGAAACCCGATGGAGGCAAGAGTGATGGCGAAGAGCACGATACAAACACAGAAGTATACTCAATATGAACAGGTGCTGTAGGTCACGTCGCCACACATCACGTGATGACATTGCACTGGTGTGTACTTATGTCATCGATAAGGAAGAACTGAATGTGAGATGATAATTGCTATCGTATACAAAAGTTACTGAAAGGTCTCAGTTCCCTGTAGTCCTCTTCCACTGTGACACCCAGACTCTTTCCTTGTGTCTGTCTCCCGAACCTCAAGGGCCCTTTGCTCTGGACACCCAGTGCCTCGGTTGTGTGGATGCCCCTGTCCTTGGCACTGACAAGGAATCAAGCATAATTTGGGGAGGGATCTTGTCGTAAATAGCTTCATCTGGGCTGGAAACTGGGCAGATCTACATTCACGTTATGGCCGTACAACTGTTCGGAGCCATTACAGCCCAGGCAAGTTACTTAAATTAGCCATGGCTCAATATCCTCATTTGTAAGTTGAAAATCAAAAAAATATATAAACATTAAAATGTAAAATTTATAAAATATACACAAGCATATGATGCATATAAGAATATGTTCCTGTGATCTGCATGAAAATCTTTTGTAGCCCTTCTTATGTACAAGTTAGGTACATCCACAGCAACAAAGAATATATGTTTGATCTTGACTTCCCCCTTTCAAATCCAATCACAATTACCTTCCTTTAAAATAAAACATCTATTTCATAAGGTCGAAGCTTACTTTTGTTTAATTATAGAGTCTTTTAAAAAATATGAAATAGTCCACAACCAGGAGAAAGCAACATTTTCCTCTCTTCTCATATCTGCTTAATTAATATATGCCTTCAAAATGATTTACACTCCCTCTAGGCTGAAAAGACCAAATCCTTATGTGAAATTGGTTTTACAAGTTTCAAAGTTAGCCCTGTAGATAGAGTGGAATCCCCAACCTAGCTTAGATACCATGGCTACCAGGACTCTGGCCACAAACCAAGTGTACGCGCTCCTACAGAAAGAGAGCTGTGCAGCGGGAGACTGTCATCAGAGGTCTCTGTGACACATCACCCGTGAGAACTGGAAACATTGCAATCCCTTCAGGACATTTAAGCAAGGCGATTGGCAAGGCTTCTCTTAACACAGCCTTGTCTAGCTGGGCTCTGTTGGAATATTATCAAAGTAGTGCAAAAACCAGAGATCTACTCTTTACATAAGACCAGCGAAGAAGAGTACTAGCAATGTATTAAGGCAATGAGAGAAATTAAGTAAACAGCAAAATCTGTAGATAAGGATAGGTAAATCCATTCCAAAGGAAAGCCAGAGATTGACAGCACAATGGCTGATAAATGCAAACCACTGACCTTAGTTCACAATTGTGCCATCAATTTTGACTCAAAAGGTAGACCTGTCCCCAGGGGTTTCTGGGACTGTCACTCTTTACAGGAGTAGAAAGCCTTATCTTTCTTCCTAAGAGTTGCTGGTGGTTTCGAACTGCTAACCTTACAGTTAGCAGCCCACTGCATAACCATTATGCCACCAGGGCCCTCAAGCCTCTCTAATAAGCCCTTTGCCCCATATAAATGCCATCAACCACCAGATCTCCTCCTGTACAGATTGCATAAGGGAAAGTTCTACTTTGTCATGGAGGGGTGCTATGATTTCGAATCTATTTAACACCATTCAACAATAACAACAAAAGGCGACACAGAGTTATGGATTGTCCAGTTGCTTGGAGAAAGCAGGTGACTAACCTAGATTACTCTAACAAAGCAACACTCACTCCCTACTTAACAGCTTGAAAGTATCATTTCGCTGTCAAACTGCAAAAGGAAAATACTAATGCTTCCGTTTATATCTGTTCATATGATGTCTATTACCACAAGAAGAAAATATAAAAGTTCATATTAAATAGCAGAAGATAGCAGTTCTATTATGTACTACAGCTCTCTCACACACATTATGCTTTTCTTTCTGATTTTTATGGTACTTTTTAAATGTATGCATGCTTTATTGCATTTTAATACTTTATGGTTTAACCTAAAGAGAATTTACCCCGATTCTCCCATCACTCTGTCTTAAGTCCTTACACGGTGGGTGGGGTTTTCTTCTGTTGGACCTGAGGTCCGATAAGTAGGAACCGAATCAACGGCACAGAACAATAATAACCATATGGCTTATGATTTGGCTTAAGCATACCATTTATGCAAGCTGGAATGAGCCTAGGTAATGAGATTCATCCTACTCACACTAAGGATCTGGTGGTGGACACAGCTAATAGCTACATTTCATTCAGCCTCCTGACACTGCTCAATGTTACTGACAGGCCTAAATAAGAGGGAAAGCAGCGTAACGAGAAGTGATTTATGGGCACACTGCGATTCCCTTCCAGTGGTTCTGATAGGGATGCTCGGGCAGTAGATACTGGATTCCCTTCTTAAACAACAAGTGCAGTTGAGAAACGAAGCTGGGGATATATTTAAATGTCTTGGCAACGAGTCGCAGCCCAATGTAGTTCATCTTGCTTTCTGTGAGCATTTCTATTCTTCCCATAAAAAAGATGTGATCTATTTCTATGAGAAAGATTTTCTCTTGGGAAAAGTTAGAAATTTGAAAATAGTGTTGTAATGGCAGTGCGCACACCCTCCTGAGCCATAGTACCAAACCAGCAGGGCTGTGATATACTATCGCCTTATGGTAACAAACATGGTTGAAGCTGAACTGTAATTTAGCACACAACATTTCTATACTAATGTAATGTGACAATGTTATTATGTTCGCTATTTTCCATGTGATCATAGCCATATTCATCTTCCCTAACCTGACATTATGCTAGCTAATATGATTACATTATATTCTGGACCACGGGGTGAAGGCAGAAAAGGATTATTATATAGCGGAATGGTTTGGTGATTGTGTGTGTGTGTGTGTTTGTGTGTGTACATGCATGCTCACAGATTCATCTACACTACTGGGAAAGCATAAATGGGTAAGATATAGGTGATTTTATGTAATAAATGTAAGCAAGTCCCAAATCAAACCTGCTGCAGCTGAGCTGATTCGATAAATGTAAACATTATGTAGTAAAGGTATGCAAAGCCTTGGCACATAACGGGAGCTCAAGAAGCGGTTCTATGCAACAGAAATTTTATAAATGGTTACAACATAGGGCAACGGATGCTAAGTGTAACCGACTGTGCTCTCGGATCCCAGAAGAGGAAAGATGATGTCCAGCTCCGGGAATCAGTGTGGTTTCTATGGGATAAAACCGTTTACGTGGAGCTATGAGTAGACTGCATTTCCACAAGCAGTGGTATTAGGGGGAATTTATTCCAGGTGGAATGAAAGCAGTCCCCAGGTGAGAACATTCGCATATACAATAATGGGGAAATTGGAAAGTGGAATGTTGTTTGGAAAACCACAAGCTAATTGGCAGTCCTGTGCTGTATGGAGAAACTTCTGCAACAGTTCAGACAATAATGATTCCTGAGCTGCAGACTGGTGAATTTGGGGACAATTGACTGTTGCTGAAGATACCCAGTCAGCACACAATTGCTGAGTTACTGTTCCCATTGCCACTCGGTCAAACTCCTGCTTGAAGGGACCTTGTAGGACAGTGGATCTCAACTTTCCTCATGCGGCAACCCTTTAACAACCGTTCCTCATGTGGTGGTGGCCCTTAACCATGACATTATTTTCGTTGCTACTTCATAACTGTAATTTTGCTACTTTATGAATCATAATGTAAATAGCTGATATGCAGGATGTATTAGGCACCCCTCTGAAAGGGTCGTTCGACCCCCAAAGGGGTCGCGACCTACAGGTTGAGAAGTGCTGTAGGACAACGCAGAACATGCCCCATAAGATTTCCAAGATGGCAATATTTGTGGAAGCAGACTGTCCCAGCTTCTTCCTTCAGAGTTGCTGGTGGGTTCAAACTGCCAACTAACCACTGTGTAACAAGTTTCCTTGAGTGACAACGCCATTGTATGCAACACATGGTAAAGTTATGAGCCCAGAAGGAAAGGGATATTGTGCCTGATAGGAATATATCTTTTCATAGGTTGGTAATAAGCCCTTGTGTAAGTAACTCTAAGGTAGACATTGATAGCAGATGCAAGAATATAATTAAAGCTCTAAAAAAAGCAGAGGAAGAAAAGTCTTGCCTCTGGTGAGGAAATTCAGGGAGAACTATTGGCATTTAAATTAGGAAGAGCAGTAAGGGAGCAAAGCTGGTCAAGCCATAAAGGATGGATTGGAAGAAGGAGGGAAAAGAACAAACTGGGAAGTTCCTACAACCGGCTAGGCAGACATCTGAAATGAGGTTTGCATGAAAGAAGAATTAAAAAGCAGACACTATATTTTACACACACACACACACACACAGACACACACACACACAGCCTTTTCTCTCTCTTCTCCCCACCCCAATCCCCGCCCTACTGAATATAATTAGGAAGTCATTCAGATGGTAATTTGAGAGAAGGAATTCCAATGAGCGGGTCTTTTCAGATGGTAATGTATTAGAGAAGCAAGGGTTTCACAAACAAATTTCTTTAAAAAATAGCCTTTGGCATCACTTTGCTTTGTGTCTCCTTTTTAAAGGATTAAGTTCATTAATTAGTAGGTTTTATCTAAGATTATACTTATAAGCTATAAAGTATTTCTGTCTTCTCATTATTAATTATATCTTCTGGCTAGTACAAATAAATCTGCTAGTTACTCTTAGCAATCCTACGAAACGATAAAAGACAGCATTTGGAAAGTCTTTCGTGGGGCGAGGGTAACATTTGTAGGGTGATGTGATCATTTCCCCTTTTAAAAAGCCGTCTCCACTCTCCTTTTACTGTGCAGGCTCTTGAGGCCCGGGCAGTCAGACTCTATGGGGAAATGCCTGAGCCAAGGCTGAAAGTTCTAACAAGAAATAAAATCCCTAAATTAAAATGCTTAATTGATTTTTAAAATCAACTTCTATTTAAATAGTTTAGAAATTCCAGGCATTATCCTGAGTATGTTTGTGTAATTTATAGAAAAAAAAAGAGTGAAAAAAAATAAAAGAAAAAGAGTGATTAAAAAAAATGAGGCAAATGTGATAGTCTGCTTCCATTGGCATCTCAATTGCATGTCTTCAAAGTCGCCGTTACTATTTTACCTTTTAAAATTGATAGCTCAGGTGAGAATAAGATTTGCTTATAAATACAGATTTGATCTACATGCAGCCACCCCCAAAACTCCAATGCACGAACCAGGAAACCATTTCACATTTCCAGCAAACCCACTAAGCAGTAATGATTTAATCAAAATGCATGTATTCTGAGAGCTCTCCAAAGTAATTTTAATGCTGATTTGTGCAAGAGGCAGATCAGGAGACACATTTGCTGAGTGACATTTACCTTATTTACAAGAAAATAACAAACAGCCTTATCATTGTCATCTTTGCTGTTGCCACCCAAGAACCACATTCAAATAATCTCCTGTGAAAAACGACTCAGAGGCAGTATGATGCTTAGGGTCAGGTCTTGATGGTCCTTCAGAAAATGTCTAATGAATACAGAGAACTATATCCCTCATACTTAACTGGTATCTGAAGTTATACCGTCTGACATAACCAAATGTTAGATAACATGAAAACTAGATAAAGCAAAGCTTAGCAGAGAAACTTCTTCTTCAACAAAATGAGGAGCATTTTCATGCAGCAAACTCTCTCACCAACCACATGTGCTCACACATCTGTCAGGATCATATTCAAGATTAAAAACTTGCCATAATAAAATCATAACAGATTTTCAATCTCCTAGTTGTCCTTGAAAATCAATTTATGTCATTCTCTATGAAGCAGGAACAAACACACTAAGTTATTTCTACTTATACATATCTCTACTAGAGTATCAGTAAACATTATTTGGTCTATGTAAATATACGTATTTACTGATTTTTTTTTAATGTAAGATTATTTTAACCCCAAATTGGGATGTTGTATTAGAGTCTAATTTATTTTTTAGGAATATAATATTGACAGATGTATAATGATTTAAATAAATGTTTTTGGTTTCCGGTTTGGTAATAGTGAGATAGCATATTTCACCACTTGTGGTAAAGGCTGTGAAATGTCTCTCCCAAGTACAGTTTTACTCAATGCTGGTCACTTTCTTCCTCTAGTTGGGGTTTTACATGGAGATCCGAAGACAGCTGGGAATCTATCTTTTCTTCCTATTGGGAAGCAGCTCAAGAGCTGCAATGGCGGACTCTACAGGCAGCAGCAGCCTGCCCCTCAACCATCGGAGCCCTGGGCTGCCACACTATGCCACCGTTGAATGCCATAGTCCAGTGTGACCTCAGTGTGAACGTGTGATGCATGGCTCTGCTAACATGGACAGTCTCAGACAGACAAAGGTCAAAATGAACAAAATCTAACAGACTTTTCAATCTGAAAGGTAGCTACATTTAGGGACCAGTGGGGCTGTCTCCCCAATGCCTGCAAAGGGGTTGGAAAGAGATCAGGCACACTAATTGACCATTGGAACCAGGCATGTGCAAACTAAACCCCCTGGCACAGCGAAAACCCCAAACCTAGCCTCCACCTAGGACCACTGTCCATGACATCTCCCAGATGCGTTTAACACAGCCAATAAGATCAGCTCATACTTTCAATCATGCCTCCCCAGCCAGAGGTATTATATGCCAACCCCACCCCCTCACCTCTCCCGACCCCACACCCCACTTCTTGGCTGCAGGAAGGCCAGGTCTCTTTATTTTAACAGCCCTAGCTCAGCAGCAGGCTGTAAGGAGGGCCTCCAGCATGCTTGAGAGCTCCCTTGCTGGGCCTGCACCAGGCCTGTCCTCTTGGTCTCCTGGCCTCTTGGCTTCTGGGCAGTTCCCCATTTACACCTGTGTGTGTAATATGCTCCCAGTTTCTGTATTCTTCCCACGTGGTTTTTCTCATCCCCTTGTTTTGAGACTGTAAAACCTGAAACTTTCCCTTTCCTTTTTAAAAGCTCGCTTGGATTACAAAACATGCTTCTTCCTTGTGAATCCTTTCAGCGCAGTAAAGCAAGAACAGAGGTATGAACTACCCGGAAACCTAACAAATTCACCTTCAAAGCAAGCCTAAACCTTTGATCTCTGCATCTTCTATCCCATGATCCCAGAACATTTCCTGAAATGTCATAGTACTTTCAACACGAAGCATGTATCTATTATACAGCCCTCGTCAGGAAGATCCTCTCAATATGGCAGATGGCAACAGTTATTCGGAAGTGTTTTCATATCAGTTTTATGAAATGTTCTAAGGCAAGATCTGTTTGGAAGTTAAGAAACAAAACTTCATCCTATATATCAATGAATAGTTTCTGCAAACCATCACGGCTGCTGATAGAGGGAGTGAAATGCTAGGAAAAGAACATAATCTAAGCGTGGGTTTGTTTAATGCCCAAAATGTAACAAGACTCCTCCCTTGCAGTAAAACTTCCTTTATGCTTCATAAGTAGAGATGTTCTGACTCAGGAAGGAGCTCCAACAGGCGGGAAGATTAAGTAGCCATACAGGGAAACATCCCCATCCAGTGGCCTCTGGAGTGGTGGGCTGGTAAGGCAGGGCATGCAAGCATCCTCCCAATTTAGAGAAAGAAGGGTACAGGAAACTTCTGAGGCTGGTGGTCTAACAGCTCCTGGAGAAATGTAGCTATAGATAATTCCCTAAGGATCATTGCGAAACTAGCCTTCTTAGGGTATCAAGTGACATTGTATCCTGTGACATTGTAAAAACCTACTAATCCCTTCCTGTAATTACTGTGAAAAAAACAACAAAAACTGTTTTGGTTACATAGTTTAAGGTATGTCACTTGCTTGATTTTAACTGGATTTTTGAAACAGTTTGGAGGATGAAAACCTACTGTTTCCTACTGTCTGCATTTAGGATTTCTTGAATCAACGTGGGCTCCGTTTTTTAGCTAAAACTGGGCTGGGCTTGCCCGGGCCATTGTTTCCCAGCATCATGGCTACCTAGGTTAGACCCTTTCAGAGAAGTCATGCTGTGAGGTGGGTGCTGTTTCACTGCCAGACTGATTTTTACCACCATGATAGGGGTAGAGACTGCATACATATATGGGAGGGTACTTGCAGGGCAAAGTTCAACATATTTGTTTTTTAAGTGAAATGCAGCTATGCAAATAAAGATATGTAAAGAGCAAGAGAGAAAGGGGAAACAACAACAACAAATCCAAACCATGAGACCTATCTCTACCTACTGAAATCGCAGCCCGCAAGTTACAATATCATGAAATTAAATACTATGCTATTTGTATAGAATAATATGAACTTTCTTCCAGATCCTGAAGGGAAATGATCATGTGTAGAAAAGTTATTTTTGACAAGGTGACCATTAGGAACTTAAAAAAAAAAACGACAATAAAACATGAAACCCAAGAATCACCATCATGACCCAATTCAAGAATGATTGGCTTGATTAACATCACAGCAGTATTTCAAATTGTCATTCTGGTAGAAACAACCACTTAGGACCACAGTATTTCAAATTGCTGTTTTGGTAGAAACAACCACTTAGGACTGCAGCAGTTCGGCTTATTCCCAAATCCAAGGGCGCCAGAGGTCAGAGTCTGGCTATCAAACAAGTGGAGACAGTTGTGAGCAGCCACCCGCACCCAGAGCGGTACTCACGGTCGTTGCAGAGCGGCCCGCTGAAGGAGGTCATGCTGCAGTCACAGGTGAAGCCATCCCACTGCTGCAAGCACACTCCTTGGTTAGAACACGAGTCCTCTTGGCAGGTTGTGCTGGGCCCTGGAAAATATTTCAAAAACAGTTTGGGTCTTTCAATAAAAATCCAAACGTGTTTTGTACAAGGGCTAAATCACCTATAGTAGTTGCCAACACCTCAGATGATAAGACCTCGCTAGATGTGTAAGCTCTAGCTCACACTCCGGAATCGCAAACAGAGAGACTGTAATGTGAAGGTTTCCCGAAGTTGCAAATAGAGGACAAAATTCATTGTAATGATGAGCTCAGCAAACAAATAGTAAAAGCAAGTACAACGCTTCAGTGCGATCATGGAAGCAGGTGATCTCATCTCATTCCATCCTCATTAAGTCTCTAGGTATTCATTAGATTTCAGAAAATGCAGGAATCTCCTTAATTTCTGACCAATGAATAGAGACACTGTGAAAAATGGAGATATTAGCTTCATGAAATTGAGATAAAGATTGGGAAAACAATAACCAAAGAAAATTAGGCAAATCTTCCCAAGAGGTTCCAGGAGTTTAGCTGTGGGAACTGCGGATAAAGTTATGATTGGTGGATGATCTGGGTAGGTATGTTGGCAAGTATCAATTCGCATGCTTTAACAATCTCATGCATATTAAACAAACAATGTAAAACATGGCTTCAATGACATGCCCCATTTAACATACAAGTAAAAAGAATTCTAGTCTATTGCTAAAGAATCAAAACTAGAACACTGAATAACAAAGAACAAAAAATTAAAGCATAATCAAAGCACTAAAGCCAACCACTATACAAACATATTCAAGACTGAAAGCCTTTACACCACCTATGCTACCAAATGAGGCTTCTTGCACAATGGTCCAGGATGAAAAAAAAAAAAGAAAAAAAAGAAATCTGAACCCAAGCGACAGTTATTGCCAAAGTGTTAAAACAACAACATTATTTTGGGGTTCCCACTGTGAGTCATGGGGTTTCAGTCTTGTTTTATACACACAGGGCTATCTACCTTGCAAGTCAGCTTTCATCAATGCAACTTTGTCAGCAAAATATAAAATAAAAAAAAGCAAAATATATTCAATGTTAGTAAGCAATACTGAAATGAGGCAAACACAGAAGAATGCTCAGATTCAAAAAGCATGCTGCTGTAAAGGGGGAGAGGAATGCTATGTCGAGCAAATAAATTAATACTAACAGCCATGAATCTTAAGGGAAGTCCAAATGTGAGAAAATGAACCTTTTGGCATTTTAGTATATATATACACACACACGTGTGTGTGTGTGTATATCAAGGTTAATTCAGTCAAATAGATAAAACAAAAGGAAATTAAGAGGGTGTTAGTATTATTTCCTACCTTGGATAGATAGATAAAAGTGCATTACCAAAGCGACTATGTTGCTCATTGGAAACATGTGCCATCATTTTTCAAGTGCACATACAGTGTCTGTTATGGTGATTAGCAGACCAATTATCTCTTTCCATTCCCCCCACTTCTAGAGCTATTAGCTTGCCTTGGCCATTGAGTTTAGGCATCAGTGCTGACAGCAGGGCCTTAGAACCTCACCGCTCTGTGAAAATGTGTGTGTGTGTGTGTGTGTGTGTGTGTGTGAAGTAATCTGCAGTACAATCCACTATCAAGAAAATGTCTTTACAAGATTTCAAGGTGGCGTGTTCATCCTTGTCTGTACCGGGTTGACTATAGCTCACTTAAATATTTCTGGGTTACTTTTCTTTTTCAACACCTTCTTAATTGTCTTCTACTCTTATAAATTGCCCTATGAATAATTTTTAGAGAGAAATTATATGAATTATTATAGAGAAGCCTCATAATTAAGGACTACTTTACATAAGTATAAAAAGATCACAGGCCACCTACATATATTAAAGAATAAATTAGAGCTATTTTCTAGTAAATACATTTTTATAGATTTTATTAAAATATGAAAAATAGACACTGGCCTAATTAAGTGCTTTTAACAGTGAGAGCATTTGAGCTATTTGCTTTAGTGAATAAATCAGAATTATCTGTAATTAGTCTATCTGTGGATAAATTGATGTGTTGGCAAAATGGATTTTTAAGCATATACTTACAATCACATTTCTATTTTCTTGATAAAGGCTATATTCATAGTGCTCAAGAAAATTTAGATTAAAATATGTGAAAATTCAGAAACCACAATATTGAAAATACAAGCAGGTTTCTAAAAGTTTACAGAAAAATGCCATTATCATTTAATTCCACGTTTCCAAAAACTTTTATAGCTCCCTTGTATATCTCCTTGACTCATCAGTTAGTTTGTCATACTGTAGCAGTTTGTGTGTTGCTGTGATGATGGAAGCTACGCCACCAATCGTTCCACCACCAGCAGGGTTACCCAAACAGATAGCTTTCACTGGGGCTTCTAGAATGACACAAACTAGGGAGAAATGACTACAAGAAAGCAAAAGAGACCTTTATGACTGATAGAATGTATCAAATGCAGGAATAGGAAAAATTAACATGGTGAAAAATTTTTATGTTACCCTAAGTGGCCTAGAGAGAGAAAGAAACCCTGATCTTGACCCCATTTCTGAGCTTCAAAAAAATGGAAAAAAGTAATCACCAACCTACCTTACATGGAAAGAAAAAAGGATGCCAAATAAGTAAAGCACTACTAAATGGGAAGAACAAAAGAGGGGGGGCTCACATTTCTCAATCCAAAAAACGTAATGTCGCATACAAAAGCCAATGCAATAGAACTGAGAGACCAGACATAAATCTACCCACCTATAGACAGCTAGTCTTTGAAAAGGGGGCAAATACACTAACTGGGGAGCAGATGCTTTCATTGGCAATTAATGCTGTCAAGACAGGGTATTCGTTTGCAGAAAAAATGAAACAGGATCCATATTTCTCACCAGATACAAAAAGTAATTCAAGATGGAAAAGATCTAAGCTGGATTAGAAGAAGCAAGGGGATATAGTGAAATGTGTACGACCTGGAGTTACAAAACCAAAATGAGAGAATAAGCTCAGCATTTTTTAAATGGAAAGAAGTAAAGATAAAAATTCAGACCTTGAGTTGTGATATTGAAGGATTCTCTGAGGAAAAGAGCAAGTATCAAAAGAAGATAGAAGGAATGCACAGAGTCACTGTACCAAAAAGAATTGATTGACATTCAACCTTTTCAAGAAGTAGCATACATGCAAGAACCCACTGAGTTGAAGAACGAAGTTAAAGCTGTACTGAAGGCACTGGTAGAAAGCTATGTTCCAGGTATTAATGGAATACCAACTGAGTTGTTTCAATAAATACAAACATGCTAGAAGCCACTCATCTGTCCATGCCAAGGCATTTGGAAGACAGCTACTTGGCCACCTGACTGGAAGATAGTCATATGTGTGCCTATTACAAAGACAGGGGATCCAATAGAATGAGGGAGGTATCAAATAATATCATTATTGAATAGAAGTAAAATTTTTGGCTGGAGATAATTCAGTAAATATTGAAGCAGTACAAGGAACTGTCAGAAATCCAAGTTGAAAGCAAAGCATGCCAGAAATATGTTTTTACCTGTGTTTTATTCACTATGTAGAAGCAATGAACTAAGGATTATAACAAATTGTGGGTAATAATGCAAATAAAGGGAGTTCCAGAACAACTATTGTGCTCATTTTGAACCTAGACAGGGACCTCAAGGCAGTTGTTCATTCAGAACAGGAAGATGCGATGTGAGTTCAAAATTCGAAAAGAGTGCCTCTGGGTTGTATCATTGTTATGTGAATCCAACCGTCTAAGAAGTTGGATCATATGAAGAAAATGCAGCATCAGGCAAGGAGGAAGACTTAATAAGAATGCGCCCTGTGGTTGCTACGAGCCAGCATTGACTCCATCACAATGGTTTGAGTTTTGAGTCTATGTAGCTGAACATACGTTGCTTCCTGAAATGGAAAGAGTACATGTAACATCTTCTGATGAGATCAAGGATCACATCCAGTGGTATGGATTATTCCTCAACATAAATAAAATAAAAATGGTCACAACTGGACCAATAAGTAACCAAATAGAAATCAAAGACTTAAGCCTGACAAGAGTGCTAATATTCTCCCTTGGTATGTCAAAGAGAGAAGAGATCAAAGGCGTCAAGGATCTTGTGTACTTGAATCCACAATCACTACTCACCTCCCCCCAAAAAAACAGGAGTTAAAAAACCAAATGATTTACTGCATTGGATAAGTCTCTTGTACAAGATCTTTAACATGTTTTAAGAAAGGAAGAAAAGAAAGGAAGGAAGGAAGAAAGAACGATGCCGCTGTCTTACATGGATGCCAAAGAGACAATGACTTCAGGAGAATTGATGATGGATGCCTTTCAATTATGATGTAGAAGAACATTCAGTCTACAATGGGTTGCTCAAAGAACAAACAAGTCTGTCTGAGAAGAAGTACCCAGAATACTTCTTGGTCACAAGGCTGGTAAGACTTCCATATCGTGTATTTGGATACACTATCACGAATGACTGACTGCCATTCAGCGAATTCCTACCCATCACGACCCTGTAGGGCAGGGAGGAAATGCCCTTGAGGGCTTCTTAGATGGTAACATTTTATGGGAGTAGAATGCCTTATCTTTTTCCAGCAGAATAGCTGGTGGTTTCCAATTGCTCTCCTTGAGGCACCACCAGGGATCCTGTCTGGGGAGAGGAGCCTCTGGGAAAGGGCATCCCTCTTGGTACAGTGGGTCAGCGACAAAGAAGACGACTCTCAAGGAGATGTATTGACAGTGGCTGAACTCAAATACAACAATTGTGTGATGGCCCTGGATCTGGCAGTGTTAATGAGTTGGAACCTACTCAATAGCATCGAGCCACAACAACAACATTAAAAACAAAAGCAAACAAAAAACCTTAACTTCATTCTTATCATAGCAAGAAGTCCCTGAGAGACTTGAATAGACGAGGTATTGCTTTCTCTACAAGTACATCAAAGAAGTAAGAATCAATGTATCGCTGTGTTTGTTGTTGTTGTTGATGTTGTTTTTAATGTTCCAGTCTGTAGTAGTAAATGGTCTACTGATCTTTATTTCATGAAATTAATTAAACACTGAAAAATAACTAGTACTTGGGAAAAGAAAGGAAAATGTCCAAGAACAACATTCTTTCGCATCTTTCTTCCTGGGCTAATCCACAGGCGGTCAGGGGCTGTTAAATCAAGAGGTTCAGAAAGAGAGGGGATCAAGAATTGAGTAGGGCCCAGAGTTTTGTTTTTTATTGTGTGTGTGTCAAAATTATTAGAAATACCATAGATAAGGAACATTATCTTCTAAAAATAATCAAATAGTATTCCT
>NW_022111379.1:22445723-22451481 GCF_000313985.2 Echinops telfairi
TGTTGGACTTGTGGGCTTGGGCAGCATTGGGTTGGGATGTTTTTGTGATGCACATTTTCTTTACATAAAACTCTCTCTTATACATGAGTTGCTGTGGATTTGTTTCTCCAAAGTACCCAGACTAATACAGCATCCTATGAAGTAGTTCTAGATCGGAATGATATAATTACACAGAGAATGTCTGAATTTACATTCCACCCCTCCCCTCCAAGTTTATGTAGGGAAGCTATCTTGAATCACTTTGAAATCTAATTGAGCCCTACTAATGACTGATTATTAGTCTCTATTTTCTTTTCTGAAACGCAGTAATGTCATCTACAAGAAGGTTTCGCAAAGTGTGAAGTCTGCTCCCCAGGCCAGCAGCCTCAGTATCCCCAGGCAGCTTGTTAGGAATGTGCACTCCTGGTCCCCATCTCAATCCTACAGAATCAGAAACCCTGGGGGGAAATCCCATTACGCTTGGTTTTAACAATCCTGCATATGATTTTGATAGATTAAGTTAGACGTTGACAGGACTTGGGTTTTCTCCTAGTTTAGGTGTGTTTTATAAATAAAATTGGTTATTCCCTGCTGGTCTCAGTGAGCATCCAAGGATGGGTCTGACTACCTGCCGCTAAGAAGCCACAGCCATGTCAACCCAATAAATCACAGGTTTTCACCAAAACACAGGAGGTTACCAAGAGTTGAAACGGACTCAATGGCAGCCCTTTTTTAATAGTTATAAATAAAATGCAAAATGTGATTATTGAGGATCAGGGACTTTTTCTATGGAAAGGAAATAATGATCTGTGGGTCATTTTGAGGAGAAATAATACAAAATATTGACCTGGTGTTACTTAGTACTGTATGACTTAAACTGTGACAATGACGTTAGTATAAGTTAGAATTATAAGTTCTGTGAAACAAACTTCTTCATAGAGATACTTTCCCTTGTGTCTAGTATTTGGTCACTAATCCTAAAATTACACGAATCTCATCAATTATGCCTGTGACAAATACCTTTGCGATTATTCTCAGGAATCATACAGGGCAGAAACATAATACATGTTTCTGGGCAAATTGTTCTGTATATTCGGTTTGTATTATCTGACTTGGTTTTTATTAGTTCATATTAGAGTGTATCGCAGAGGTGTTATGTAATTTGGGGTCATCCTCTTGAAGTTGTGCTATATGTTTTTTCTATTTCTCAGTAAATGATACCCGGGATTGATGAACCCATAGAAACAGCAAGTAGAATAAGGGTTGGGTGAGGGGCGTGGGTACAGTGGTGGTGGGGTAAAGGGGAGATGATGTCAAGAAGTCCATGTAGAAAAAGAATGTTTGGAAACTAATTATGGTAGCAAATGTGCAATTATGCTAGATGTGATTGAACTATGGAATGATATGGTATATGTATTAAATTCCAACTACTACTAATGAAAGATGTTACAGATAATAATAATAAAAAGAAACAATTATTAATTAAATTATATTACACTTGCTCTTGAAAATAAAGGATCAGGGTTATGCTGGGGCAAAAGGGCAGGAGCATGGTAACAATTTTTGAGTAATGAAAAAGATGCAAAAGAGGGGGTTATCATTGAAGATCAGATATTTAAATCATTCTAGATGAAGTAAGAAATCATCCAAGGCCTTAATCTACTGAATGGTTTACATGGTTCAAATGGTAGGTCAAAGCTACTTGTCTAATCGGTCATCTTCAACAAGTTGCTTATTAGGTTATGTTAGCAAGTAACACAAAACATGATTACTACAAATACTCTTTGTCAGTGTATCTCCCTCTTCTAGTGTTCTCTTATACTTATTTATTTGTGAGATGTGGTAGTAGTATAAATGTGTGTGTGTGTTTCTATCTTGTGAATATTATTAGTTGTAGAAGTGTCCATCTGCCCATCCTCAACATTTTTTGTAACTGAGAAGTCACTTGCCAAGCAATGTCTATTTTGGGAAAAACAAAAGTTCCTGAAGAGTATGTAATACTTTCCTTTTTTATAAGTAAAAATACATGCCAAAAATAACACTCAAATCCATTGTTGTCAAGTCATCCCTACTTATCGTGACCTACAGGAGGGCGGGAGAGTGGCCCAGACTTTACTTCGTGATGGGAGCAGACTGCCACATCTTTCTCCTTTAGAGAAGCTAGTAGATGCGAAATTCTTATGTACAGGTAGCTGCTAAGCACTTGAAGCATTGCGCCACCAGTGATTCTTTTAAAATTAGTTAATCTCATTAACTGTACCACCTCCAGGACCAAAGTTATATTCCAGATTCATGGATCAATCTACTTGTTGTTAGTTCCCCCTCATGACAAGCCCATGCGCGCTAAGTGGAAGTGCTCCGTAGGGTTGTGAAGGTTGTGGTTTTCCAGAGACAGATTGTAGGCCTGTCTTCCCAGGTGCCTCCTCAGGGGTTCCCATGGCCAACCTTGGGCTAGTAGTTCAGAGCTTATGATTTGGGCCATCTAGTTGCCTGTGTCCACCCACTGGAAGGAATTTACTCATTCAAATGTCTCCCCTCTGTATAAGGTGGTAACATGAAAGAAGCAGCACATACACATTTTTCTTTTGTGCTACTAAAGGTTGTTATATTAAAATTTGAAATAAAAAGATAGAGATGGTGATAAGATTGAAAACAATTCAAAAAAACTTTTCTGTAAATAGCCAGATGCTGTAGCATGACCAAAAACACAGTATGGAATTCCCCTAACTTTTCAGGGGACACATATGTTGCTGAGAGAAAAATGGATTTTCAGATAAGAGAAAAAAGGGTAGGTACTGTGGTAATCATGAAATCTAATGGCATTATTTTGGCTGAGAAGAAATGGTTCATAATCTCCTGGGGGACAGGAATTCACATTTCAAAATGTCCCAAACTGTGTTCAACATTAAAGAAAAACAGCAACACATCCAGAGTTACAAAATTCAAGATAATGTGATTACATTACTTTTATGGAGAAAGGATTGGCTCACATAATCTGAGGTGTTGAAGTGAAAATTACCTGAAATGAAAGTAGCAATCAAAAAGTAATCCTACATATTTTAGTCTGATAGAAAGCACGAAAGAACAAGATGATACTGGAGCACATTTCTGAGGCACGGGATAATGTAGGAAACCTATTTTAACTCAAACAAACTGGCAATTTAGGCAAGTTACACTTGTTGCCAGTAAGATGCAAACCCAGGCTTTTGAGAATGGGATATTTCAAGTTTATTCTTTTGCTGTATCCTATCTTATAGACATTTAAAAATGGGCTAATGTTGATTAACACTTAGAAGAGTGAATTTTTTTTTTCTAGCCTAATTGTCGTCTATCTAATGTAGTACTCAAACTCATTGACATCTTGTCGATTCGGACTCAGTGACTCTCTGGACAGAGTAGGAATGCTCCTGTGGCTTGCTTAGACTGCCTACTTCACAGCAGTAGGGAGTTTCCTTTTCTCCAAGTAATAAAGGAAGGATTGAATAAATAATCATACTATTTATATGAACTGAAGGATGAAAAAAGGCAGAAAGTAACAATGTATCTCTCTCTATAGTAATATGTATATGTACATATATGTAGACACATGTGCATGTATATATAATATATGTGTATGTATATCCATCACATATATGTGTATATGTATCTATATCTTTGTCTATATCTATCTTTACATATATTTCTGATTTTTCTATCCCTGTGAGGTTGAGAACACACCCACGTCAAATACATTGTCCTTGAGTCATTCCAACTCCTAGTCGTCCCATGGGACAGAGGAAAACTGCTCCTTCGGCCTACTGAGACTTACAGGAGTGGACAGTCTCATCTTTACCCTGCACAGCAGCTGGTGAGTTTGAACTGTTAGCCTTACAGTTAGTAGCCCAATACTACTGTGCCAACAGGGCTCCTAAACAGCCCAACGTAATGCAAGACTTCAGAAACAGAAGGTTACAACCATGATTAAATCCCTCTTAGGCCTGAGAAAGATTCCTACAGGGTGAAAACAATTAACACCCTTGGCTGTTAATGGAAAAATCAGATGTTTGGATCCACCTGGAGGAGCCTTGGAAGAAAGCCCTGGAGTTCTTATTTCATTGAAAACTCTTTGGAGTACTCTCTGTGACACATTGGGTCAGCAGGCTAATGTCAGAGTGGGTGACTACAACTGTTCTTCTGTTTGTTTGTCCATTTTAAACCCTGAAGTAGGGATTCAACCTGTTGGCAGAAATGAATTTTACTGGCTAGTGAGATTTACTCCCAAGTATCATTTGCATTGCAATATTTAGCGTGTAAAATCAAAGATTCAGTACCTTCGCATCCTCTCTCAATCTGTCCGTTGCAGAAGAGAGCATCTGAGATGAGGTCTGGGAGTCTTCCATTTAAATCCACGGATGCCAGGCACCCTTGGAAGCCCTCCTTGGCGTGGACCAGTTTCGGCAAGGATTTGTATGTTTCTTTAGCCACTCCTCCTATATACAAGTCACCTGTGGGAAGACCAAAGTTTTTATCACTAAAGTCACATTTCATGGACTTGAAACAGATGCTGGAGAGCAACTGTGAGGTTTCTCTCTCGTGAAATTTCCAAGAGTACAACTGTTTTCTCAAAGGTACAAAACCGTCTAAATGTTTGAATGACAGATCAAGCAGAGAGGGGGTCTCTGGTGGCTATTTCCCATAAAAAACTGAAGTCACTCAATTCCATGTGGCCGGGTGGGAAGGAAAAGAGCCTGCAGTTTGCATAGCCTTGCAATAAAATCCATGCTCAGGTACTTACCAACTGTGGCCATTTTGTTTATGTTTCCTGATTATTATTATTATCATTCATTTCTCAAGTGAGCAAAACATAACATAGTCAAGAGGATGTGAATATTAAATAAAATATGGGTAGGATCCATCACAGGGCAAATATATAATAGCCCATAGGCATTATTATTATTTTTGGCATTATTTTTATTAAATCCACCTTCTGCTTACAGAACTCTAAGTTTTTCAGTCAACACATCTCTCCAGCATCTAAAATCATCTTATTTTACTATGTGTAAGCTCACTACCTTTACTTCTATCTTGACTACAAACCTGCAACTATGATAATTTGTATACACTCAAAAAATTACATCCTGTCTCAAATGTTTCTGTTTTAGAGAAAGTTATCATGGTTTCTTTGTTCTCTATTTAAATACCACTATTGATTCTTTATGATGTTCTGGGAATCTGCTTAAAAAATTGTCAATTCATTTTTCTAATTATTGCAGAATTTCTAAGGAACCACTTTGCTCTGCTGTGTCATCTACAAGTCTCTAGGTTTGCAATTTCTCAACTTGATGCTCCATGTGGGAGTTATATAATCTGTTGTCAATTTGAAAGGATTAAGAGTGAAGGGGTGGAGTTTAGCCTGTCAATCAGGTTGCAGCTTGATGACCTCATTTGGAGGTGTAAGAAGATAAATAGCTCACTGGAGGCAGGATGCAGGCTCAATCCCTGCTAGATATTCTTGTTGGCAAGCTACATGAAGACTGGCTGATGGCCACCAGAGCCTTGGAGCTTGAGAAGCCAAATGGAGACCCCTGCCAGCACTGAGATACTTACACTGCCACTGGATCCACAAGACTTTCCACCCACTGGCCTGTGGTAGTCCTGCATTTGGCATCATTATATGTGTTTAGTGAGTCAGAAGAGGAATTTATAGATTGGTATCAGACATATGGACTAATACTGGACTTAGGGACTTGATCTGGATTGGGCTGGGATGTTTTCTCAATATTCAATTGCTCTTGTATAT
>NW_022111379.1:22452798-22454516 GCF_000313985.2 Echinops telfairi
TGAAAAGGCCTTGTTACAGCAGATTTAACTAACGCAATGCATCTTTTGAACTGCTGCTTCCATGGGCATTAATGATGGATCCAAGACAGACAAAATCCTTGACAACTTCAACCCTTTCTCCATTTATCATGATGTTATCTATTCCAGGTGTGAGGATTTTGGACTTCCTTTCATTTAATTGTAATCCATACTGAAGGCTACCATCCTTGATCTTCATAAAGATTACAGTCTTGGACACCCTATGGGAAAATTCTACTCTGTTCCATAGGACTGCTGTTTACTTGAAAACAATGCATTTGCTTTGGAGTTTGATTTGCTAGTAACCTACTTTAGCTAGTTATTTATTCCTTTAACTTTCATTGCCATGTGAATTTTCTTTCACATATTAGCTGGTCTCTCCACATTTCTGATACTTGGAACCTTTTTCTCCCCAGTCCAAACCAAGGACTGATAATCATGAAACATCAACCTGAAACTTTTGAATTCTCACAGAGCTATCATAAGGCCTCCCTTTTATATAAAGCAGTGCAGTTATTTTTTCACATACTTGAGGACCTAAACTCCAATAAGCAAGGCAGGTCAGGCATCATGATGCCCATGCTACGAAACAGGACACTGAGGTTCAAATATGTCTGGATAATTTCCCACATGCTACACAAGAAAGAATAAAATTGAGATCCAAATCTTGGTCATTTGATTGGAATGACATAATTTTCCCACACTTAGGTCAACGGTTATACGGACTGGCAAATCTCCCAGGTCCCAGAGGCCCCTTTGTCTTCGCTGTTTATGCCACGGATACTGGGTACTAATCTCTCTTACCTTCATTACATCTCAGGACCGTGTGCAAATGGGCAACCTTGATGACTGAGGTACTGACTTCCTAAAAGAAGAGCACGTTTGCTTACTGTTTACAATAAAATGGTATCAAAAGACTACCCACGTCAATATTCCTGTTACGACACAAACCTCGTGCATACATAAACCTTTCTGGTTTACTTCGATGACACTTGGGCACAAGGAGAGCTAACACACATGAGATGTTCATGCTATTTCTTGCGCCATGAGTAATACGGCCTTGCTCTCTACCCAGGAATCTCATTTATTTTGCAGGTGTCCATGAACTAGTAATAAGTTAAATTATTAGCTTGTAAGTAACGTAAAATCTAACCCCAGATGTGACACACTTGAGTTGTATTGATGAATAAATTGTGACACAGAGACTTTATGTGGCTATGTACAAAGTCATTTAAATAAAACAACTGAGAATGCAGATCCCGTGACCTGCAAATTAATTCTCTAGCCAATATAGTAGGATTCCAATAATGTTATATAATTTGTATAGAAAGTTCTGAATGTATTTGCATTCCCCCACATCCTAAATAAAAAAAAACCTATCAATTAATAAGCTTCATCCTTAATATTAAAAGAGAACAATTTCCACTCTGAGTTGGGATGATATTTTAAACATATAAATGTGGTTTCTTTCTTCATCTTTAGCTTATCTCCTCTGTTTGTTCTCTCATTGAAACTACAAGTCATTGTGTTTTACGTCCCTCAGAAAAGTAATATGAATCAGAAATCAAAGATTATAAAATCATCTCTGCAGTTGTTTCAAAAGCCTGAGTTCTTTGAGAAAGGAAAGAACATATTCAGAGCCAGTGATTACATGAGAAATAAAACTGCAAGCAGGGAAGAAATTCGGAGGAGAAACAATG
>NW_022111379.1:22455785-22462357 GCF_000313985.2 Echinops telfairi
CCTATTAGCACACTTTCTCGCCTGAGCAACGTTTTAAAGCTTATTGAAGAGAAGTAATAATATCTCCCCTGTGTTACTAAATAACAGAACATATTGATTTCAACTATTGCAGGATATAAGTCTGAAACATACAAAGGTAGAGGAGTTTGACTTTCTAAGTAGGGGGCTCATTCTCATTTTTATTACTGAAGATGTACTAAGAACCACCACTTCATTTTGTCTTTAGCAACCCTTCACATAGTGGAGAGTGGCTGAAAGTCCCTCTGTGCCTTGCCATATGAAGAGAACAAAGAAAGCTCTTCCACGGGCCTGAGCCCTGGGTACCATTAGGAGTTCATCAAAGATGTAGCTTCCCTGGTTCCTTTGGGGGTGGGGGTGGGGGGGTGTGGAAGAAAAATGACCCATCAGCACTAATGGGGTCTTGTCGACAAAATCCAGAGCAGGTTGAAAAGGATATACATCTTAATGACCCCGTGTGTGCAGGAGAATGGAAATGGGCACCAGGTTAGCAAGCTCCTTACAAACCTGAGGCCAATCTCTCTCCCACATTTCTCCAAGGTATGAATGCCAGGATGCTGCTATTTATGTGGATAAATGCATCTCTCTCTCTTTCTCTTCCTCCCCCCCTCCCTCATCCTTTCATTGATGGATTTTTGAAGTAAGTCACACATGCACTGGACAAAGGAAAGATGGAATTGGGACATTAGAAGAAGAAAACATGTGTAAAATAAGACCAAGAGTAAAGTGAGACATTTAGGAAGTGGTTTTCTTAAAGAAGCTTCAATACTACCCTTATGTCTAGCATCATTTAAAAAGAGACATTGTGTTTCCCTAAAAAGTGTTATTTGCAGGACAATCTGAGTATGAATTCCTTAAGAGTTGGACAGTCATGAATAGGAATTAGTGCCCAGGCTATTTATTCAGATCTGGCTACAAATCCCAGCTCTACCACTTACTAGCTGTCTGAGTGCCCACACCTTAAGTTGCATAACTTCTTTGAGAGTCAAATTCTTCATCTGTGACAGGGGCTTAATTGTGGGAAACAGAAGGATTTCTCCCAAGTTGTCTCCCCCAAATATATGACAAACTTAGCTGCTGCGAATGACTATACACTTGGAGGTCATCAGGAGTAGATCAGGGGTCATTCTCCCTAAGAGCTATCAGCCATCTAGACCAAGCAGACATCATTGTTTATCCCACAACAAGTAGGGCCCATTCCCTTCTGATAAGGATAGTAATTGATTGTTTCCTTGTAGGAGACCCCAGAGAGGTCAAGCCCACCCAAAGGTGACCAAGGTTAAGCCGCCATTATGAATCTTGGGTCGGCCCTTCTTGTCACATGTATACCTCTAGCTTCTCCCCTCCCTATCAGGTGTACAGCCCTAGCTCATCCCCTTCCTGTTATTGTACATCCCCTTCCTATAATGTGTATGCCTATTGTACTGCCCCTTCCAGTGATGTGTGGTTACCTGTAATCATGCCCCACTAAGTAGATATAACCCTGGGTTAGCAAAACAGGGTCCTCGAGCCTCCTGCCCGGTCCTGGAGCCTCCTGCCAGGTACCCGCCCCACCTCACCTCTGCCCATGCTGTGCGCAGACCTGGCTGGTGAGATCATGGCTGTCCAGGAGGTGAGCATGCTACCATGAAATGGGTTGGACTCCATTACTTTAATCTCTCTTCTATCTCTCATGCACTCGATGACTTTAATATAATATTTCTATATCTCAACCATACAACTGTGCTTACTGAACCCGTGATTAGTGGTGGGGGGCTGGCTCCCCATTCCAATTGCACTTAATAATGTCTCCCTGAGGTGGTACGGGTAATAGAGAAGGCATAAAACACTGGGCATTGAGCCCACCTACTGCTGCATGCTAGATTGTCACTGGTGAGCTGTGTGGACAGTCAGGGCTCCACAGCTGGGGTACTTTTCCTTCTAGTTTGAGGGCATTACAAAATGAAAATAAATAAATGCATAAAGAAGAATCCCGAGTTGTTTCTCGATGGAGATTTTAGCCCAATTGGAGTCGCAAGCGCTCCAATTTCTAATTCCCCAAGGTATTTTATTTCTTTGATAAATTTACAGTTATTCATACACATGAAGCATGCCTTGTACTACAGTCTAAGCAGTTCAAAGGTCTCCTTTAACAGACTGTGTTAGTCTGGGTAGACCAGAGAAACAAACCCACAGAAACTCATATGTATATAAGAGAGAGTTTTATATAAACGGTAAGTGTACGTTAAGAAAATATTGCAACCCAGTGCTGTCCAAGCCCACAAGTCCAACATTAGTCCATATGTCCAACAGCAATCCACAAAGTCCTCCTCAATCTCACAAAACACACGCAATGATGCCGACTGCAGGAGGAAAGCCGAATCAGTGAACGTGTAAACATCTCAGCGCTGACAGGGGTCTCCAGCACTCAGGGCTGCATTGGGGTAGGTCCATGCTGCTTCTCCTTGGGGATGTCTTGCAGGAAGTCAGCCTTGCAAGCTGAAGCAGCAAACTGCTAAGGCAGCTGCACCCTGGTGCGACCATCAGAAATCAAGAGACCCGAGAACTCGAAAGGCAAGGCTCACCGAGCCATTTATCTAGCTGCCCTTCAATTAACCCCACATGGGTTTGGGGTTGGCACAATAAACCTTAATTATCTCACAGACCAATTTTAAAACCTAGGTGCATCAAGGAAAGCTACTTGATAAATATACTGTAATCCATATGTGCAGATTAAGAGACAAAAATTATTATGGTGCCCAAGGCCTAGGTAGTAAGGCAAAATTTGCCTCAGGAAACCAGAAAAATAAAAGGCTTTTGTAGAGTGCAGCCGTAATGTGGGATATTTTGGATGAATTGAGACCCCAAAGAAGTATGACTTGTCCTGGCATGAAAGCCTGGATCAGGCATGGGAACTGTGTAGATATATCATCGGGGCAAAAACAAATAAGGCATTCAAGAAAGAAAGTAAAGAGTCAGATTTGTCTATAAAAGTGATCTTTCCAAAAAACCCATGGGAAACAATGTTGGATAAATAAAATCCAAGTCTGAGTCACATGAAGAAAATTTTGACTGCTGTTTGTTTTGTTTCTTAAAGAGAGAGGAACAATGAAAAGTCTCAGGATCCAAATAAGCTGAGTGAGGTAGAAGATCAAGACATTTGAATCAGTAATCATTTGGAGGGAGGAGAGAGGAGATTGCATTGAACATTAAACATGCTGAAATTGAGTAGGAATGTCTTACAGGGATACAGTGATAGGACTCTGGGGCTTAGGGAAGAGTGATTATGACGTGGAAAGCCATCAACCACAAGCAGGTAAGTGAAGCTGGTAAGAGGTTTTTTCTCCTCTTGAAGGAGGGTGCAGACAGCAATTAGAGTGGCAACCCCAAGCTCTGTGTCCCGGAGCAGAACACAAGTGTCAAGGTATAAATAGTTCTCTGACCCAGCTTTCCTGGTTATTCATATGTACTTTGTGGTTCCTCTTGCATTTTAATTAAAAAAGAGCATACATTAAAGGGGCACTTTTTTTTCTCTTAAGATTTGGGTATAACACTAGAGTTAAAACTCTAGGGAAACTATAGGAGGTTCCTGCAATGCGCTTATACGTGACATTTGGTGAAAACATCATGCCACTGGCTTACTTTCCTCCTGACTGGACCAAAGAAAGTACAATTCTGGAAGATTCCCTCTAAGGGAATGACCCTTTGACAGTAAATGTTTAGGCAATTCTACTTACTTCTCAATTCTTGGTGTAAGCGGCTTGTGGAACGGAAAAGCAAAGCAAGAACAGCGCTAAGTATCTTGGGTGAATTTCGGAGTGTCCTCCTGCAGAAATGAAGCCCTAGTGCTCTGGATGGTTGCCCGCCCAAGTACTAACCCAACCATTGGGGGTTTGAACCCCCCAGCACCTCCACGGAAGAAAGACCTGATGGTAGCCTACAACGCGCTGTGGGGCAGTTCTCTGCCATGTGGTGGCCACTAGGCAGCCAAATTGACTCACAGACACACATCAGCATCCTGTCGAAGGGATGCCTCCTCCTACCCAGGGAACATTCCACCTCAACTGCGAAAATGCATCATTATCTTCCATCTTCATCTTTTACTTCAGTCACAAGAAGCAAAGATGTACAAGTCAGACCTTGTTCAGGCACCTAAATGTTGCTCGTTTGGGGGTGGAAAATTAAATTTAAACTTCCTTTGTTACAAGAGCGCCTTGTGAAACCGAAGAAGGTCATCTACAATCCCTGAGAAATGGACACAATTATTTAATTTGTAATTTTTTCTGTGGAGAAAGCCAAGGTTACCATTTCCTGTAACTTCTTACATAAATGATGTTCAATTATGAGAAAGAGAGAGAGAGAGAGAGAGGAGGTTCTTACTATTTCTTTAATGCTTAAGCATAAACACTTGTTGCAGAACCAGCCCCAATCCTAGCTAAGTGGACCCCCTCCCCAGAAGAATGCACTACAGAGGACAGCACTGAAGGTACAGCCTGGGGAGAGGGGCAGGTCTGCTCAGAACATACAGGAGCAAACTAAGACACTGAGAGGGAAAAAGAGAGAGTGAGAGAGAGAGAAAAAGAGAGAGAGAACCACAACCTGGCCCATCAAGTCTGCACAGACAGGCCCATAGGGCCGGCAGTTCCCACCAGGAGACACAGAGCCCTCTCACTGACCCATAGTGCTGTAGGAGACCACACTGGAGAAACAGTGTAGGAATTGTGTCCAGTCTGACACCCAATTCCCCCACCCCACCAGAGCAAAACGCCAGGGTTGCATAACAGAACAGCAAGGGGAACGAGGCAATGAAGTCTCCGAGGAATCCCCAAAATGGGCTTCAGGGCCAGGGCTTGGCACATCATCAGACTTGATTGGAAAATGTTCATAAATATCAACAGACAGACTTAGAACTTTTTGTAGGCTTTTTCCCCCCATGTCTGTCTATGTAAGATAGGCAGGATAAACATTTCACAGAAGAAAGCAAAGGGACCAACGGTTTGGAGGGGTGGGGTCACATGGGAGAGGTGGAGGTGGGGGAAAGGAAAAGGGGAGCTAACAAACCCAAGGACAAGGAAAAACAAGTCAACAAGTGATCTAAAATTTATCGTGAGGAGGGCATCGAATGACTGGGGCTTGATCAAGTGCACTGTAGCTGAGAGGAATTGCTGAGAGGTGAATGAAGATCAAACGCGATAATGGAACAGGAAGAAAGTAAAAGGAAATAGAGGAAATAAATAGGAGGCAAAGGAAATTTACAGAGGTATAAATACAGGCACGTACATATGTAAATATGTTTATATATAATGATACAGGTCTATGTACATATATTTATATGTTAAGTATTAAGGTAGTAGACAGACCTTGAGCCTCTACTCAAGTACTCAATGCAAGAACATTTTGTTCTAATAACCTGGCATTCTGTGATCCTTAGCTTCCTGACACAATCACTGAAGACAAAACGGGTACATGAGCAAATGTGGTGAAGAAAGCTGATGGTGCCCAGCTATGAAAAGATATAGTGTCTTAAAGGCTTTAAGATAAACAAGTGGTCATGTAGCTGGGAAGCAACAAAGCCCAAATGGAAAAAGCACACCAGCCTGTGTGATCACAAAGTGTCGACAGGATCAGGTATCAGGCATCAGAAAGCCGAAAACAATCAAATCAATGGGAATGAGGGGCAGGGGGTTGGGGGGAAGTGGAGATCCAAAGCCCATCTGTAGACAATTGGACATCCCCTCACAGAAAGGTCATAAGGAAGGAACGAGCCAGCCTGGGTGCAGTATAGCACTGATGAATCATACAACATTCCTCTATTTCTTTAATGCCTCCTCCCTCAACCCCTATCATGACTCTAGTTCTAGTTCTACCTAATAAATATCGCTAGACCAGAGCATGTACACTGTACAGATAAGAGCTCTCAACACATGGAATCCAAGACAGATAAACCCCTCAGGAACAGTAATGGGGGTATGGGGGTATCAATACCTTGAGGGTAGGGGATAGGTGGCAGGAAAAAGGGGGAACTGATTGCAATAATCGAAGTAATAATTTATAATATATCAAGGGTTCCTGAGGGTGGGAGGGTGGGAGAGTGACGGAAAAAATGAGGAGCTGATACCAAAGGCTCAAGTATAAAGAAAATGTTTTGAACGTGGTGATGGCAGAATTCGGGTCTTGATAGTGTGAGGGAGAAAGCTTTAAAAGAAAACTAGAGGAAAGTTGTATGCTTCATCAGTGTTGTACTGCACCCTGACTGGCTCATCTCTTCCTTGTGATCCTTCTGTAAGGGGATGCCCAATTGTCTACAGATGGACTTTGGGTCCCCACTCCACACTCCCCCTCATTCACACTGATATGATTTTTTGTTACAAATATGGCGAGGCCAGAGCATGTTCACGGGTACAGATAAGAGCTGGAAACACAGGGAATCCAGGATAGATAAACCCAACAGGACCAATCATGGGAGTAGTGATGCCAGGAGTGTAAAAGGAAGGGGAGGGGCGGGGAAGGGGGAATCGATCACAATGATCTACATATAACGCCTTCCCAGGAGGCTGGACAACAGAAAAGTGGGT
>NW_022111379.1:22462508-22464509 GCF_000313985.2 Echinops telfairi
TGATGATGGCAACATATGTACAAATGTACTTGACACAATGGATGTATGGATTGTTATAAGAGCTGTAAGAGCCCTCAATAAAATACTCTTTCAAAATAAAAAAATTAAAAAAGAATAAATACTTGGAAACTCTCCACACTTAAAATTGAACAACTAATTCTACCCACGAAATATGCTATATTGAAATCAAGGCTGGCGGGTCACAGCGTTGTTTTGCCAAGCACAGAATCTAGTTTGGCATTTTCAATAGGTTCTCTTGTCTATATCTTCTTTGAATAAAATTGGGGTAGTTTTGGACTTTTTTGGAAGAGAACTCAATAGTCATCATTTTGAATTATTAGTTGTACTCTAATTTCTTCTCTACATCTTCCTTTTCTTTGACATGTGATGAGTTTTAGCCGGGAGCACTATTGATTTTGGCAACCATATACTTAAATTCATAGGCTTGCTTCAGCCAAAAATCAAACCTAAAAAAAAAAAAAAGTCAAACCTTCACTCAGAGTCTACTTCTTAATCTATACTTCCTTCTTTCATTACAATTATATTTCTAGTCTCTCTGCTGCTCAGGGAAAAAAAATCAAAACCATCTTTAACATAATTCTGTCTCTCAAACCTTATTCTTTAACTTTATACTGTCTCTCAGACGATTGCCAAGAACTAATGACAACATTTCTGACATCCATTCTCCCATTTCGATTCCTTTCCCATTCCTAGTCTCTCTTTCGCCTTGGACACCTTTCATCTAATACTCTGTTACCTGGTGGAACTGCCTTTTACCCATCCTGCTCATCAGCAACATGTTCCCCACTATGTTCATCTCCCCATTGCATTACCGTTTCTTGAATCCCTTCTCCTCTCCTCTAAATTAAGTCTAAGCACCACCCCAAAAAATGTTCAGGACTCCTCAAAGACTGTTGCCAAATTTAGAGTAATCATTCTCCAAAAACTTTTGTCAGCCAGACGGAAATAGCATGTACCCTTTTCTCAGAATTAACCCTCACTCCTACTGTATTTTGAATAATTTCCCTTACTTCCACATTACTCCTAGTTTACAGTACACACTCTTTTCCAGCTCACACCTAAAACCCTATCCAATTTGGAGGGCTCAACTACAATTGTGTTAATATCTTCCTGACCCTCCAATTCTAGGTAAGTATTATAATCGAGCCCCCATAAATACTGAACTTCTTCTCTGACAATTCTTTCTTTCTCAGAAATAAATTTCATTAGCACAGATCTTATCTCTCCATCAATTTATAAATTCCTTGAAGAAATGATTATATACTAGGCAACCATATATTGTCTTGCTCACTTTGTAAGAACTCAGTAATTCTGTGTTGACTCATTGAATGAAGGATGGATAGAGAATGGCTTCAGTAATAGGGAGATAACCTTTTTATTTATGCATATGACACTCATATTTGTCCTAGTTTCTCTCTACCAGAGAGATGATTAAAGAAGTTCATTGTGTGAATTTTCCCTTAGATGTGAAGTCATCGGTTCATTAAAAGCATCTCCCCTCCATCCTAACGTAGTAATGCATGACCAGTGCCAACGGATACTGAGTTCATTTGTGTTGAGAAGCAGAGACACAAAGGCAGAGGAACAGAAACACCTTTGGGTTTCTAGAAGTGCTAATCAGAACCAAGTCAAGAGTCTTCTGATATTAAAATAGACATTACCTGACAGGGGTGCAGTTCTGTACATTTAACCAGGCATTTCAGTTTGGGGTTGTCTGGTGAGCTACAGAGAGAGTGAAGGTTGGGGGTGCAAGTTCCAAGTGAACAAGTTTTGAGAGACTTAGGAGATTGTTCAGGGCTGCCATAACAGAGCATCTCACCTATTGCCAAAGTTGATTTCAACTCATAGCAACCTTATAAGACAGAGTAGAACTGTTCCATGGGATCTTTAAGGTTCTGAATCTTTTTGGGGGTGGGCGGGTGGCTCTAAATCCTTACAGAATCAGGCAGCCTCATCCTTCTCCCATGGATTGGTAGGCGG
>NW_022111379.1:22465745-22467290 GCF_000313985.2 Echinops telfairi
AAAATAATAATAAATAAATTCCAATGGATAGAAACCCTATAGAAGGTTTCTGAGACTGTAAATGCTTATGGGAGCAGACAGGGAAACTGTGACCATCACTTAATCCAGATGGATTTATATATTATATACTCCAAGTCCCTAATTTGTACAGTTCCACTTTTATAGACTATAGAAATTTTCTAGAGAGACGGGTAACTGGGAAAAGTAATAGTAATATATGTTATAAATATGGCAATGCATGTGATTGAGGCATTGCAATATGTATGTAATGCCATGATATGTATATATACATATCATGGCATATAAAATATATATATTATCATTATCAGAGTTCAATCAAGGTAACAGATTCTCAGGACAATGGAAGACTTAAGACTTGCCCACCTGTCAACTAATTAATTTTATGAGTATAAAGTCAATGTGCTTTCTTAATCATTAATGTCAGGTATTAGAATTCTTGTGAGTAGGTAGCATACTTATAACTCCAAATTTTGAGTTTTGGATATGGCAGCTACTATTCAGTTGTTTCTCTCTGAGAGGTCAATATAACCCTGTATGCATAAACAGCCCAACCTAATGCAGCCTAGTTCCTATATATGACTCCATTACGGTTTATATTCAGACCTTAATCCATAACAAGTCAGTGAGCGTTAGTATTGACCCTCTGTTTATAGACAAGATGAAAATGTTTCAAGATTCTGAAATCTCTGTTTCCCGCTGAAATTTTGAAATGGAAATACAGAGAGAAGCTTTTAAAATCGTATGCAGCTACAACTTACAACAGGAAGACAGACTTTGTTTGTGTTTGGCCAACAGACGGCGAGGGAAAGCTGGGGGCACGTTACACAGAAACTAATAACGTCAAGTTGTGATGGAGGTGTGTTTGTTATTCCTTTTTTTTTAAGGCCCTTTTTTCCCACGACACTGTGGCAGATGGGGTGCGAGCGCAGGCATATCCATTCACACGGAGCTACTTCTATCACATGGCATTGCAAATTTACTTTTGGGTGAAAGCAGAATACAAATATTTCCTTTTTAAAAAGCCCCCACCCAAGTAGTCGTGCTGGACTAGGGAAAGCCCTAAGCAAACATGCGTGCCAGGAACCACCAGAAGCTGCCGGAGATGGAGATCTCCTTTAGAACTTTGAGGGAGAGCACGGTCCTGTAAAGACCACGAGTCTTCGTCATCGCAACTGGGAGAGAATACATTTTGGAGGTTTAGGTCACCCTGGTTGTGGTTCTGTTTTTAACTTTCGATAGCACCCCGAGGACCCTAGTGCCCTGCCCCGGCCAGACAGCCATGGCCAGGAGGAAGCCCCCACCCCTCAGCCTCTGATGCCCAGGCTCCCTCTTCCCCACGGCGCCGTACTGCCCCCCGTTTTATGGACGGCCTGCACAACAATAACAGAACAGGTGGCAGCGTCTAGAAATGACTGCTCTGAGTGTGAGCAGAGATTGGAACTGGGAGACTCATAAGAGAAGGAGTGCAAACAGTTGTGATGAGAGTCCCTCCTGAGCTTTCCTGTACCCTGTGCGACAATTTGC
>NW_022111379.1:22468439-22475515 GCF_000313985.2 Echinops telfairi
CTCTATTCATCTGTGAACTAGGGGCACTGCTAGCTGAGCACGCCATCTTTGTAAGGTTCAGAGATCACACTAGTGAAAAAGAGTACCAGACTTAAAATTTCAACACAACAGATACTAGCTAACCATGTGAGCCTGAGACAAGCACAATTCCCATGCAAAGTCTACAAAGGGAATGGTAAAATACTGGTTCTTCAGCTCTGGGATGCTTCAGCTGTCACAAGGCTATATCTAGTTTGCACTCCTGTCCTCTATAGGGTATCGCCCTCTTCTTTCTAACCCAAAGCCCAACAAGAAGGCTCTCAGAAGGTCTCTGGAAGCACAGGCCTTAGGTCCCCTGCAGCTGGTGCTACAGAACTAGTGCCTGAGACACCGAGGATCCAGAAAACTTTAAACAGCTTGAAGCAACAGAAGACCATTAAAGGAGGGTGTGGCGAGTGGACTGCCTGGCAGGGCTGCTAGGGCACATGCTGTCTAAGGATTTCTCAGACGTGGGTTTCAAGTCAGACAGGACTGCATGAGACCAGAGTCTGCGCAGAAGGAACAGAGGGCGTCCGCACACTGTCAAAGTTAAGGTGAGAAGCTCCCAGCACCACTGGAGGGAGCAGGAACTTGACGGACCTGCCAGTCCAAAGCCGAGGTGTCAGTTGATGGTCCTGGTTAACGAGCTAGGGGAAGAGAGCAGTTGGGAGGGGCAGAGCTGAACATGTTCCTTTATTTACTGTCAGAGACTGGTCTCAAGTAGACGGAAGTCTGATTTTAGATTATATTTAAATTAGCTATAGCTAAGCGCTACAGAGATAGAGATACACATGTGGGAGTCCTCTTTAAGTTCATGGAAATATTCTATCTTTTAATTCCATTTATCTGTGAACTTTTTGAAACCCCCTCAGATGGATGCTAGATAGGTAGATCGATGATAAAGAGGGTAAGTGAATGATCCAGCTCTGGTGGGCAGTGGATAAGCACTCAACTGTAGCCTAAAAATTGATGGTTTGAACTGAGATGCTGCTCCGTGAGGGGAAGATGTGCCATCCCCCCCGGAACGGTTCTACTGTGTCGGGCAGATCAACTTGAGGGTAATGGGCTTAGGATTGTATAAGTATATGTATATATGTATAGATGCATATAATATATATAATGTATATGCACATATATATACACAGTAATAATGGAATATTTCCACCCCTTATATGTATGTATACAGGATTCGCCCATTATCTGAAAATAGCGGTGCTATGAAATATTTCCTAAGCTGAAATGGTGTAAAGCAAAGAAACAATTACCATGAATGTATTAGTGGATATTTTTTGAGCCTTGCCATACCCCCAAAGAACAAAATAATCCAAAAATCGCATAAAATCTAAACCAACCCTAACACAGAGTGCTCCTGGACACAGTTCCAAACTTGGCTTGACATTGAGGTGCCGAGGGATGCTTCTGAGGAAGGGGCACGGTGACACCACTCTCGCTCCTCTGTTTGCTCCGTTTCAGAGGGATTTTGCTTGTTCAGATCAGGGAGTATCTCAGAGGTGTTATGTCATTGGGGTCACCCTCCTGAAGCTGTGTTGTAAGTTTTTCGGTAAATGAAACCTAGGATTAATAAACCTCTAGGGCCAGTAGAATCAGTGTTCCATTAGGGGGAGGGGCCAGGGGTGGTGGAAGGGGGTTAAAAAGGAGACGATGTCAAGCAGTCCAGGAAGAAAAATCATGTTTGGAAACTCACTGTGGTAGCAATAGTACAATTCTGCTTGATGTGATTGAATTAGGGAATGATATATGCATTAACTCCCAATTAATAATATATATATATATTTAATGAAAATACTCAGTTTGCACACTGACCTGTTTTTCACACATGATTCAGATTTGAATCTTATGCCAGGAGGAACCGGGGTCACAGTCGGGCTCTTACTATACACGACCCGGGTGATGTTATAAGCGTACAACCCCCACTTAGCCAATAAATCCTGTGTGCCAAACCACCTGCCATTTCATGCAGCCATCCCAGCCAAACCACAAGGCAGGACGACAAGGGGGCAGTTGAGCATAGCGGCTCAAAGAACTACTTCTGACACTTTGGAGACCAGTATAGCCTTGCTCAGTGCAAATAGAAATATCTTATAATTGACTGTGCGAATGAAATAAGAGCCCATGAGCCCTCAGAAATGGTGTAAGCAAAGATTATTACAAGATGTTATTGTTCAGGAGGGATGTTTGGCCTCTTAACCCTTACCTTCGTTTCATAATCTGAAATGTGGGGTGACGAAAACAAGCTCACCACTTTGTCCTGATAATTATAAGAAATACTTTATACAAGCATCTCCCCACTCAGTCAAGGCTGCAAGAGGATGAAGATGACACGTTATGGATTGAATGGTGTCACCCCCAAATATGTGTTGAGGTCCTATTCTTGGACCTGTGGATGTGATCCTGCTTGGAAATAGGTTTTCAATTTTGTTATGTTAATGAGGGCTTACCAGAGTCGGGAGTAGACTATTCCTATTCTGAGTTGCATGTAAATTAAAACAAAACACACATAAAGGAGAATAACCACAAAGCTAGGTCTTGGGAAAGACGGCTGACATGTGAGTGCCCCATTAGCCAGCAGGCCAGCAAAGGATGAGGGGACCTGGGCTATCAGCCGGGAAGGGATTTGTTAAAGCTGATACTCAGATTTGAATTTTTAGCTTTCCAAGTTGCTAGGAAGGAAATTTATGTTTGTTTGTTTTAAGTTATTCACCAAATGTGGTATCTGTGATTCAGCAGCACTACTATTTAACGAAGACAACACTGATCGTGAATCACTTAACCCAAGGGCACATGTGAAATAAAGGGCAGCAATGGAACTTCACCCAGGTCCTTCTGATCTGGAAGCCTGCATCCTTCATCACACTACGACATTTCCACATATATGAGTCCAAAGACAAACCACCGTGATTAATTGCAAAGGCAAAGAAAGGGCTCCTTTTCAGAACCCACCCAAGACCATCTTAACAGAACTTCAGTGAGGAAGCCTGGTTACCCATCGGCAGTTCGTCAGTCGGACTGGCTGTATCCTCCAGAGTAGAAATGGAAGGCCAACAGCGGCACTCAAAAAAATGCAAGTTCCTGGAGAAATGCTCCTGTTCACTGTCCATAGAAGAGTTGCAAATCAAAACAACAGTGAGACATTGTCTCACCCCTGCAGTAAGAGCAAAGTTCAACCCCCCTCCCCCCCCAAAAATCACCCCAAAACAATAAATCCTGGCAAGGTTGTGGCGAGACTGGAACTGCTGGTGGGACCACTGTGGCAAGCAGGATGGTGCGTCCTAAAAGAGTTGAAACTGGAAATACCCTAGTGCCCAGCAATCCCTCTACTTGGCATATAGTCTAGAGAAGTAAGGACCTTGATTCCAAGAGCAATAGATACACCCAGGTTCATGGCAGCAACATCCACAGTTACAAAAGGATGGATGCAATCTAGCTGTCCATCCATGGAAGAAATGATAGACAAATACGCAGAATCAAGTTCGATGCAGGGTGAAGGAATAATGATTGATCTGCAAAATATCTGATAATATGAATCAGCCTGGAGGACAGTTTACTGAGGGACATTAGTCAATCATAAAAGGACAAATATTCCATGAGACTGTTATAAAAAGTCAGAAAAGAGTTTTCACAATAAATGAACCATCCTTCGATGTCTACCCGGGGTGGAAGGAAAGGAGAGCATGTCTCTGGCTAGAGCAGTGTTAGCTCAGCTGAAGGAGACGGCAAGGTTCAATGAGAGGAAGGCTGGCAAAAAGCAGATGAGGCAGGGGAAGGCCCTGGGCAGTTTTCCGGAGTTCAAGTCGGCAGACGTAAATGCTGCTGTTCGCAGGCTCCTGCAGTAGTGGGCATCTATTTGTAGCTCCTTGGATGGACCTACAGGCGGAATTGATGTGGGATTGTGAGAAAGAGATCCTCCTGGATGGATACAGGTTTTATGGAGGATACTCGTACACGAGTATATACCGTTGCTGCAAATATACCCATGAATGGGGTGAAGCACATGGGGCAAATTTAGGAAAACTTCTTCAGCATAAAGAAACCTCTTGAGGGAATGAATCATTGGGCTAGGCGGGGTCAGGAGTTTAGTCTCAGGAGACACCAAGTTCAATTGAAATAGCAGTCCAGCAGGGATCAAGGACAAAAGCTGAAGAATAACGAGTCAGGGGTGTAGGGTGTAGTAAGGTACTGTCAAATTCATTATGATTCATAATGCCTGAGATGTAGTTCATTAATATGGCCCTACCAGGCACAATTCCTTTTGTGATTTAATTCTGGACTCTATGCCTGTGGCTAATCCCATTTTTTAATGAGTTCTCTGCTGTGCTAATGGACAGGATTAGGTTTCTGATTTAGTAGAAGGTGTAAACCAAGCCACTACTCCTTGTTTCCTTAAGGATATACTCTTGGTTTCCTTAATGGCAGTGAGCATGGTCTGCTAAAAAATACAAACCACACTTCCATCAGAGTAATTTCTCTGTGTATATGAGCCATGTTGGACACAGAGAGAAATCTGAGGACCACTGGGGGGGAAGCATATTTAAGATCCCTGTCTGAAGTGGTGGAAGCTAAAACCAGAGGTACCAGAGGTTGCAGCATGGAGACCCCGGGACTGCGCTAAGCTGTGAGGCTAAGCCCAGAGGCCACGGCAAAGAGGCCACAGAAAAGAGGAGCAGCACGAGACTATGAGACTGTGAAGCAGGACAGTGGCCGAGCTTCCTGGTGCATGGAGAAAGAAGCCAGTAGACTGGCTGACGACCAGAGAGACTTGGTGGCTGTGGACTAATGACTACCTCTACAGTTTTCTAAGCCTGGTTTGTGGTCATTCATTCATTTCTTTACTAAATCCCCATAAGTGTGAGTTTTGTTTGAGAGTTCTGTGCGACCATTGCAACAAATCATGGGACCCAGGACAGATGTAGAGTGCTATGGGAAGAAGAGTTGTGGGCAGAATAGGTAAAGGAAGGGGTAGGGTGAAGGAATGTCTGACCTCTGTCTTGTGGCTGTAGGGAAACCAGGGAGGACAGAATGGCCCTGCCTGGTAGTTTTTGTAGTGATCCTTTGTGCAATAGAAGGAAACCCGGCCTAGCCTGGCATGATCATTACAGTCCTTGCTACGTTGAGTCCACTGTTGGGGTTATTGTGGCAATCCCTTGTCGGTGGGGAAGGTATCTTTCTCTTTGCCACTGACCCTGTAGTCCATCGAGTATTATGTTTTCTGTAAGTCCTCTCCCCTACGGTTGATGGGTTCCACTTGCCACCCCTGCCTCTAAGGAGCATTCTGGTTATAGTTCTCCCAAGAAAGACCTGTTTGTTCTGCTGGTCCGCCATGGTATATTCAATAGTCTTCATTAACATCGCACTTCAAACGCATCGATACTTCTATAGTCTTGCTTAGTCTCTGTTCGGGTTTTGCGTGCATATGAGGAGATCGAAAGTGCCGTGTTGTGGGTGCAACACATCATCGTTCTCCGAGCATCATGTTTGTTTTGCTTCCCCTCCCCCAAAACATGTAACAAGCTCTTCTGTAGCAGATTTGCCCGTGTAATACATCTTTTGATCATATAGGTAGACCCTCATGATTATCGACCCATAATCAAATGAGCTAACTGCTGGCAAATAACAGTGATAAGAGATCTATAGGAATTAATTTTAATGTGACGCAACTGAAGCAGGATGCCTTTATTATTTAGAGAAAACTAGTTCTAATACTTTGAGTTTCACGGAGGCTGAAGACCCAGTGTCCTTCTTCCTGGTTTTCTGTGAACTGCTGGTAGGCTCCCAAGGCTGGCTTCTGGCTCTCCCGTGCTGCCTCCGTTGATGACAGAGCACCCTGAAGCAGAACACGGCCACTTTCCAGAGCCCCCAGAAAGCTCCACTCATCCAAACATTTGGGAGATCAGTCATCTGGGCAGTTTTTGAGAAAGTGCCCAGTTTCCCTCCATCTTGATGGCTTCCATGCCCACCTCCCTTTCCTGGTGCAGAGCAGGAAGCATCCGTGCCCTTGACACTTCTGTAGGAGATTAGAGGGTCCTATGGGGAATCGTTAGTGTTTCCAAATAGGAAAGGCATTGGAATGTTTATGGAAAAATAGAATGAAAGGAGCCACGGAGCGAGGACACACTGAAGGAAGTGGGGAAAGTGGGGTGCATTGTGGGGATAGAAACGAATGAGTTGAAACAAGGGCATTGAATAGTTGAATGAAAAATTATGATCTCCGTAAACCTTCACCTAAATCACAGCAGAAAGTAAAAAAACAAAACCAAAAAAACCATGAAAATTAAAAAAAAAAAAAAAAGAAAATCAAAACAGATGATGGGGTTTTCACATAAACATTTTTCAGCCCCCTCACGGACCCCAAGGGAACAAGAAAAGCGATGCCCCATTGTTGCAGAATCAGTTGAAATCCATGGAAAAACGAAGTGGTTAAAAGCAGAGCTGCGTCTTATAGGCTTTATTTGTTTATTGTGGGAGAAGGTTTTGGAACATGTTTCCATTCAACAATCCATGGGCATTTTGTTTTGTGTCATTGACTGCAGTCTCCATCCTGAAACATCACTTAGTCTACTTCTTTTTTTTTTCTCTTAATCTTCTTCTTGCCTAATCCTCCTGAACTTCATTCACACAGAAAAGTTGTCCTTTTGATCCCAAAGGGCTGTTTGGGTTGTACGTTGTGCCCACACCCCGAAGGTCACTGTTCCCTTTATAGACCCACTTACTATTCGGTTGAAAATTGAGCATACGGATGAGTTCATTTCCAGACCTGAAGAGTGACGAAGGACTATCTAAATCTTCCAAACAAATTCAGTGTAGTCAGATTTGTACAATGAGACCCTGCCTTTTGTTTATGACCCCAGTCGTGAGGTCTGCCTGTGTCCTAAACAGATTTAATCTTCTCAGAATCTACTACTAGGACCCCTAAAAGGAAATTGAATTGATCGGCTGAAAAGGTAGGTCTGAGGAGGCCACGTGTACTAGTAATGCTTGTGCACGTGGAGGAAGCCCACGTGAAGAGAGGTGGAAGGAGCTGACAAAGGCGAGTGGGAGGC
>NW_022111379.1:22476620-22485479 GCF_000313985.2 Echinops telfairi
CCATGTCTCTCTCCGTGTTTGCATGCCTTCGCTTCTCTGTGGCTCTCCTCCATTTTGCAAGGACACCACGAAGACTTGATTCGGACCTACACGACTCTGGTGTGACCTCATGTTGATTGAATAGGTTGGGTTTTCAAAGACCTTATTTCAAAAGAAGGTTAGGAGGTTAGGATTCGATATTCATTTGGGGAGCATACAATTTAATCCCTAAGAATATGAGAAGTGAACATTGCTTTCCTTGGACGTTTGTAAAAAGTGTTCACCTGCGTTAGAAAGCTTGTTTGAGAACACCCGACTAGCTGGATGGCCTTGTGTAAATCAAGCTCCTTGGAGCACAATTCTATCCTCTATGAAATAAAAAAGATCAGACTAGATTATTTCCAAGATCACTGCTAACACTAAATTCCTATCCTCATAATGGTATGAAGAAAAATGTCCAATAATAAGTAGACTAAAAGGATGTTGGGAAAAAAAACTATTGTTTAATGTGGGCATACTCCAAAACATGCTGAATGGATAATGAATTAAAGAGCGAGCAGGGGCTTGGGAGGGAGAGGAAAGAACAAGAAAGAGAATGGGAGAGAGTTCTTGGTTGGGAATAAAATACATACACCCTGTGGCTGTATTAGCTAGTTCTAGGATCACAGCAAAATAGAAGGTAGAATTTCTGAGCCAAATGAAAGATAGTACAGCCACAAAAACTATGAAAAGTTAGGGGCATGGCAGGGAATGAAGTCTTTGTAGAGAGGAAGGAGTGGGTAAAATTCCCTGGAATAAAGCAGCCCCTATCATAAAGGTTATAGATTGAGAACGATTGACACAGAGCTTGGAAATTCAATGAGGGAATCAGGTTTCATGCCTTTACTTGCCTATCAGTTTTTGGTTTGGTTTGGTTTTTCCCAATGACTTCAGTGCAGCTTGGGTTTCTTCTTTCAGTACCACTGGGTCTGCGTACACTGTTTTATTCAATCTGTGTGCACCAAACCACTGCTGCCGAGCCCACTTCAGTGCATAATGATCCTGTCGAGCCCACTTCAGTTCATAATGATCCTGTCGGACAGAAGAGTTTCCAAGGCGGGGACACTGGCAGAAGCAGACTGCTACAGCTCTCTCCTGTGGAATGGCTGGAGGTTTGAACTGCTGGTCTTTTGTCTGAACCACTGTAACCCCAGGGATCCACCCGAGCAAAGTATCTGGGAAGCTAGTTCATATGGAGAAGAATTTGTCATCAGGACGGGAGGAAGGCTGATTAACAGGACTCAATATTCAGATAACACAGCCTTGTTTTCAGGACTGGGCTTTAAAGACACTTGAATCAGTTTAGCTACTCCTGTCTTATGAAGCAATATCGGATGTGGTCAAAATTTTAAAAAATGAAACGAAGCAGGGTAAAATCCAGAATGGAAACAATGACAGAGCATCCTGGAAAGGGAAATTTGAAAGTGAGCCCTTTCAGGAGCCTGATGCTAATTATTGTCAGGATTGTGGAGAACAACACACATTCTAATCCCCTTCTTCAGGGATCACCATTGAGCCGGGAGCTCTTGTTTCCAACTCTTCTGTTCAAGAGTGTTGGTTGCTTTGCAAAATGCATGCTTTCATTACTTTCTAAAAGAGAGAGTCAATTTCTAGCAGGGCGCTGACCCATAATTCTCCCGGATTCAGTTATAGTTATGGTTTACCCACATCTTATATATTCTTATCTATTCCAGTTTTGCTTCCTCAACCATGACTAAACAAACTGAGAAGAATTAGTCTGAAGCACTGCTTGCTGAAAGTGTAGAGGCTGGAAGATCTAATTGTTGAAGAAGATCAAAGACTGTGGTCTTCAGATTCCACCTCAATGCAAAGAAAAGAGATCTTCAGAACTGAACAGAGACAACATCATGGCAACCTAAACTAGATTGATGTTGGCGGGGATTGCAGTTTGGTTGGATCCACACTCAATGTCAGTGGATGTAGCAGTCAAGAAATCAAATGGTATATCCCATTGGGCAAATCTGATGTACGAGATCTCTTTAAAGTTTGAAAATCAACGATGTCACTTTGAGCATTAATATAAGCCACACCCTAGAGCTGGACAACAACTAAGGGTGACCAAAGAACTCGTGCATTTGAATTACGGTGCTGGCAAAGAACTGTGAAATTACTGTGGGCCGTCCTCAGAACAACAAATGGATCTATCTTGGGAGAAGTGCAACCAGAATGCTCCTTAAAGACATAAATAGAAATCCATATCTATAGATATATAAACAAACCTATATGTTTATAAACATAAAATATATATAAACACAGATAAACATTATATATAAATAAACATATATAAAAGCAACAAACATAACAACAGAAAAAAATGATGGTGAGACTTTATCTCACATACTTTGGCATGTTATCGAGAGGGGACAGTCCCTGGGGAAGGACATCATATCTGGTAAAGTAAGGGGTGAGGAAGGAAGACATCACTTAAGGTGATGAATTGATGTAGTTGCTGCCACATGGGCTGAAGCCCAGTGCTGGTGGTGAGCGTGTCCGGGCGTGAGCAGCCTTCCGTTCCGTTCTGTAATGGGTCGCTAGGAGTCAAAAACAACCAACTCAGTGGCAGCTCACAGCAACTGTCTTTCACGTAACCAATTGTGTAATTCTCATAGTCGAACAGGTCTGTCAAAGATACAGTCTTACTTTTGCATAGTCAGAACCTTATTTCTCGCATTTTCCTTTGCATAGATGCCAAAGAAATGATTCTAAAGTCTTCTATGAACTTCGCTCTCATGCTTGCTTAAAACCGCTTCATGCGCCTCCTTCGTCCCAGCTTGTGAAAGGGCACCCAGGCCCTCCTGAACGGCCGATTACCCAGTTCCCTCCGGAGAAGCCACAGAGGACCTGCTCGTCCACAGCCCAGTGCTCCAAAGTCCTGTTTAAAGCTCAGGCTCATTCCATACCTCTTCATCTGATTTTACGGTTTCTTGACCTGGGGAATGAGGCGGGCAAGCGACAGCGTGACAAAGACCCATGACACTGTGCTCTAGAATAGATAATGATGAGATTTGGGCTTTTGTGGGGGAGAAATTTAAAGTCTGCTATGGAACTGTCAGCAACGAGGAAGAAAAGCAATAGGTAGAAGTCACGTGGTGGGAAGAAGCTAGAGTAGAAAGTGCCAGAAAGCAGCGGGGCAACTAGAACAGAGGTGACGGGGTTGTCAGGGTGGAGGTATGACGGGCGTCAGAGCAGCGGACTCCTGTTTGCAAGGGAGCACCTGGAATGTTGCTCTTGACGTCTCAGAAGACGCGTTCGAACAAAAGTTCTGTTCTCCAGGCAGCCTGATTCTTGAGCCAATGAAAACGTTCCTTGTCTCTTCTACTTCCTAATGGCTCCTTAAAACAGTCCCCCACCCACCAAGTGAAGTCATGTGAGCCAATTTCTTACCCTCACAAACTGAATAAAAACACAAGCAAACAAAACAACAACGACAACACGTTAATAAAGATTTGCTAATCAATAGGGCCGTAGCTTCATTGTCAATGCCACCCCCTAGCACAAGGCTCAGTTCAAAGTCAAACACTTCACAGACAGTTTCGTGGCTCACCAATGTCAAACGAGCTGAGGTGGGGGCCTGTGTAAGTGAGATCGGCATGTGGGGCTAGTACAGGGGTCACTAAAGCACAGCAGTGCTTTTTGCCAAAAGGCAGCGGTAAATGGTACAAAATAGGAGAGTCTAGTTTGTATCCAGATTCAGAGTAATAGAGACCAGAAAGAGAAGAACAAGGATCCCACGTGTCTTCTGAGCTTTGCTCAAAGATAGAATATGCATGTTCACAAAACCCTGTTCTGGTTGACTCTGGTTATGGGACCTTGCAGCAGGTTGGAGCAGGGATAACTATAGCCAGCATAGGACTTCAGTTTGAAAGATGCTGGATGGTGCCAATGGTGAGCTTGCTTAGCTGATAACCCAAGGGTTGGAAGTTCTAGTCCACTCAGAGGTGTCTTTAAAGAAGGCCTAGTTATTATCTTCCAAAAATGAAGCTTGAAAACCTCATGAAGCCCAGGTCTTCTCAGACCACACGGGTCCCCAGGAATGGGTGGCTACTTGATGTGAAAGAGGTTTTATGATGGTCTTGCCAATAGTGGTACCAGGGGAGGGCAAAGACCTGCAGGCAACCTGAGTGCCCAGAGCCCTGTTGGGACAGGAGATCTGGAGTTTGGGAACTTTGAGTGAACGCCAGGAAACCACCAAGCTCTCCCTGGCTGACCGAGGTGTGGCTCAAAATGGAATTCCTGGCATTCTTCCCCTTACAAGCAAGTCCTGGTCCTATGTCTCTCTTTAGGTTGGATTTGTAAATCAGTCGCCACAGAAGGTGTGCTTCATATCTAACGTTAGTCTTTGGATATAGCGTATAATTTAAACTAGTACAACAGAGCCCTGGTGGCATGGTGGTTATGCCTTGTTCTGCTAACCTCAAGGTCAGTAGTTCAAAGCCACCAGCTGCTCTGAGGGAGAAAATAAGGTGAGAAAAAGTCCATAAACCAGTCCATAGCATTTATGTGTGTGTCTTCCAGGTACATTACATCTTTAACAATCATGCAGTGATAATGTTCAATACATCTTTAACAATAAGACAGTAATAATGTTCCAAAAGCAGTGCCCATGAGCTATTAGCAACCGGGATGTGGCCAGTTGCTGCCATGCGAGCCGGACAAGACCTATGAGTTCTATGAGCTGGACCTGGTACCCCAGGCGCGTGGCCCTCCGGCTGTGCTGCAGAGGCTGGCCTGCCCGCATGGCCCAGTGGCACAAGCCAGACGGACCACAGCTGGAGGACAAGCAGTGCAGAGAGGGATGGGAGCGGCCAGCAGCGGGAGAGAAGCTGCGCTAAGTTCAAGACCCCTCCTGCCACTGACCCAGTAGCTGCTTCCCCAGGGTTTCTGCCTTGTTGGCGCCATGACTACAAGGTCTGTGCTCTGTCAAGTCACATGTCATTGGGGTCACATGAGACCGCAGCCAGGAGTACTGGTTTATCTAACGATAATGGAGTTGTTCGTTGACACCTCGCCGGGATTGATTTGTAACTTCAAGGACAAGCTGTATGTACAGTGAATGTTCTTAATCCAGGGACTGTCTGTATTCACTTTCAAGTAGTTGTGCTAAGTGGCCTGTACTCCTGGGAATCTTTCAATTCTGATCCCCAATCAAGTAAACTATTTTTCTTCCATTGACTAAAGCGAAAATGTGGACAATGCCTTACCCCTGGAAGCTGAGGCCCCACGATGATCCTTCCTTCGTATTATTTGTTCTTCCACTACAGTAAAAAATGATCAAGATTGACCTCAATTCAATTCCCTGGGTAACTGCAAAAATTGAATAAAATGGCCTCATTTTAATCTATTGAGTAGTAGGGACCCTATAAATATTCGCTCCCTCTTATACATCTGCACCAATAAACATGCAGATTTGCTAAATATACAAGAGAAATAAAATGAAGGGAATCACATCAGTGTGTTATCTCTAAGAGGGGCAGGACTCGGCAAGCCCACCATGAATGTGGAGTTGGCTCAGAGAGCACTCCAGCAGGCAGACTTAGGCTGTGCCTGTGGTGGCATGTTGCAGCTTGTCATGTAATAGCCCAGGGGGACCGAAGATGGACATCTGGAAAATAAAGATGAAAGCAAATGGTGTCAGCAGGGAGAGAGAGACACAACCCCCTGAGAATAGGACAGTGTCAAGAAAGATACTCTGAACAAGATCATCTCCCTGAAATTCCTCTTTTTAGAGAAAGCTTGCTCTACTCCTTTCCATTTCTGACCATCTTATTGAGCCAACGTGGGACACAGACTTCCTTATCTTAGCTTTCAAATATTCCCCCCCAATTTCCATATGGAGCCCCAAATACAATGGTGCGTTAGTATAAAGCTAACTGTAGAATTTTATATGGCAGAGAAGAAAAGCAGCCTTCCCAGTGCAAGTGGATGGCCTTGACATCCGCCCCCAAGCCTTTCCCAGTCTTGAATCGCCCACAGCAAATTCCGTGGCCTTATGCTGCCCTCTAGTGTCCTGTTCAAGCACAGCAACACAAGGAAAAACATTTCTGCAAAAATCTTCATTTGCTAATATCGTCAGTGCACGAGGACAGAGCCCAATACAAGCCGCTAGACCACCAGGGCTCAGCAACACAGAAGCCGACATCTAAAATCACATCCATATGCTATACCAAAAATTCCAAATGAGTGAATTTTGTCTTCTGTAAAGCTTCCCTAATGTTTCAGAGCGTTGAAACCTGTGGGATTCTCAAACGACCGTTTCAGGTTGCTAGAGGCGAGATTCAGAGAACTGTGATTCACAGTGGCCAGCGTATGAGACGGCTGAGCTCACTTTAAGAAGAATCAAAGAAAAGAGAAAAAGAAGAATCAAAGATTATCTGAAGGACTTTGAGCAACGTGCAGAATCAATCGATCCTTTTCTTTTAATTCTGTGTGGTATAGCTCTCAGGTAAAATAAACACGAATTAAAACCATGGCGGAACACAGCTCCTCTTTCATTTGCTTGAACTCAGAGAGATCGAATCCTGCGTGCAAACCCGCAAAGCAAACCATCTAGTTCCTCCCAGAGGAGCGGGGTGCTGGTGTACAGCTTCCCCATCAAGAGCTCCCGTCTTATTTGGCCTACCGCCTCCTTTTCCGAAAACAAAACAAAACAAAAACAGGAAAAACCACCTCAGGGACCCCTTGGCAGTGAAAACTTTTGCACAAAGATGAGACTAAACCCACTGTCACTGCGTCGGTCCCAACTCATTGAGACGTTACAGGACAGGGAAGAAGTGTTCCTGCAGGTTTCTGAGACTCACTCTTTAGGGGACTGGCAAAGCCTCATCTTTGTCCTTCTGAGTGCCTGGTGGTTTCCAACTACGGACCTTGAGGTTAGCAGCCCAAGATGCCACTCTACGCCACCAGGGCTCCTAGAGCTCCTCCCCCAACAAAACAAAACACCTCAGGGCCACAAAGTTGATTTTCTGTCTCATGGCGACCCTACAGAGCAGGGTAAAACTGCCCCAGTGCATTTCTGAAAGTGTAAGTGTTTGGGGGAGTGGAAAGGGGCCAGTTTCTCCAGAACGAAGTGTGGGAACCTGCTCTCACAGCCCCGTCCCCACACCGGTCTCCAGGACTCAGCATGGACTCAATGGCCAAGAGATGGTTTCTGTGGTTTGGGTTTGGCTCATTCCGTGGGCCCCCAGAGGACGGTGTGGCCCACTGAGGGAACACTGGTCTACACCAGCAGAGGGGATCTGCGGCTGGTGAGTTGATTTCCACTCAGGTTGAGCTCATGTGCTCCAGCAGAGAGCTGGGTAGACATGGCAGTGATCTCCCTGAAACAAAAGGTCTCCAGATCTTTCGGCTAGCGGAGGACCACAATTCTGCACCAGCTCACAAGACCGCCTCCTCCATCAACACCAGTCAACACACAGATACAACCAAACCTGCTGCAGTGCACATGGAGGTGGGAAGAAAAAGTAATCCCTAATTGTTCATACCATCCTGCCGGTATCTCTGAAGCACTAGTCCCTGAACAAGCCTTCCTGGAGCCCCAGATTTATTCTCAGGTCCCAGCATGGCTCCACAGCACCCTGTTATCCTGTCTTACAAATGCTCCCAGAAGTTCATTCTTCTCAGGGCAGGAAGCTGACCGGTAGAGCCCTGCCTCCCCACTAACCTTGGTGCTCCCTCCTGGTCTCCCAGCACAGATTAAGTACTCAGAAACCTGGCCAGCTAGCCACTGCCTGCAGCGACCCCCACCACCCAGGACTGTGATGAAGGGGAGGGGAGGGTGTGCACCACATAAAGCTTTTTCCTCGAGGTCCCTGTGGTCGCTGGCATGCGTGACAGGAGGGCTTCTTGGAAAGGCGATTGCTGTCGGACTACAGCAAGCTTGGCCTTTGCTAGAAACATGCATGTCCTCTCTTTGGGGGAGGGATTGTCTGACAGGCCCACAGACACTTGGCTGTGTCACAAGCTTCAGGGGAATCGTCATTAGTGTAGAATTTTTACATTCACTTGTAAAATACACCTCAAATAGAAATTGTGTCTTCACCCACAACAATACATCCAGTATGAGAACTCAATACACAACAACTTGATATTATATAATATGCTACCTTCTCTTCACAAATTTAGATGGTCATTCCCCCCAACACCCACTGCCCGATCATGGGCAAAACCTCCCTTATGTTCATAGTTATAAACACTCAGTGTTTGATTGAAAGTCAGCTCCAAGGGCGTCTTAGGCTTGTAAAGACCCTGCCCTGGAAAGAAACTATGTGACAATATCTACTGGTGTACACCCCACTTTGATTTTTTAATGAATAGACTGCCAACCACAAGGTTGGTGGTTTGAAACCACCCAGTGCCTCTGTGGAAGGCAGACCTGCTTCTTCCTTCCATGAGGACCACAACCTAGAAAACCCTACAGGGAAGTTCACTCTGGTCTATAGGTCACCGTGAGGTGGAATTGCCTTCCTCAGGAGGCCAAGGCCAAACCAAACGTGTCTACGACCCTGGATTGCTTCTCTGCTCTCTCAACGTGTAGGTCTGGGCATAGCATAGAGGAAGGCCCGTGTGGTCCAAAAGGCCAGGGCACTTGATCGCTAACTGAAAGGGTGGAGAGGACCTGCTCATATATTTCCCCTGCATGAAGCCAGTCACTGAAAAATCCTGTGCTTTTTTCAGAGTCCTACCCTGAGAATCAACGCAAAGGCAATTAGAACTGGTGGCCGGCAAATTTTTGAACGAGTCATCAACAACTTCCTCTGCAGCTGTCTCAACAGCTTCGAGTCAAGTTCAGTGGTGCCCATTGTGGTCACCCTCCACACAAAC
>NW_022111379.1:22486887-22492119 GCF_000313985.2 Echinops telfairi
GAGAGAGAGAGAGAGACTGGGGCTTGGCGGGGTGGAGTGCACTGTCTGAGGCACAGGTATAAGCCAGACTCAGGCTCGGCGGACTGGAAGTCCCCGGGAAGAGTCAGCAGGGCAAGAAAAGGAATAAGCTCTACAATATTCCTCTTCTGTTTGCTTGCGTTGACTTCAAATCCAGTGACGAAATGTTGAGCTCAGAGGAGCCTGCGAATCCTTACTTTTCATTATAAGATGATACATGTCTCAAGCTCTTCCAATTTTAATCATGCATTTATTCTTAGCTGGTGCACTTTTTATTCTGTTATTAAAAAACACTCGTTTCTGCCACATCAAAATGGGAACCCAACCCAGCCAAACCCACTGGCAGAGAGCCCTTTCTGAAGCACAGCAACCGAATACGGCGGAGTAGGTGGGTTCCGGAGGATTGTCGGGGCTGGCACTTTTATAGAAGGAGACGGCCACCGTGTCCCTTCCTGGAGGAGCTGGCAGTTTTGAACTATGGATCTTTTGGTCAGCTGTCAAGCATTTTAATTATGGACCCTCCAGGGGCTTATGCGGTGGAAATACAATTCTAGTCCATCTTTCAAGGAAGTGTACATCCACACCGACACAGAACCAAACCAAAGACCAACTGGCCTTGAGTCAATTCTGACTCATGGTGACCGTATAGGACAGAGTGGACTGCCCCTTCGGGTTTCTATGGCTGTAAATGGGCAATCCACTGAGCCACCAGGGCTCCTTCTAACACATACACCCGCCCATCGCAACCAAAGGATGTTCTGTGAGAGGAGAGAGTCCCTGCCCACTGAAGGAGGATCAACTTACTCTTGAGATCCAAGTTCCTGGCTCCTGCCGTGATCTGAGTGGTGATCTTCGTGTCGATCTTTACAGTGTGGAGATTGCTGGTGTCCCTTGAAATCATCACGTTGTGCCACTGATTGTCATTAAGAGGTTTGTTTGAGCTTCCTTTGATGAGGTTAGCACCGTTTCCCAAATCAAACACATAATGCAAGTACCTGGGGAAAGAACGAGAACATGGCAAAAGGCCGTCACGGCTCGAGTTCTTGACGGCGTCACACGAGGCATGAGATAACTAGATACGTGCTTCCTGGTCGCCCCATCTGATCTGGAAGTGACGCTTACAGAGGTTTCTCTAACAAGAAGGCAAGGAACACTACTTTGCTTCAGCAAATGGGATTCTCACCATTTTACTCTAGAAAAATAGTGGACATTATTTTTAAAATCATGATCTACATTCCGCTGTGTGGTTTGGACAGGCCACTATGAACCACACCTTTCTTTCCCCTCCACTCCTCCTCCTAGCCTCTGCCAACCATGCTGATTCTATTTCTGCACCAGGTTTTCTTTATCTTCTAGAAAATCTGCTTCTATGTGTGAGCTGGGTACTGCAAGCATCCTGCAAGACTCAGCTTATATCGTCACCCAGGTCCATACATGTTTTTCATCTCTCTCAGCACTCTCCTGAGCCTGGCTCATGCTCATCTTCAGGCATGCTGAATAGTGTTTCCTTATCTATTTAGGTGCACATCTGCTGGTAGTGCTGTGTGTGTGTGTGTGTGTGTGTGTGTGTGTAGCTAGGATGGATGGGGATTGGAGATGTATAGAGCGATGACAAAGAACATCTATTTCTAAATCTCCTTAGTGTCTAGCAATCACCTAGCACCTAGCTTCTTATACAACTGCAATCATATTTGCTGAATCAATCCATAAAAGTTTGAATCAATTAAAAGATATCCAATTTTCAACCTAGTTGAAAGAAAATTCCCCCCCCCAAATCTTCCTTAAATTCATTTTTCAGGGATTGCTGACCAAATTAAATTTGAGTTCACGGGCATTGTGTGAAATGAAGAAATCTGATTACTTGAATTAACTTGTTAGCACAAATTGATGACAAAACTTTTTGTAGACATTCTTCTGTGGAATGACCGTCTGCATGGCACGAAGTCTGTATTTAACATGCAAGCCTGATGAAATGCATCTCATGGACTGTAATCCAATGTTATTTGTACTGCTACTGTAGAAGTGTAAGGGGAAAATATATACTGAATCCCGATCAACTCCAGAAGACATTTTGAAAAGAATTCAAACAGATATAAGAAACACCCCCCCCCACCCCCCCAATCCTCCAATGCATTTTTCTTCATGTCTATTTCGGGGACTGAAGTTCATTTTCCCCAGGTTTTACACATGTGCCATTTGAACTGATGTATACTTACCCTTTAACTAATTCAACCACAATAAAGTCATTTCCATCCCCACTGTTATATAGAATTAGTCCATCTAGGGATGTTGTCTTGAATTGGAAGAAAAGATGCATAGAGGTGTAGGCTTGCAATGTAGCTAAGGCAACATAGCTTGATTTGGTCTTGAAGGTGACAGGGTCAGCTATGATGTTCCTGAAGCCAAATCTGGCATTGAGCTCACAATAATCTATGTCGCCATTTTTACACAAGTCAATGTACGCCATCCCATTAAATGTCAGGCTCTGCAGGTGACCAATGAAGTTGGAGGGGACAGAAGACAGGTATCGCCGTTCCGTGATGATGCCAGTCTCTATGTTGTGGAACTCCAGCCTTGTGTGGTCGCCTGCCATTTGACCTACAAGGAAGTGGAATAGGTTACTATTTTATTTATCTGAAAGACACTCTCAACGTTTGACATCCACTACACCATCACATTGTAAAGTATAATACAGATACACCCTGAATATTCTATTGAGTAATATGAACACCAAGGTGACATTTATGAATTAGGTGGACTTAAAGTTTTCTTAGCAGCAGTTTTAATCTCTGTCCGGATGCTAGTAGTAACAACCACAAAACACTTCATTAGCCATAGCTACAGATTTTTTAGAAGAAGGGGAGGAATCAAAGAGGGAATGTAAGAAAGGCTAAAGGTAAAGAGAAGGATTGAAGAGAGGAAAACAAGGAAAGGGAGGATTGGGAGAGGAAGAAGAGGATAGTGGGGAATTATAATCTTAAATTACCCAGATAGGAAGCGATTCACCCCAGCTTCATGGTTAGGTGATGGTACTCTTCTTTATTTTAATAATAATAATAATAATTGAAAAAGCTAACAATAGAGAAAAATATGATGGTGCATTTTCTATACTCAATAACAATATTGAAGAGCTGCTGACTACCCTTCCCATAATAAACCATAAAGATGTTCTTGGATTTAAATGTTGTCTTTTCATTTTGTCTTCTCTGTGCTGAATACTGTCCTCAAGCATTCCTCACATTAACCTCTTTGGAATTTCTCTTGATAGTCTTTGGATCTACTATATTTTCCTTATACTTCTGTGTTAAACACCTGAATGGAGCAAAATATTGGAGGCACAGCCAAGTGTGAGAATGTCAATAAAATATGCCAACATTCCTGGAAGGCATTATATTTTCAGAATAGCCTACCCTGTTGCCCCGAAAATAAGACATCTGAAAATAAGACAGTGTCTTATTTTCGGGGGGGATGCCTTACTTTCGGGGAAATGGTAGTATGAAGCTGCATTTCAGAGTAAGGAGCCATTCACTACTCCACATAACCCCTGGACCTCTTCTCTCTACCCCATTCTTCTGCCACAGCCCTAAAAACCATGAAGACAAAAATCCTCACACCTGCATCTATAGGCAACATCATGATACGTGGAGAAAAGATTGAAGTTGTCAAGGATTTCTTCTTGCTTGGACCTGCAAGCAGTGCTCATAGAAGTAGCACCCAAGAAATCACACGGAGACATTCCATTGGAGGAGTCTGCAGCATGAGACCTCTTCAAAGTGTTGAAAAGCCAGGACGTCCCTCTGAGGACTAAAGTCTGTCTGACCCACACCATGGTATTTTTGATGGCTTCACATGGAAGTGGAAGTTGGAATTAGGGAGATAATTAGGAAGAATGATTAGTAGAGACTAATCATTAGGATAAGATAATTAGGAAGACAAATGAAGAATAAACACATTTGCATTATGGTACTGACAAAGAATATTAAAAAGACCATGGACTACTAAAATAGCAAACGGATCTGTCTTGGAAGAAGTATGGTCAGGGTTGGACTTAACGGCTAAGATGGTGAGACTTCACTTCATGTCCTTCAGACATGTTGTCAAGAGAGACCAGTCCCTGGAGAAGGGCATGATGCTTAGTCAATTAGAGGGGCAGTGAAAAAGAGGAAGGCCCTAGACAAGATGAGTTGACAAAGCAGCTGTAACAATGGGGCGCAAACCAAGGACAGATTGTGAGGATGGTCCAGACCAGGCAGTGTTTTGCTCTGTTGTAGATGGGGGTGTTAGGTGTTGGAACTGCGTGGATGACACCTTACCAGCCATCCATTTTCATGTCCCGAGTGACAGTTGTACTTACCTGTACGGTGGAAAGTAAAACAAAGAAGAGGACTTTTCCCCTTCCGAATGGCAAATGATAACATAAGGAACTCTTATCATGACCAAAGTCTCACTCCGACCATTTTGCTCTTATTTAAACTGCCGTTCACGTTCTCCAGGAAAAGCAAAAATAAAAAAATGCTTAAATGGATCCAATTCCTTCCAGGTGCTTGCTTCTTTGTCCAATTTTGTATAATTGGAAATTTTATTGACCTTACTCTTCCCTCATCCATGATATTAATAGAAATAGTAAGTCCAGGAGTTCAATGCCCCATTTAAAAATTCCTTCAAATAGATCCTGCTTCCTGGTGACCTTAGGAGTTACAGAATCTAACAGTTGTATGAGGTTTCTTGCCTGTAACCTTTATGGAAGCAGTTCACAAATTCTCTCATCCATGGTGCTTCTGGGTGGTTTCAAACCACCAACCTTTAGGTTCGTAGTTAAGTGTAAACCTCTGAAGTCACCGGGGACTGTCTTAGAATTAGCCCCCAAGAAAAGGCTACATATTCTTCCCAGATACAATGGATTGAACACCCACTTATGGGGGCTTCTAGAATCTGTGGGGGAAGATTTCAGTTTATTTAGTCCAGATTAAAAAAATATTAGGTAACTAGGAAATGCCTGCAATTATGACACAAAAGGTATAATGTTCAATTATTTACAAAAAGGGTGCTTATTTGCTTAATCGACTTTAATATTTATAAATTATGTGGTTTTGAAAATCTCCACAAACTTCAATCTATTTAACTTTTTAACTCCTTTTATTAATTCTTGATTCTGACAGCTGTACTCTTGCTACTATTTGGTTTGTGATCATTTCTGTCATTGGTTCATTCTGA
>NW_022111379.1:22493233-22495341 GCF_000313985.2 Echinops telfairi
AGCTAGACCATAGCATGCACAGTGGTACAGATAATAGCTCACAACATAGGGAATCCAGGACACATAAACCCCTCAGGACCAATCATGAGAGTAGTGATACCAGGAGGGTAAGGGTAAGGTGAGGGGAGGAAGGGAGAACCAATCATAATGATCTACATAGAACATCTTCCCAGGGGGATGGACAACAGAAAAGTGGGTGAAGGGATACATCGTTCAGTATAAGACATGAAAAAAAATTATCAAGGATTCATGAGGGTGGAAGGGGGAAATGAACTGATACCAAGGGCTCAAGTAGAAGAAAATGTTTAGAAAATGATAATGGCAACATATGTACAAAGGTGCTTGACGCCAGGGATGGCTGTATGGTTTGTGAAAAGAGCTGTAAGAGCCCCAAATGAAAGGATTAAATAATAAAAAAAAAAGATCAGGAATGACACTGGAAACAATCGTCTCTTCTCCCACCCTGCACCACTGCTTGGGTGACACAAAACTATGGTCATGTCCTTAGCCGTGTGGGTTTCTGATAGGACATCATCTCCCTCTCTTCAGTTCTTCTTGTTCGGTGATCTCAGTACTGCTCTGTGGGGAACTACCTCCTTAGTTGCAAAAATAATTAGCCTTTAATCATTTCCAAACACGAGGCTCTTGAGAATATAGCAACATTGAAATGATGAGGCCGTCTGGATTGAAGATAAGAAAAACTTAGAATTCCCTTGAAGCATCTCCTCCGTGAACTTATTTTGTTCTGCACTAAGAGTTGAACTCAAGCTAGGGTAAACTGAATTCTAAAATAACCAGTATTATGATCTATCTTGGTAAGAATTTTGAAAGAAGGGCAGCAAAAAGAGGCAGGCCCTTGAAGAGTTGGATTGTGGCAGTGGCTGCCACAACGAGCTCGATCGCAATACCTGTGCGGATGGCCCAGCACGGGTGGCCCAGCACGGATGGCCCAGCACGGGTGGCCCAGCACGGATGGCCCAGCACGGGGCAGCTTCAATCTGCTCGGCACAGGGCCACAGGGAGGCAGCACTGCCCCACCGGCCCCTACCAACAACAACAGGGATTTTTTTCCCCACTAAATTAAAATCTGAATTCTACCTCCCTGCGCTCCACCCCACTCCTGACACTCTTAAGTTCCCTGTGCAATGCTCTGCTGGTAAAGCAGTCAATAAGAAGGCAATATCCAGAAAAGAACTCTTAATTGTTCAAATTCCATATTACCGCTGATTGTCAGGGACAGGCAACTCTGTATTAGGGAAAAAGCATTTGATAGAGGAGGATGGAGAAGGTCACTGATAAAAATAACAGTTAATGTCTGCTTTCCTTGCTCAAAGGAATAGAATATGCATGCATAGCATAAATAATAAACAAGGCAGTAAAGCAGTATTGAAGCGATGGTGGCCCAGTTACAAGAGAAATCATTTTGGCCTCCGTTCAAGAGCCTATTCTGTCTTTAATAAGCAAATATAAATCGCCCTGACAGTAATGGCAGATAAGCATGCTCCTGGGGGAGAATTAGCACCTAAAAGCCATTATCGGCTGACTGTGGAAACACGATCTGCGTCTTTCTCTTTATTCTTTTTCCCTCAGAATGTATGCTGCTTGTTAGTCCTCTCTCAGTAATGAAACCACCCCTGCGGCTGTATATGCAGTCCCTGGATTGGACAAAGCGGCTGAGGGGAAAGACCGAAAGGTGCACATTGCTTAAGGGTCTAACCTTTAAAAATGCATTGCGATTTCCAGAGATTTAGCTCGAAGGAGAATTTGATATTAGCCAAATGCCACTGAACGAAGCGTCTGGGTGTAGCAGATTGACAAATAATCTCCAGAGAGGCACATCCATCAACACATGTTTCTTGGGTGGAGTGTTTATATAGAAATTTCAGTATTCAAAACACGAGACCAGTTGCTGTCAGGGAAATTCTGACTCACACTGCCTATGCATTTCCAAGTGGGCTGTGCTCCCCAGGGTTTCAGGGCCTGTGGTCTTGGGGAATGAGATTGCCAGGTCTTCCTTCTGCGCTGTTTCCGGGTAGAACTGAACTGCCAATCTTTCAGGTCATATCCAAATACGTCTCCATTTGTGCCATTCAGGACCCTCAAAATTG
>NW_022111379.1:22496328-22505594 GCF_000313985.2 Echinops telfairi
GGCAGTGAGGTTGGTTTGGGTTTGATACTGGAGTGCCCACACCCATATGCATGGACTTATTGAATCTGTGTTTACTCATCTCTCAGGGATCAGTGGATGGCTGCAGACAAAGTTTCTCAAAAAAGACACTTATTTCACTAGAGTGCCTTATACAAAAAGGTCATGTGTGTGTGTGTGTGTGCGCGCGCCATGGGAAAGATGAATGCTAGGTCAGGGCTAGTATTAACAAACCTCAAGTGGAGATCTCCACAAGTCATTGAATCTTTGCAACACATTTACAGGAATGCTCCCTGCCCCCTCACCCTGCCTGCCCCCCCCTACTGCTTTTAAATGGATCAAGTCATTTATAGAAGGTCCCAAAGACCTCAAGATGACCCAAGAGAGGGATGGCCATCAGCCGCGGTGAATGACAAAAATAACTGACTGTTGTCCAGAAAGGGGTGAGAGAAAATGTTCGAATTGCCCCCACTGAGCTAGCTGTGGAAGTTAGGATTTCACGTGGTTCAGCAATTTTCCATTTTAAGTGGACTTTTAGGTCCCAGAAAGTTTTCAGCTCCAAGAGTGACCACATGGTGTGCAAAGATCAGTTGCTCAATTTTTTTTATCTATAATTTTGAAAAGCAAAATAGAAGCTAATAAAGATGGTTTTACTTTTCAGAAAGCATTATAACCTGGATGAGTCTTGGATTTACCAATATGGCCCACAGAGCAAGGTCCAATCAAAACAATGGTGTCTGAGGGGATTTTCTCGGCTGGTGAAACTCAAGACAAAGAAATCAGTTCCGAAGGTTACAGCAACTGTTACACAGGATATCAATGGGGATCTGAATAGCTACTCACAAGGGACACAGGACAGTCACAGGGACTTATGAGGATAAAGTTTTAAAATTTTCTGAAAACTGCATGGTGAGGAAAAGGTCAAGAATGTTGTGCTCAGGAATTGTGTACCCCTTCCCCCCCACCCCCCCACCCCATCACAACAATGCACCTGCGCATTGTTTGAGGATAGCTTGGATTGTCCTAGGATAGACAACTTTACCTCATCCATCCTATAACCCTAACCTAGTGCCTTTAGACTTTCATTTTTTCCATCCCTCAAAGAACACTTAAAGGAGCAAGATTTGAGTCCCTTGAAGATGCTAAGACTGTCCTTTTGATATCCGAAGTGTATAGACCCAAAAGGATATGATGAGATACAATGGCTTCACAGTTTTGATAGTTTAATACAGATTTTGATGATTTTTATAGCGATACTTTGCCTCACCCTCCTATATGGTTATTGGCTCTGAGCAGCATGATTCTGGAAGGAGGGCAAACAAAGAAGCGTGGCGGGTGGGGCGTGGTGTTGTTGTTCGTGGAGGGAATGCATCCATTCCGTGAGTCCTCAATAGTTACTTGGTTTGTGTCCTCATTCATCTTTAAACTCCCAATAAAAATATGTTGATTTCCACTGCAGAAAACTTTTCACCTCCCACAGAACCAAGGGTGGAATCAAGTGTCTGCCCTCAGGTCCTCCCCACTTCAATAAAGAGTCACTCGTAGGCTAATTTTCGGACAGGCTCCTTTATATTTTGCTCTTCCATTTAATTCCAGCCAGGTAGCCCAGCTGTGGTGGTGCTTTGCTTCGAAGGGTTCTTCTTAAAAGAATGCGGAAGCTTGTGGAAAACAAGGCCTTTTATGTCGTTTTTCATAAATCCTGACTTACAAGTATTTCAGAAGGGGAAAAAAACAAAACAAAACAGAATGCGTTTGAGAGTTGAGATGGCATAAGAAGAGATTACTACCCACTTGGAGAGAGCTGGATGTTGGTGGGGTTAAGAGTATTGAGTATCAACATTTTTTGGTCTCTGATAGGCTCCAGGAAGGTGAGAAGACCTGAGACAATTGGGAAAGGTAAACCTAAGGTGGGACCTTAGCTGTTGGGTGGCAGGACCCAGCAATAGCAGTGTGCCCACTTAGGACAGGAGCAGCAGAGTCCAGGCAATTGAAAGGACAGACTTGGACCACTGACTTCTGGGTGGGGACCAGAGCAGACAGAAGACAACAGAAGCTCTGCACGACCCTGGGTAAGAGGATGGGTACCCTCAGTGATGATGATGGAAAGTTCTCCAAGCTGAGCTCCCCACTCTCCCCACTGCCATCGAGTCGATACTGACTCATCCCAATCCTACAGGACAGGGTAGAGCGGCCCTGGGAGTTTCCCAGACCATGACTGTTTACACTAGTAGAAAGCCCCACGTTCCCCTCTCAGAGCAACTGGTGATTCCCAACTGCCGATCTCGTGGATCCCAGGCCAGCTCGTAACCACTAGGCCACCAGGACTCCTCGGGAAACTGAGCAGAAGGGCTGATAACTGGAATAAACATGATTAAGAAATGCATCGTATATCATGCACACTTGTTTGCGAACCAATATCCTAATAATTATTTTAATAAAATCTGCTGAAAGAAGCTGTTTAAAAAAAATGTCAGGATATATTTGTCCTCCACAGTTGGGAATTCTTAAAGAAAATTATTTTTCTTATAGTTACATAGTTACATCTCCCCCATGGCTTCTAAATATTCTAAAGCAGATCCTTAGATGCCAAAGCTGCTCATCTTAGCCATCCAAGAAGACATTGGCAATGAATGTCTCCATAGAAAGAGAGAGTCCAGTACAAGGAGCAGAAGTAAAAAAGATAATGTGACACGAGCTTTGATAGCAAAACACAGGGCTGTCCATTCTTGCTGAGTTCTTCGTTAAGGCTATCAGTCATTTAAGTCCATACATCAAATCACACTAGTAAAATATTCATTAACTCCTTGCTAGCGAATATTATAATTGGTAATGGTAGATAGGTGCAGAAACTTTTAAGTAAAAAACAAAAAAACAAATGATGTCTGAGAGGCTTCAAAAAGTTCTCAGACACCTGCAACGAAAAGAACATGGAACTTCGCTATGAACTTTGTGAAGCCGCTCAGACTCCCCGCAAGTTGGACAGGAAGCTACTCCACTGTGTTTTTCGTACACCTGTGTTCCCAGGAAGTAGTTCTTACAAGCCTTCCGCACATGGCCTTACACACGAACTGCTTCTTTGTACCCTTTGTTGCTGCTATTGCTGTTGTTGATTGCAGCAAAATATTTGCAACACAAATTGTATCATTTTAAAGTATACAGTATAGAAATATTAATATCATTCACTGTGTTGTACAAAAGTCACCACTATTTGCAAATGTTTTTGATCAGTTCCAAACAAAAACTAGGTACCCCATAAATGATAACTCCCAATTTAACCACCTTCCCTAGCCCCTGATAACTACTAATGTACTTTGGTCTTGGTGCACGTGCACTTCTATTGTGCAGTGATTAAGTGCTAACCCAGAGGTCAACAGTTCAAACCCTTCTGTTGTCTCATTGGTGAAAGACATGGCAGTTGGCTTCCATAAGGATTCCGGTCTTGGAAACCATATGGGGCGGCTTTACTTTGTCTGACTCCCTATGAGTCAGATGCAACTTGACAGCAATATTTTCCCCTCCTGGAGGTCACACAATGTTTTTTCTGTCTGCCTTGTTTTGCTTTATGGCTAAATAATATTCATATGTGTATATATATTATGTATATTAATTAATTTTTATAGCCACGGGTTGTTTTCACTGTTTGCCCATGTGGCGTGTTACATTGAATTCACCCCTTTTTTCATAAAATTGGGCAAACAATAACTGCAAACATACAAAAACAGTTCCTTCCTCTCTAAAGAATCTTCAAGCTGTGTTCAGTTTCATGTGACAGCATCCTGGCGAAGTCCTATAGCAAGTCTTCTCTCCTAAGTTATACCGGCAGCTGCGTCGGAGCCTTCTCATGTTTGGCGTGTTTAAGAAGAGCTGATGTTCTGTGGTTTTCTTCCTCAGAGGGTGAAAAGGGACAGCAGGCCAACCCTCCAACCAGTTGGGTCAGAGTCCCTCCAGGGACCGCAGGCAATTCAGATCACTGGCTTCCACGGAGCCGCTCGTGCTGCGAGCCTAAAGGGTGTGTCTTCTCAAAGCTCTTCTTTCCTTTTGATTCAAAGTACATTTTAGGAACTAGTTATCTTCAGAAGGTAGCTTGGAGAATTATAAAGAGAGAATGACATGAATATATGAAGAGATCTATGAGTTGTCGTTTGTCATTTGAACTCAGAAATAATTCCACAGGGTTCTCCTCTTAGGGTTAGAGGTAGTATAGCTGTTTCTCCAAGTCGTCAGGCCTGTCTTATGCCTTCCTCTATGACAATCGAGATGGATACGTTCTTTGTAAAAGAAAAGGGAGCAAATACTCCAGAAGGTCATGCTCTTGGACTTGTTTTCACCCAACCAATAAAGATGCATTGATTCTTCTTCTGTTCAAGGTCCCCAATGTCTCTGGGGTTAGACCTTTGTAAGATTACTGCAATTAGGAAACTTATGAACCAGGTCCTGAACTTAACATCCTAAATATTATATTTAGCCAACTGAACTAAATGGCCAAAAGTAATCTTTAAAAGACATATAAAAAAACAAAAATAAAAGTGTAAAAATCTGTTCACCTGAACAACTGTCAGTGTCCCAATAAGCTTACCTGGAAGCTAAGAAGTAGAATTTGCTGTTGTTTCTCACCATAAATAAATAAATACAGGAAATAAAGTAACTGCACAGAAATTGGCATGCAACCAATAACTTGAATATTTTATGAGGCCCTAAGATATTTAACAAGCCACCAAAATTAAAATACATTGTGATTTCTACTTGAATTATTAAAGGGGGGAAAGATGACATTAAAAGTGTTGATCATGTTGAAGATAAAACACTACCCAGGCTAGTGATTACACTGAATTACAATGAGGAAAATTGGACTAAGACAGGAACTGTATGTACGAGCTTAGATTTATAGTCCAATCTAAGTTATCAAGGCCACTGAAAGTAGTGAGACAGTCTAAAGATGCAGTGTAAGGAAAGGCAGGGGGGTGGAGGAGACCTACCTGTCATGGCTTGCTGGTCATCCACTGTTAACTTTAAACCTTTTCCTCGACGAACCACACGCACGGTGTGCCATTCATTATCATTGAGATTATAGCCAGCAAAAAGGGTCTCGGGACCTTTGCCTGTAGAATATGCCAAACAGTCATTATGGACACTCAGAATCAGTCAAGCAAATGAACCTCACAGAGAAAGAGTTGGAGAGAGGGCTAAGGAAGGGGAGAGAGGGAAGGGGAAAGGAGAAAAGAGAGAAGAAGAAAGAAATGAGAGGGGAGAGAGAGAAAGGAAAGAAGAGAGATTGGCTGGACCAATGTGCAAACCCATTAGAGTGATAACAAGCAAGAAAAAGTGACAAATGAACAAACATTCAGGTGTGACCATTTAAGAAAAAATTTAACATTTTGCATTGGTCTAAGTCAAGAGAATCCACCTGTTGTCATAAATAGGCACAGTCACTAATATACTAGGACACTTCACAAACGTATACACACTTTCTCCCCCCATTCCACCCCCATCACTTTTTTTTAGGGAAATTCTCTAGTTTGTGTAGTTACCACTGGGTTGTTAAAGGAGTGGCTAGAATTGACGTAGCCTCTGACTGAAGGGGGTGATCTGAAGACCTTGGGTAATTAGTTAGTCATTTCTAACAACTGGTTGAGTAGACTCCAGTGAGGGGACAGCTCAGGTACTGAGGTTTGGCAGTTCCTCACCCTCTAACCAAGGATTGTCGATGTTAATCATGTTTTCCCTTTTCTTTGCCTCCTACATTCATGGAAGCTTGTATCCAAATCCTAAATCTGTAAAATCCGCTGTATAATGAATTGACCTATATGGTACAAATCTCTGGGCAGGTCACAAGACGGAGAAGTAGTACAACCAAAAGTGTAATTACTGGGAAAGTAGTTACCTGTCAGTGCGTCTTTATGAATTCGTGAAAATGTGATTTAAATTGGCTTAGAACAAACATTCCGCATGTGTTATGATATGGAAATGATTCAAATGACAATGTGAGAGTATATCCCTTCAACTTTAATATCAAGCACGGAATAAATTTAGCTTTCAATATAACCAGACATTAATATTATTTCTGCTAATCAGATATCATGACTCATTGATAGAAAAAACAAGTATTTTAAGTATATGTTATTTGGTGATGGATTTTTTTCCTTCTATTTAGACACTTATCGCTGTTCTGTCAGTTCATCATATCGTGGTAGCTGTGCTCCTGGGCTGTCGGCAGGTATGCATTTGAAATACTGGTCCTCCACGGTGGACAGGTTTCAGCAGAACTTCCAGACTGAGACAGAGTAGAACGAAGTACCTGACAATCTGCTGCTTACAAAAGTGGACAGTAAAAGCATTATGAATAGCATTGGAGCATTGTCTGTTATAATGCCTGAAGATGGCCCTATCAGAGGCCAGGCACTCAAACTACAACAGAAGAGCTGCCTCTTCAAAGCAGAGCAGACCGTAATGAGGTGGATGAAGTAATGCTGTTAGGGTGTTTATTTGCTGATGTGGCATGACTCAAAATGAGAAGGAACAGCTACAAACATTCACCAATAATCAAAACATGGACTGCATAAAATACAAGTCGTGGAAAATTGGAAATGGTCAACAAATGAAAGGACGTGCTTGCAGACAGGCACCTAGGCATTGGTGAGGTGGAATGGCTTGGTACCGGTCAGTGAGACTGACAATCATATGGTGTACTAGACTGGGAGTGACAAACTGAAGGGAATGGTATCACAGGCATCATTAAGAAGAGCACTTAAAGACCTGCATTGAAATACAACGCTGTATTCCTAGGCCTAAAAGAAGGATCGGTTAATATGACTGTTTTTCAGAGTTACACACCAACCACCAATGTCACAGATTAAGAAATGAAAGATTTTTACCATATTATGCAGCGTGAAATTGATCACATATGTAATTAAGATGTGTTGATAATTACTGGTAATTGGAAAGCAAAAGTTGGAAACAGAGATGAATGAATGGATATGTTGGAAAATATGGCCTCGATTCAGGAGACTTCGTGATAGAATTTTGCAAGAAAAACAAACTATTCAATGTACGTATCTCTATTCAACAACATAAATGGCCACTATACTCAGACCTTACCAGATGGTGTACACAAAAACCAAATCAATTACTTCTGGGGAAGTGACAATAAAGATGCCCAGCATCATCAGTAAGAACAAGACCCAAACCGACCATCAATTGCTCAAATTCAAGTTCAGGATGCAGTTGAGGAAAATTAAAATTCTAGAAGAACCAATGTACAACCATGAGTATATCCCACCCGAGTTTAGAAGCCTATCAAGATTTTATCAAGGAAAAATGTGACCCATTGAACATCTATGACCAAAGAGTTGTGGGATGACATCAAAGACACCACACATCAAGAGAGCAAAGCTCAAAAAGACTTATTTCCGTTGAGTCCATTCCAACTCACTATGAACCTGTAGAACGGAGTCGAATCGGCTTTGTGGCTTCTGAAAGCCTCATCTTTTTTCCTTGAAGCAGATGGTGGTTTCATACTACTGACCTTGTGATTAGCAGCCCACCATGTAACCCACTACCACTGGAGGTCCATAAGAAAACAAGAAAGAAAAAGAGAAAAAGAAAAACATGAACAAAAATAAAAACCTTCAGTGCCATCCAGTCTATGCTGAGTCATAGCAAATCTATAGGACAGAGGAGAACTGCCCCTGTGGGGGTTTCTGTAACTCTTGACACAAATAGAAAGCCTCGTGGATGGATGGGTGGATGGATGGATGGATGGATGGATTTTGATAAGAGTTGTACAAGCCCCCAATAAAATGGAAAAAAAAAAAGAAGTAAGAAAGCCTCATATTTCTCTTTCAGAGCTGCAGGTGGTTGAGAACTGGTGTCATTGCAATTAGCAGCCCAATGTGTAACCACTAAGCCATCAGGACTCCTAAGAAAGCAAGAAGCATTAAAAAGACAGGAAAGAAGGAAAAAACCTAAATGGATGGCAGAAGAGACCGAAACATACTGTTGAGCATAGGGTAGCTGAAGCATATGAAAAGAAATGAAGTAAAAGAGATGAACAGATTTCAAAGGGAGACAAGAAAGCAAAGTAAATTATTAGAGTGAAATGTAAAAAACAAAACTTGGAGACAGAAAATCAAAAGAAAACATTCTTAACTATTTCTCAAACAAAAAGATTGAAGGAAAAACTTCAAGCCTGGAGCTGAAATATTGAAGGATTCTATGTGTAACAACAATAAAAGAAGATTGAAGGAATACACAGAGTCACTGTACCAAAAGGAATTGGTTTACTTTCAACAATTCCATGATCAAGAACTCATGATACAGAAGGAGAAAATGCAACGAGCATAGAAGACATTGGTGAAAAACAGGGCTCCAGGGATTGACATAATACCACCTGAGCTGTTTCAACAGGCAGATGCAATATTGGAATCATTCACTTATTTATAGCAAGAAATTTGCAATACAGATGCAGGGCCAACTTAATGGGAGATGGCCATACGCTTTTATATTGAAAGGAAAGGTGATGAAACAGAATGTGGAAATGATTGAACAATATCATGTGGAAGTAAAATTTTGCCGAAGACAATTCAAAAATGATTGCAGTAGCACCTTTATGGAGAGCTGCTGGAAATTCAAAGTGAATACAGAAGAGGATATGGAATTAGAAATATAATTAATTATGCCAGATAGAACTTGGCCGAAAGTAGAAAGCACCCAAAAGATAGTCATTTGTGTTTTTAACCATGTGAATCATAGCAAATTATATATAGCTTTTTAAAAAATGGGTATTCCAAAGCACTTAATTGTGCTCATGTATTATTGGTACAACTATATAGAACAAGAGGGCAGTCATCCAAACAGAACAAAGATATAGTGTATGGGTTAAAGTCGGAGAGGTGAGCATTAGGATTGTATCCTTCCACCATACTTACTCAATCTATGTGCTGAACAAATGATCCAAGAAATTGGATGACAGGAAGAACTCAGGATTGGAAGAAGACTCATTACTACTTTGTAATATATAGACAACAATAATATGTATTGAAGCTTGCTGTTGCATCGAAATAATGAGGGGGATTGTATCATTGAATTTTATGACCTTCAATTGACTAAAGACCACTGCTAGAGTTCATAACTTCTTCAAAATAATCCACCAGTAAGATGAATAAATGTACAAGGATCCTAGGAGTATGTATGATAAGGGCAAGATATAATTCAGGGAGAAGGATAAAAAAAAAAGCAGAAAGATTGGATGGATGGGTGGATGGGTGGATGGG
>NW_022111379.1:22505694-22541715 GCF_000313985.2 Echinops telfairi
TAGAAATATAATTAATTATGCCAGATAGAACTTGGCCGAAAGTAGAAAGCACCCAAAAGATAGTCATTTGTGTTTTTAACCATGTGAATCATAGCAAATTATATATAGCTTTTTAAAAAATGGGTATTCCAAAGCACTTAATTGTGCTCATGTATTATTGGTACAACTATATAGAACAAGAGGGCAGTCATCCAAACAGAACAAAGATATAGTGTATGGGTTAAAGTCGGAGAGGTGAGCATTAGGATTGTATCCTTCCACCATACTTACTCAATCTATGTGCTGAACAAATGATCCAAGAAATTGGATGACAGGAAGAACTCAGGATTGGAAGAAGACTCATTACTACTTTGTAATATATAGACAACAATAATATGTATTGAAGCTTGCTGTTGCATCGAAATAATGAGGGGGATTGTATCATTGAATTTTATGACCTTCAATTGACTAAAGACCACTGCTAGAGTTCATAACTTCTTCAAAATAATCCACCAGTAAGATGAATAAATGTACAAGGATCCTAGGAGTATGTATGATAAGGGCAAGATATAATTCAGGGAGAAGGATAAAAAAAAAGCAGGATGGATGGATGGATGGATGGATGGATGGATGGGTGGGTGGATGGATGGATGGATATGTGGGTGGATGGAAGTAATTAAGTGGAACAAACCTCAATAACCCACCCAGCAGGAGATCACTGTGTTCTCTCAACCCTGCAGGCCTTTAATGTAACCCCAGGTGACTTTCTTAGGATGTTGCTCCTGATACACGTTTATCTTCCTCAATTAGTGCTTCACTGGAGCTTAAAACAGTTCCGTGATATAAAGTAAATTTTTCAGGAAGAATGAGCTCTAATTGTTAATTAGAACCATTATTAAAATTAGTAAACTTGTCTTGCTTCTATTAGAGAGTCAATTCCTATTGACTATTGACTAATTGACTATTAACCCTATTGACGAATTGGTTCCTATTGACTAATGGGTTCCTATTCTAGCAACCCATAAATAGAATGGCTCCTGTGGGTGTCTGAAACTGTCCATCTTCATAGGAATAGAACCACTCATCTTTCTCCTGCTGAATGGCTGGTGGTTTCGAACTATGTACCTTGCAGTTAGCAGCCCAGTGTGTAACTCACTTATCTAATTCAAATATATGAACAAATGGGATTCTGGCTAGATCAGTGTTGCGAGAGAGATCGCTAAATAACTAGATGAAGCGTGTCGTGTCGCTGTTATCTTAGCAACTGCAAGGAAAAAGCTTTGAGAGAGAATGTTAAAAGCAAGTTCTAGGATTAAAGCAATCCTTTCTAGTTTCAATAGTGAAAAAGAAGTGTTTAATAGCTGCAGCATCTTAGCATCCTGCTGGCAGCAAAGGTTATTCTTAGTTTTGATCTTTGAAAAGAGAATTTATCAATTTTAAAGTTATTTTTATAGGAGAGCTCTTTTTAAAAATTCTTCTTAGGAAAAAAATGTCTACTTCTGAAGCAGCTTCACACCTGTTCTTTTAATTTAAGTATGTTTTGTCAAAGAAAAAAAGCAAAAGGCTGATATCATCATTATACCCCATTCTGGGCTCAATCTTGAGGTAAAGTCATAATGCTTAATCTATGAAACAACTATTTCCATAACAACAGGCATAACATCCAATTAAAAATAACCCTTTGGTTCATAAAAATCTCTGAAGGCCAAATTCAAGCTCTTTTCTTGAATTATTAAAAATTCAAAGAGATTGATTTTAGAAGAGGCTTTTAAAGAGGTACTGCATATTCTCAGTCCACAACAATGTACCCATGCAACGAGGTGTGTAGTCAAAAGCGCACTGTCTGGTTGCTGCTTGTCCTTGCTATTCTGCTAAGGAAGCTGGGGACTCTGGAATGCTTATAAAATGCCAGGGACTTTGTTCTCTTATATCCTCCTTGTGTTATTGTCTTTTTATGGATGTGGAAACGGAGTCTTCGAAAACAAAAACGACCTTCTCAAGGTTTCACCGTGAATGAGCGACAGAATCCATCTTAGGCCTGATCTGCTCAAAGCTTACAAGCCTGACCATTTCTGCTTCCCAGCACTGGGACCTTTAGCTAGCAACTTAACCTCTGGGCTGGGAATGCCTTCAACTTGAAAATGAAGGGGTGGACAAGATGCTCGTTGGTATGTCTTGCAGCTTATTATTATAGAGTCAAGGGGTAAGAAAGCCCTACACAACTTTCGCATGAGTCCTAGTCGAACACCATCTCTGAACAATCCCCTAGACATCATGTTAACCCAGACCGGCTAGTCGACTCAAGTGAGGTGTTAGGGCTGAGCAGAACTGTTGGTTTCTGAGACCAAAACTCTGTAAGAGTAAAAATCCTCATCTTGCTCCCTTGGAGTGGCTGGTGGTTTTAAACTGCTGACCTTGTCATTTATAGCCCAACATGTAACCCACCATGTGACTGACCAAGAACAAGTGATTTCTAAGGGCATCACAATTGGGGTCTGGTCTCCACCCTTTAGTCGGCCATGTAAACACACTCAAGTTCTGGTGTCAGAACATCCCAGTGTGTCAGGCTGAGCTCATAGATTTTCACACACATTTAAGTATTTGGAATTAATAAAGCAAGATGGCTTGTTGATATTTTAAGAGTCATTTATCTCTTTGTCACAGTGGTAATGACAAAAATCCTAGTTACCCAGACCATTGCTTAGTTGAAATCCTATGAGGATTCCATTTTTCCTTTTGTCATCAAAATGTGTCTTCTTGAGGTTAATGTCCCTCTCTCGGTTTTAATGTGAGAAATATTTTGAAGATTTTTTAAAAAGCCAGTGGAATTGTTACACTTTTAAGTGACAACCATGATTTGTTTTGAAGAAGAATTATGATTTAGATGTATTTTTATACTTGATTCTTACTGATTATTTTGGCCACAGAGATTTTATTTATTTATTTGAGGAGTTAAAAAAGTATTTAGGAAAAGATTCAGGAAGGTTGAGTGAATTGCAGTAAGTCTGAGTTCAAACTGAGAGTTCCCATCCCTGTCGTCTTATTAGAATGTGCACAAAGTTAACCCTTCCGTGCCAAAGACTTCATATTGGCACTGCATTTTATTAAACACAAGTGAGGTTGGTTCAATTTGACCACTAATGCAGTGTTTAGGTTTTTTGCTTCTCAAGTTTGTAGCTGCTTTTCAACCTCCTGGAAAATGGCTTTTAATTTGTGGAAAGAGACTGTCTTTGATCTGGCGATTTTATAAAAATCCTGTACCTACCCTGTAGGTAGTTACCTCGCTCAAATAGTATATTCTAAAGATGCTAACTATATAAATAAGACAACTGTATCCAGTACCTTACCTCTCAGGGGAGTTCAATCAATTGGTTCCAGACTTCCTTTTCTTTGCCTTAACCAGCACATTTTCTGTTTCATGGCTCTACCTTGTTTTTCAGTAGTTACCTGACAGTTCAATGAAGCCATTCATTGAGCACGGGGCTCTGATGGGTGCTTCTCGCAGCCATCCCCTAGCAGACTGCAGAGCTGATAGGTAGGTTGGTCCATGGGAGCAGGGACAAGTGTGTGTCATTTTTGTAATGGCATTCCTCTACTTCATTAAGTTTTAATATCGTGTCTCCTATTTCCATGCTGTGAATATTTCTTGTTTTTATTTAAATGGAAGACTCAAAGTGAGAATGGGCATACAAATGAGATTTGCCATCACCTAAACCTATTTTCGATATTTTAATAATTTTTTGAGTATTCATTGAAACACACATAATACATACAGCTTTCTGGCCATTCTAAGAACATACACAGTATAAGTACTATGAATGGACTGACACATCTCCAATTATTTAAGGCTTGGTGTTAATTTATCTCCATTGATAAAGCCTGGGAGCTCAGGTTCTACCCTAGAGCTTTGCAATGTGTTGTTTGTAAGTTATTCTCATCATGCCAACGATATCAGGAAAACATGAATTTAGGTCTGACATGGAGAAAAATTAAAATCCCATGTAGGTTAAAATGAATGGAAGAAAAAAATAGACTCATTAGAACTAAATGGCTTTACAGACACTGAAATGGCTGTCGTGAACAGCAGGAATTTCACACTGACCACAAGGACAGCACACGCAATGTGCATAGCACTTGGAAAATGCCGCAAGGACACTAAAAGCAGAGGGAATTTCATTCATAAGTTTCCTTCATAATTACCGATACATTTAAATACACTGATTGCAAACAGATTATAGCCAAGGTTGAACTATAAATTGATGCCCGATATTTTGAACGAAATCCTGAGGATAGTTTAGTAAGGCTGTCCCAATAGTATCTCACTTTGGACTCCATAGTATGATGTACAGAAATATACATTAGTATGTGCATTTTATTAATGACAGGCTACATTTTTGAACCATAATTATCTGAATTAAGGATGGGCATGCATGTGTAAAAGGATTGTGATTTTTCCATAGTTCATCTATAAGCTCTTTAAAAATAGAAACAGCATTGCTTTATATCTATATGGGTTCTGTTTCCACCTAACTGTTTAATAAGTTTTAAGACCATTAAACTGCCTATAGCACCCAGTGATTGAATTAGTGAGAAGGTGCATGCACCATAGAATCGTGGTATCCTAATGTTTTAAAGCTGGATGGTTCATAATGTATTGGCTGTTTATTCAGTTTATCTATTCTCATCAATTCTGGGACGCCTGGAACCCCCAAACCATTACATTTTCTTAACATTTGTTTGGTGTCTACCTTCTTAGGTCATATGTTTTCTGCTGAAACTACCAACTTTGACACTGTTGTGAAAAGTAGCTGTAGAATATACTTAAATGAATGGGGGTGGCTGTCTTCCAAAATAGCTTTAACAGATGGCAGGCCTCCTGCACTCCACAGCCCTCTAAGGTACAAATAGATAGCTCATTTAAATTACTTCTCCCCCTTCCCTAAGATTTAGTATTTAAAGAAAAAAAGTAATAAAAATCTCGAAAGTCTCAGAACACCCAAACTTTAGATTTGATTTTGCCATTAACTCTCGGCATGTTATTAAATCATGCCAACTTTGTCTAATTTTTACTGCTCCACTTTTTAGTGTTCTTACCGGCAAAGCAATACCCATTTTAAGAGCAATGCAAAAAATTTAAAAGACCTTGAGTGGCATAAGCCAAGTGCAAAGTCCCCCTCCAACTTGTGAGAATCGAGGTGGCATTCATTTCCATCTCTGTGTCGCACATTTGGAGTGCCTCCTTGTTAATAATTCAAAGGTCAAACCTCCGTTGGAAAGGTTACTATGTGTGTGTCTGCCCCTGTGTGCAAAATTACATGTCTTTGTATATCCACTTCTCTGGGTACGAACATTTGGCAGTTGACTTTGAGGACCGTCTCTAGCGGGAGTCTGGGAACAAGCCAAGTCGTGGTGACAGTGACTGTCAGGGAGACAGCCAGCAGGAAGCAGCAGCAAGAACCACGGCGGCTGGATGCCTGAGTCATGATTCCTGGCAGCAGCACTTTCTACCTAGAAATGCCAAGAGGATGTGTTTCTCGCGTGCAATTATGACACTCTCAGCCAACGTTTTTACTTGGCTTGGAGTTTCTGATTTTAAAATAATTACTTGAAAAATAATTTGACTCTTATTAAAAAAAATCAAGGGAGTGAAAGTCCTCAAATGTTTTAATTCTGTCTTTTTCACTTTCTCGATCTTGGGCTCAGAGAAAAAGTCTTTATTTTCATTTCTCACACGAGTAAGCTCGAACATTTAATACCACATGAAAATTAGACATGGGCATGGCACTTTCCAAAGCTTCTTTTCCAGCCATTCCTGGGGGCAGGGCAGGCTACGTAAGGTGTGGACCTAGTGCCCATTTGGGGGGAGCCCGATAGCCCTACAATGCCAAGTGGGTTCAAAACTGCCAGCAGCTCATGGAAGAAAGGTGAGGCGTTCTGCTTTCATACAAATTTACAGTCCCCCAAGCCCCTAGGGGCAGTTCTACTCTGTCCTGCACGGTCACTGTGAGTAAGACAGGACTCGATGGCAGGGCGTTTGAGTGCTCATGAAGACTATGGGCATGATTTTCACATGGAGCACACTGTATGGTGATGGCAGAGCATTAAACCTCGCATGGAGTCCTTCTCAGCATCAACTGTCATCATGGTACCAGCTGCACACTATGAACACCCCCCCTCCCTGATTAGGAGTGGATGTATGTGCTTCTTTTCCCATTCCCTTAGCGAGTGCTCTATACAGGCATGCATAGACAAGGCTAGAGGCACAATGTCATCTTTCTGTGTGAGAGGCGCAGTTGGGTCATCTTCCTTATTCCGTCTGTACTTAATGACACTGCCTCTAGGGCATCAGCGAAATCATCTCGGACCTGTCTCGATGGCCAGGCCTGGTGCCAATCATGACCTGGCCTAGGGGACGGAAGCCTCACGTTAACAACCATGAAGCTGGACTATCTGGCAAGCCCTCTAACTCTTCTTTCTCCCTCTCAACCCCTCGGCAAGTTCTCCCCAATTGAGCAAGGATGCTACCTTGAGGAATCGTCGTAACATTCTGGGAAGCCTGCTTGGTCTTCTACTTACAACAAAACAGACATTTATAGAGTTATCAGGATAACTTATTTTCCTAAAAATGTTTTTGAAAACCCACCCCCAAGTAAAAACCACTTTAAGCAAATAAATGCGTCTAATATCAAGCTTAGATAGTTTTTATAAAAATGAACACTAACATTAATTAAAGTCATTCAGTAAACTTTTAAGATCCATTGAAGAAATGAAAAAGTCATCATTGTATTCATTGTGATTGGATTTATACTTAAACTTTTCTGTGCTTTCTTTAATTTTTAAAATGTGTATATCTTGGTTATGTGTTCTGGGCTCATTGACTGCCTAGGCTTCTATATTAGTCCCACAACCCACTAGTTGTGTGACTTTGAGCAACCTGCTTAAGTTCTTCATGCATCTCTTAGTGTCTCAGCATTCCCTTCTGCAAAATGAAACTGATAAAAGAAATATATCACAAAAGGAACTATTTAATGTCTTTCAAGTACTTCAAAACAATGCCTGGCACACGATAAGTACTTCACAATGATAAATATAATAATTATATCTGCTCCTTTCTTGATGTCATTGTTTGGCTCACAAGATAAGGTTATTGTGTGAAGATGGACATTATGGGAAAATGGAGAATGACTACATTGAATATCAAAATGGAAGAGAACTACATTCTCACCGGATTACATGCTGTAGATCTGCCCAGTGATTAAGAATTGTGGCCAAGACAGATTAGCACATAGCTCAAAGCATCACAGCCAGTCGGTCTCACCTCACACTTCAGTGTTTGTTACTGCCAGGTGCACATAGTGAATGCATAACATAATTAGAAGTAGATTTTTTTGATACTATTGCTGTTAATTCAGAATATATCAGGATAATCAATAAGGGATGAGTAGGTGTACTTATCAATATTATTACAGTACCATTATTATCATTCCTTCTCCAATTATCTTCTAAGTGAGCCTAATTATCATCCATTAAATATATTTAGTAGATTCATAGTGTGTAGATTATGTGAGTTTAAAAACAAATAGTGGGTGAAAGATCTCTTGATTTTTAAATCAATTAATTCGTGAAAAAGAACTGTTTGTCTCCACGCTCCTGTTCACTACGCCATGTCACTAAGCAGACACCTTGATTGCTCAGTCTTCCTGTTGCAGCATGACATCTGGTGAGTCCTATAATTGGGGAACTTGAGGGATTCAACCACTGATCTGACTGATTATTTGGACAGTTTCGTTGCCCACATCCCGTGAAAATCAACTCAGAGATGTAGATAGCTTACATACAAGCAAGGTAACCCGAGGCGAGGCGTTAGTCACTTGAAACGTGCAGAAAATAGTTCATGTAGGAATTCACAAACACAAGCTTTAACAAGTACAATTGCCAGGTAAGATGGACCTTGTGTGAGGGAGTCTGCTCTGCGAGATCTGCTGGGATTCCTTGTTATAGTCCTAATTAACAGCACCTTCCTTCTGTTCTCTAAATAATAAACATCACTATGTTTAGCTGTCTCATGTTGCTCCCTCTCTGGCTAAATATACTAGGGAACCCTTAATAGCTTTGACATTGACTGTACCCATTTTTGACAGAGCAGGATAAATATCTCTGAGGTCAATATTTTTCAATTAAAGAAAAACACACATTTTAAGAAAGGTAATTTACCTTAAAAATATCAGTATAGTTACAACACAATTAAAATGACACATATTAAGAAAAGATACAACTATAAGAATGTTTCACAATAGCTCCCTTTAAATCTAATCTAGCTTAACTAACAAGTTTAGGAAGAAGCAAATCAAATTAGCCTACATACATTGAAAAGAAAATTTGGGACTGTGACTTTATTTTAAGGAAGAAAAAAAATCATATCCAAGAAATGCCTATCACAAAACAGCAAGTGCAAGTTAATAAATGCTTAATTTCCCTTAAGTGTATGTATTACAAACAGAAAGCACCTTCAGTATTAGTGTAAGGTAAAAAATAAGTTTTGTTGTAATATGCTTTATGCAACAGCTTGAAATTTTTTGACATCGGCACTAGGAAATTTATAATCATTTAACTCGACATTTCACAAGCAAAGCCATTGATTACAGTCACAAAGGCAGATTTCCCCTGATTAAGTATATCCTTCCTCATTTGAACACAGTATGATAGAACTCTTTTTCTAACAAAGGATCGAGATCGTTCTGCATGCTACAAAGGAAAAGAGCATGTGCTGTGCTGTATTTCCTAAAAGTTGCCGATGGAAGCGCATTTCAATGTTTTCAAATGCCAGGCTGGACTCAAGAAAAGAACAGTGGTTCACCCCTCAAAACGTTTAGATGATCTTATCCAAGCTTTCATTCTTCCTTCAGTGATTTTCCCGCTTTATATGGTGCATCCATCTCGCTATGGGTGCCATAGACTTCACGTGCCTGTGTGCCCAAAGGAAACACCTTGGAAAGGCACCTTTTAAATGGTTGAGCTGTAGTAACTCGTCCGTTTTGATCTGCTTCGTTTATCTCCCCAATGATTGCTCAAATGAAGGCTAGCGACCAGGACTCATGCCATTAATTTTGTGAAAATTAGAATAATATTTTCCTAATCGATGAGCTAAGTTTTCTTTTTTTTCCCACCATTAGCTTATTTATTGAGCTGACTTTTATGTTACTAGTTTGAGTGCCACAATTCCATGTGACAATTTAGTTTAGTAGTTAGAAGAGTCTTGGAATTTCTTTGAAGCGTTTTATTTCCAACTTGTTTGAGTTTGTCATGGGAACAAAGTTTGTGAACTGTGTAGACTGTCTTAATCTCCAGGACATGTTCTCTAATCACATGCCAAATCAGCTGTAAGGGGATAGTGTTTATGTAGACAGTTGTTATGTGAGGAGATAACTAATTTCACTTACTTGGGCAAGTAGTTTAAGTTGTAAAATTGGTTTAATGAATGGGATCCTCTCATTAAATGGCTCAAGTTAGAAATACAGAATTTGTTCAGAACGCTTAGAAATAGCATCATCCACAATGTCATTTTCAGCATTCTCTTTTGTGGTTATAATTATTTTGACTATTATTCATGCTACCTTAACAGCGGCTGTAGTCGAGCACAATTTGGTCTGCTTATTCCAATAGTCTCAGGAAATTTGTTTTCATGTTAAGTCCTGAACAACTTATTAAGGTAATTTCTCCTTCATGTTACTTGGGATCTCATCATCTAGTGCATGAGAAATCAACTTCAAAAGTCATGCCATTGCAGCTAATGTTAGCTCTATAATACTCAGATGTTCATTTCCGTGCACAAACTACCTCTGTTGCACACACTGAAAGGAAAAACATTTCAGATTGTCCAGAAGCAGTATTCTTTTTTTACAATATTATTTTTTAAAAATTGGTTGATTTTTTTCAAGGTTTCTGATAATTTGGTGAGGGAATTCCACTAGCTGCTTTCATTCTTCACACCAAATTTTCATTTCAATTTGATAATTGTTCATTCTTATAGCACACATTTCTTTAAAGCCAGTTTAACTAGACTAGTCATCTATTAAAAAAAAGACTGTTGGCTTTGTAATTTAATTTATTTCAATAATACGATGCACAAAATATTTCAGGGCCCTACTTAGACTAAAGTCCTTGTGTGGGTGATGGATGGCAGGAGGAAGAATTCTCCCAATTAAAGGAATGATGCATCAAAGAACAGTAATCAGCCATTTAATTCCATATTAAATATAATAAAATTGTGATTTTGATACTCAGCTTTTCTTACTTTACAAACTTTGGGGAAACTGTTCTCAAAATGTGCATCTTTTCCATCTTGATGCTTTACTCCCATTGATAACAAACGAGAGGAAGGAATACAAGCTTAAGCACACTCCACATTGTGGTCCCCAGTCTTGGGGACGGTCCTATGCTTTCCCAGTTTCTGATCTTAAAAGTCTTGACCACTTGACTTAAGTGCCTAACAGTAACTAATTATAATTTTGAAGGTATTGGAATACTCATGAATATCATAAGACTAAAGTAGACAGATTTTTATTCAAGGAGTTTGGAGGAAAGATGCTTGTGCAGCAGGTCTATTGCACCAACAGCCCTTTTGAGAAGAGTGGACTGTGCACTCCTGGCTCTGCTGACAGCTGACAGGATGATGCGTGGACATCTGCTCCCACATCAACACCTCTCATTGGTGTTTACTAAGGTGGTAAAATTTGAAAGCTCTTCTGAATGGACCCTGGTGAGTAATGAATCAACTAGTTTCTCTTTCTAGGGCTGTGTGAATATGAAACAGAGAAAGTCCACAGATGCTGAAGCAGCAGCCAAGCACTGAAGGACGCATGGCGGCAGACAGCAGAAGCCACTGTGCATGAGCAGAAAGCAGGAAAAGGTAGTCACTAGAACCAAGTCGAGTTGAGCAGGAGAGAGTGGGGAGAGGGAATTGATCGGGAGTAGCAGGAGTAGAAGAAATGGCAACATAATTGAGTCAAAATATTGGCAAGAAACCTGAGCAGGCATCTTCGGACATCAGCAGGTGAAGAGGTGGCCAGGTAATCTAGGGTCACATTGCAGCATGTGAACAACCTTTAGTTCCTATGCCCCATTCTAATCTTCCCAGGAAATGATCTCCTGTCTATATTATGGCTTTGGGCATTTGTAAAATAAAGCTGTACTAACAAAGCTAACCTTAATATGTGTGCCTGTTCCAGATTCGAATGAATTCATCCAAAAGAACCTGCTGAGTGTATAAGATATTAGAGAACAAGTGCATTGAGCAGTAATTGTTTCAGGGAATGGCTGATGATAAAACAACTTAGTAAATGGGTGCTTCTAAAGCACTGAAATGCATATTCTTTTAAGTTAGAAATAGCCTTTATAGTATAAGTGACCAATTGACTTAACAAGTCATTTCTTTGTTTATACTGGAATAATGCATTCTGATTTTGGATGAGCATTTTCATCATACTGACTGGGATTCCCAAAGTCCACTTTAATAGCAGAACTATTGTGTGTGTGAACAACAATATGAATTGACACGTTTTATATTACCCTGGGTCTTTACACTTTTCTTAAATTCATGTTGTGAAATGTTGGCTGTTTGAATTAAATTTAAACAATAAGCACTTGGGGGTTCTGCTATTATCTACAAACCACCAAGCCACATTCTCCGAAACTATCAATTTCAAAACACAATAAAGTATATAGAAATAAGCAAATAGCAAAATACTTATTTTTCTAAAATATTTTTTCTAAATATTTTCTTTAATTAATCTTTGAAACCCAAATTTTATCAAGATATTTTTTTCTTGTTCTGCATGATACCTCAATGAAGAGCATCTAATGAAAAAAAGCCCACTGTCATTGAGTCCAGTTTAGCAAATAGGGCCAACCCGCTAAGGACAGAGTAGAGCTGACCCTTTGGGCGTCCAACACACGGGAGCAGTTAGTGTCCCACCAAGCTACTGGTGGGTTTGAACCAAAGTCTTTGTAGTTAGCAGCTCAAAGTGGGCCCCACTGGCCACCAGGGCTTCTTGTGGACGCCTATAAATAGTAGCTTAGTTGGGATGATTACAGGACTGACCTGTAGTGAAGTAGTAAACGAATTATTTAAAACATTGTGCATCTATTTAGGAGGTGGTTGTTGTTAGGCGCCCATGAGTTGGTTCCAGCTCATAGCAACCCTGCGTACTACAGAACGAAAGCGGCCCAGTGCTGGGCCAACCTCACAGTTGTCCTTCGGTTTGAGCCCGTTGCTTCAGCCACTGGATCAATCCATCTCATTGAGGACCATCTTCTTTTTTCACTGCGTCTCCACTTTACCAAGCATGATGTCCTTCAGGGACTGGTCTCTCTCGGTAACACGGTCAAAGTCCAGGAGACCAAGTCTGACCATCCTTGCGTCTAAGAGCCTTCCAGCTGCATTGCAGCAGGTAACAGGTAAGTCATTGCACGCTAAGTACTACGCTAAGTACTACGTGGGGAAGAATCAAGATCCATAATCATAATACCCACGTGTATTTTCATTGCCTTTGATAGGTAGGTAATGGATAACATAAATATTCCATTAAAGGAGACCTGGTGGCACCGTGGTTGTTTGCGGAGCTGCTAACTGCAAGGATGAGCAGTGTGAACCCACTGGCTGCTCAGAGAGGGAAAGACGAGGAGTTCTCTTCCCGGAGGGAGTCGCAGCCTCAGAGCCGCAGAGGCAACTGCACGAAGGCAGTGAGGGCCAGGAGTGCATTCCATTGAACTTTTAAAAGTAAAAATATGATATAGAAATTTTAGGAAAAAGGGGTCCTAACCTACATTTGTTTACACTGGCGATTTTAGGATGGCACTTTTGGTCAGGGCCGACAGCAATGTGGTCCTTGGATCAGAAACTGTCTGAAGTAGAGGCCCGTGGGCAGCGAGTAGCACTCAGATGCTCACCAAAAGGGAGGCACCTCCAACCCATTGGCCGCTCTCGCGAAAGATGCCGCTGTGGCCATGTGGGTCACAGCCTTAGAAACCCTATGGTTCGAGCCTCTCCTCTAGAGCTCTTGGAGTGGGAATCAGCTTTGTGGCAGTGGGTTTTGAATTTTGCAGTACTGCTTCATCTTTTGGAGCCTTTAGGCATTGACTCTCTGAGGCCCCGAATCCCTCTTGGATAAATAAATAAGTAAATATATATATATATACACACACACACACACACATCCAAATGCACAAGCTAGCAATTAAATTTTTTTTTAAATTGCTAAAAGTGTCTGATTCACAAATTAATCCTTGATTGGCCAACATCAATGGTACTACTCTGAGCTGTCAGCCATCCTGACCCTGAAAAGAACAAAAAGAAGGAAGGAAGGAAACCAGACCACCCCAAGCAAAAGCGTCTGCATCGCTTGCTGCTGGAGAGCTTTGGTCTCGGCGCTGGGCAGTGGCCTCTTACGTCAGGTACGAGAAAGCACTCCTTTGACACACTAGTTAACAGAACGATCAGGTTTGAGATACCCCCCCCCCCCGAATCTTTCTGGGGTTTTCTGACAATTTCCACTTAGTTTATTGTTATAATGTCAGCTTGTAACAATGAAAACAAAATCATGAACTTGAGCACAGCCCATTGCACTTTTGTTCATGCTCCTGTTTGGCGGATAAGTCACTGAATCTTGTTTCAAGAACACTCCTTAGCCTGCACAAGGGAGCAATTGTTTCAGTGCTGCAGCAGTTTGGATCTGCACATCAGCATAAGGTAGAAGATTTGCTCCCTAAAGCAGACTCAAGACCTCTTCTTATTCATCCCTCTCCCTAGAGCTTGGCCTGCCGGGATTAGGAAGCCATTGCAATGGACCTGGAAAACCTGTATGCATCTTTATCATTCTCAAACCTCCAATTGGTGACATGATTCAGATGAGCTACCCTTACATTTTATTCCAGTTCTGTGGCTTATTTTAATTCTGATGGCTTCTCATGTTTCAATCTCAGCTACTTGTTTTCTTTCAGAAATCGAAGATTTCTCCTCTGTAAGTCCTAATACCTGTCTTTAAAAATAATTATTTTTTGCTAACATAATCATTAATATAGCCTTGTTCCTGGTCCTTTCCTTTCCCTGGAACTGTCAGCTGCAATAAAACGAAAACAAAACACACACACCACACACACACAATAGCAACAACAACAACAAAAATGTCCTTCATTCTGTCCTTATGTATACATCTTCCTTTATTCGTAAAATAGCTCCGGTCCTAGGGACGTGGACTGACCCAGTGAGTGAAAGAAGGACTGAAGCAACGCTACACATCTGTCAGCTCCTGGGAGACCAGGCAGCTGCTCTGAACTGAGCACTTGCTTTGTGCTACCAAGTGGCAGCTCTCAGAACTGTCTTCCTATCTTTATAGAAGAGGTCCTGCAAACGACAGCCTGGTCAAAGCAATCTAAGTGGCTTAAGGGCCACTGGTTGACATTTTATGTTCTTTTATTACTTTCCATTTTTATCTACATAAAAACCCCCCGTGATAACGAATATCCAGTTGATCTTTTCAATCTGATAATAAAATGATAATACGAAGATTTTATTATCCATTCCAGACACCCATCAAAGTGCATTTGCCAGTAACATGCTTTTAGAGCATTTCTTCACTGCATTCGAGGGAGAGTCACTTTTTGCCTTGCATTTCCTTTTTCTCGCATTCTTCAGCACTACACTGAGATGGAGTTGAACTTCAAACCTCGGCACTTTGTTTCATTAGTGCCGTTTGGATTTTCACTGCCTCTGAATTTTTGATACACCTTTCTCTGCGTTGGTTTGTTTGAAGCCAGGGGCATCTAGAATACCCGCTTATTGAACAACCAGTTTCATTCTTGTAGGGGAAAAAAGACAAGAAAATAGGAGAGAGCGACATTGGAAATGGGGAAGCAGGAAGAGTCAGTCTGGGTAAAAAGGAAGAAGGAGGAGCAGAACAGAGGGATGAGTGAAGCATATCGAAATCGAAAGAATGCAAGCAAGTAAAGCAAACATTCATAGCATGCATCTATTAACACTCCATGTTTCATACGGATGTGGAGATGGGCTCTTCCCTTCCAGCAGGCAAGAACAATATTCTGTAATAATGCGACTGTTATAATTACAATTAAAGAAAAATACATGCTTAATTGCTTAGATAAAGCAAGTCAAAAAGTATTGCTATATTATTGTAGAAACCTTTATTAAACAATATTAAAATGTGAAGCTCTTGTTCCTGGATATAGCCTTCATCTCGGACTACACACTTCTGAGGTGGGATGGCCATCTAGCTACCCTTCCCCCAAAGAATCTGCACTCTTGACTTTACACTTCAAAGCAACCATCTGGCATGTTCCTTAAACTGGGGGACGAAAAAGAGCCCTGGAAGGGAGAGAACAGGGCTGTAGGGGGAGTAGGGAGGATTTCCCAACAAAATTCTCATAGGACAGCCCTCCTTACCCTCCAAGAATGACAAGGGGCATTGTCCTTACAGGAGAAAAGTATTGGTGAAACATCCCTGACCCTTTCCCTACCAATGCAGTGTTTAGTGCTTTTTGAAACTTTTAAAAGACGATTTTATCAAGGTTACACCTGTGGACTTTCAAACAAACCGGTTGTCATAACTTTCTATGTAGGTGTACGGCCCGGCAGATCCCCTTAGAGGTCTGATTTGAAGACACCCGAATGTGATGAAGACAAACGCATTATTGAGAGAACTTGTCTGCAGCCATCCCCTGATCTCAGAGACATGTTTCAACATGTGGGGCTTTGTTCTAGAGTAAGACCGAACACGTATGAGCTGAACTGGCAGCAGCAATACTTTTTGACCTACTCCCATAAACGAATTAGGACTCATCCATAGCGCATACTACCAAATTTAGCTTCTAAAATTGCAATGTATTTGGTTTTTCAAACATGATGGCAGAACCAGTTTTAAAGTTATTCCAAGAGAGCAAGAAGAAGAATTGGGACTGTCTAGGCATGCAGCATTCCTATCCCTCCACAGTCCGACTTCCCGGCAGCCTGGATTGATACCACCAGGATAGGTCCCAGAGTCACCACAACATTAGACTGTGTACTTCGGCAGACAAAAATAAACAAATGCACAACGAAACCAAGGGCCTGTCCAAACTCAACTAGTTTCATATCTGAGGAAATTTTACAAGGAGTAAAAATTGACTTTTCTATTCTTTATTTAATTTGATTTTTAATTTGCTTAGTTGATTGGAACTGTGGACCAGACAAGCGACTATCAAACATGCACCTCTTTATGCAAATAGTCCACATTCTGGTCACAAACTATCTAGTCTAACGACCCCTCTTGGTGATATCATATTACGAAATGATTATTTTTTGTTAGCATAGACTTCTATTATGATTTGCTTTTTTTAAATAGCCTATAATTTGGGCTTTCACCCTTCATTTAGATCATTTATCCTTTCGTTATGCTTCAAGAATGTGTCTTTGCCGTTCTTTTGCTATACCGTTATTGAGGTCTCCTTCACTGTCCATGGATGAAATTGTCTGCCTGAAAGGTGGTGGCTTTCACATAACATCTGTCAACTTTTACATACAATCGTTGAGCCATGGTATTCTCTCATGGCCAAGGACAGGATGGGACACAAGGATCACCTGGTTGACTCTTCATTTCCTTCCTGGGCAGAGCAAAATGGGAAACCAGCAACACCTTTCATATTGCAGAATATGACCTTACTCTAATTTCAAGTTGCAGTTTCCTGACATCTCTTGACAATGACATAGGCAAATGGATGTCAAAGAACTGAATCTGGTACAGGCTCATGTGCAAAGACATTCCATTTGCATCCGAGAGATCAAAGTATGCTTGGACACTAAGATGGTTCTTTCTGAATAGAGTTTTGTTTGTCTTCCAGTGTGCGCTGCCCACATGAACACAAGCTTTTGATTTTTAAAGGAAAATTGGCTCTCTTCCTCCATGTAAAGACCTTGACAGCTTCCCTTACCAGAGGGGGAAGATGGTGACAGTGGGGAATCAGTGAGAGTTCATCTGAAATGAAACCCGCTTTCTCCCAGGAGCTTCCACAGCGTGCTCTGCCCTGCCTCGTTCCAGGATTCTTTTGCGACTTCTCTGCTGCTGGCCCAGGACATGGCTCCCGGGTTTGAAGGTGCTCAGCCCGCCCCGCTCACCACCCATTCTTTGCTACCCCAATTTAAAGAGCCCAGCACGAGGTATATTTTCTTCTCCGAATCAAATAATAACTGCGGCAACCTCTGGGAGAAACAGAACTGGATGTGACTGCGGGCCATGACCCGAGCAGGTCTTAGAAAACCCGGGGACATTTGTCTGGGGAGGTTCCCCCTCAAGCCTAGTAACTTAGTTCAGTCCCACGCCTCATTGGAAGGTGCATTTTTATCTGATAGCTGGTGTATTTCCTGCGGTGGCGGTCTTTGTTGTTCCTTTTTTAAATCGCCCAGGGTATTTCATTGTAAGCTTGCAATGCAATTGCCAGCTTCCTTACGGTGCCCTGTTTAGAGACAGCTGCGGTTTCGTGAGTGTGTGTTTATTTCCAGGCTCCTGACAAACCGATAGCCCACAGAGCATACGTTTCCTCAATCAGTCTCTCATCAAATTTCCAATTTATACGGGGATGCGGGGTTTCATTTATTTATTTATTGAACTGCCAGGAGAGATCCCACAGGTGGAAATCTCTGCTCACGCCATTTCTGGGACTCAGAATACCTTTCCCGGACACATCGACTCCTCTTTGCCCTTACACTTGACTGCGAACTCGCCTCACTGGCAGGCTGCCTTTCTGCACAGGTCTCCCCACTGGGTCCTCAGTTTAAACTAAGGTCAAAGGAAAGGAAACGGTTACCTGCTCATTGGACGCTGTTTCCAGGACTGCTGGCAAGTTAAAGCTCGTGCAGTCCTGTCCAAATGTGCACTGACAGCTCAGAATCATCCAGAGTTCACCTCATTGAACGTTAACATGCGATCCTCAGGAGGGGAGGATTTCCACTAACCGGCAAAACCCTTTGTCCTCCAGAGAACAAGAAGAGTCCGTGTTTGGTACCAGAGTCTCCTGGTACGGATCAAAGGAAGAAGAGAGTCTAATATAGGACCCCTGAGATGGAAAATGCGGTCGAAGCAGCTGGAGAACTTAAAGTCACAGTCGTCTCCCTTCATTTCTATCAATCACCATTGTTTGTTGGTTACATTTTGTCAATTACAAAGCCGTGTGAATTCGTGTGCTGAACATACAGCAAGCAAACTGAGTCTGTGCGGCAGAGACCTGGGATGAACCAGATCCCCACGTGACTTTGCTAAGACTCAGGAGGAAGCAAGAAAACCTGGAGCTGGCGACTGCCTGGCTTGGAAGAGAGTCTTTGAGAGGCTTCCTTGCGCTTGCGTCCGGGGCCCATCTCAGGTATCCGACTTGAGCAACAGGTGGTCCTGGTCATGACATACGAGCGGAGAGATGGGATGAGAGGAGAATGATACACACTTGGGAACTTCCACTGGGGTGCGACCTCTGAGAGATGATTTTCTGGAACTCTTCTGTTTGAGACGATTTTTAATATCAGGCCTGTTGGTTATAATCTATCAAGCTTGAAACTTGTTCCACCATTTTATTTAAATAGCTAATATTTTTTTCATAACTTGTGATTCAGTGACCTTTCTATAAGCTGTGGTGGGGCAGATCTGTTTTTATATTCTCTAAATATGAATATTATAATAGTTTTAGATAAAGCTGAGTGTTAAGAAGCACAGTATCCTAGAGTATGCATTTCATGAGAAAAAAACTTCTTGGTTTTCTCAATTTAAGATCACAAATCCTGTTCCTCACAGGATGACTTACGGACATTTGGAAACACAGCCAGCAGACTGGGAAGCAAACTCCATTAACACTCAGCATTTCTCCAAGGATTGAAACATAAAATTGCACGGAATCTGGCAAAGAAAGGTTAGAAACTTGTTCGACTCATTTTATTTAAATAGCTAACAATTTTGAGATCATTGGAAGGCCTTCCTGCGTGTGGTTCAGCACAACCTGAAAAAGAAAAACTTCAACATGTACGTAAAGCCATAACATGAGCATACTTTTAAGAGAATGCTACAACCCAAAATAAAGCCACAGTCCTCTAATCCTTTCAGATGATCCAGTTCAAATTCAAATACAACTCAGTCCATTCACCATTTTTTTTTTTCTTCTTCCGACTCCTCATTTAGCATGCAGATCACAGATTGGAAAGGTTTGGGTTATTTTTGTAGGTATGTGATTAGGATGTAAAAATTCATCATATAAATGTTCTTAATCAACATGGGAAAAGCCTTAGAACAAAGAACCTTCTGTACATAAAACTTGGAGAAACAGACTTTCCTTGGTGGAATTTAGAAGGATTTCATGGTAGCTCTCAGAGTGAGGAATTCAATACCTTTTATTCTATATTTGTGTTCGAGATGGAAACAAAAACAGACCCACCCACCCCCTCCCAAATGTGAAGGAAATTAGACTAACAGTATTTTCTCCTGGCTCTTTGGCCATAAAGAAACTCCTATAGTCCCAGATTTGGCCAACTATAAGTGGAATGTCAGCTCTGGATGGCTCATAGATGCATTTGTACCTTCTGTTACAAAATGCAGGCCATTTCTTTTCCCATTTAGAGACAGGAAGACAGTCTTCCACTCGACAGACTTCAAATGAATTTTTACATCCAGATGATGGACTGGTATGTTTCAAAAGTGAGTTCATGAGTCGGAAAATCTCGGTTTCCCTCTCTCTCTTTTTCCTGACTAGCTGACATCATAATGGAGGAATAACATTTTAAAAATTTTGAATAGGCACTTACTGGAATTACAGTTAATCCTGATACAATCTAGATGGGGAAGAATAGATGAAAAATGAAAATTTATCCTTCAAGGTAATAGCTGCAGACATCCAATAAAATCACAGTCCACCCTTCCGGGGACAGACACATGCAAATATGGCCACTCCGTATCAGTATTCTTTACAGACTTCTAGAACCCGGATTTATTGTTACAAAACGTTCACCGTTGGAAGCAAAATAGAAAGTTTAAAAAAAAATGGCCAATTCAAACAAAGCTACATGGTGACAAATCTAAGTGGAATAGAGAGTTGCTAACTGTCAAAGATGCTTGTCTTAGATTGGCTGCGACTTGCTCCCCATGTGTGAAAGAACATAGTATGGCTTTCAAAGTAATTAAAAAGTGCTCCGTCACAATGGGGTACAGTGCAAACCCAGCTAGGCACAGACATCTTGGACCTCCAAAATTAAATATCCCACAAAGGCCAACAGAATCGCGTGGTGAAATGGACAAGAAGTTAAAATGATTTTCACCTCATCTTAATGTGGTTTTTTTTTTTTCTTTCCTTTTCCTTTGCCCTCTCTCTCTCAGGCACAGAAAAATTAATAGTCAGATGTCGGCATTCCGTGCCCGGCATAAATTGGAGGAGGAAAGGAATGCTTACTTGAGAAGCCCTGCGGGGTAGAGAGCGCTGTCATGCTTCAGCGTACACAAGCCTGTCCCTCTTGTCCCTCTCTCAAAAGCTCATAATGTTAGCTCTGTGTGCTAAGTGTCATGGCCGACACCACTATCGATTTCCTTTTTTTACACTTAACTTCAGATAAAAGCAAGTGCTAGACGGACGGAATGTCTAGTCTGGATAACACAGCTTGTGATGACAATGGTCATTTTAAAATACTCTGTGGGGACGCGGTAGGTTTATTTTGCAGACATATATTGGTTGGTGTTTGTCTTGGTATTTAATGCCTTTGGGGAGCTTGAAAAATACAAACCTAGATTCTGTTTCCATATAGCTGAGTTTGTCATGTGTCGTCAACCGCATCAGAAAAGTGGTTGCAAACAGCCAAGGACCAGCACTACACATCTCTTCCCACAGAATGCTTTGCTGTTGGAAAATCCCCAGGACTGTTTCTGCTCGGGCTTGCAGCCAGCCCCTCGGTTGAAAATAGGTGACTCATTTTGATTGACGTGCAGTAACCTATGGTTGCCGCGAGAGGGCACTCTAACAGAACAATAGCAATGCAGCCTTAAAAATAACCCGGAACACTCCCATAAGAATTTTACCTAATTTAACTAATATTATTTTAATGTCATTATATGCAGTATTCTATAAGTGGCATAACATATATTTTGTGAGCTATCATTCGGCCCAGAATAATTTGAAAATGTACATGGAGTTTCCATAAATGCTTTACCTCATAACATTTTACAACTTAAAAAAAAATATATATATATATAAACCTAAATAGTTTCACCTTTTATTTATCTATCTATTTTTTTGTGCCCTAGCACTATCAGAAGATACAGTAAAACCTCATTAATTTGGACCCCTCTCGTTTGAAGTTAGTGATAAAAATAAAAATTTGGGGGCAGAATATTAATTCTGTACTTTGAGGTGCAATCTGTGGAGAGAAATATAAAACACAGAGATATGATTTGAAAGTACATCAGGAAGAATCTGATTTCATGAACTTTACTATACACTAATAACATGGATGCGTTACTACAGCAGTGTGTTAATTGTGGATAATTCTTAGCTACTTAGTAAAGCCAGTCTAATCAGACCGTCACTGGACGAGATTTTTTTTCAGCTATTAATTCATATTCTTTAATAGAATGGGGAATATACATTAAAAACTATTTTTCTTTCACCCGTTTTTTGTAGCCTATGATTCAGATTTTTTAAATTCAGCCCAGCTTTCCTACACAATCCATCCAAATTCGTGAGGTTTTACTGCAGTGCGCTCTTTCTCACTGCTACAGTCAAGCAGGAAAGCATTATCTTTCTGTAGAAGAGCCTGCGCTTTCAGTGTTCTCGTGGCTGTTTGCGAAGGGCCGCAGACTTTGGGCATTGAAGGGTTGTGGATTGCCTTTCGGAGAGCAAAATATCACCACACAGTGTTTCCAAACAGAAAAGATGTGACACCACGTCGGGTACCATTCAAAGGAGAGAGCCCACAGGAAAAAATTAAGAGCAAACTGTTGCCCTCGATCGTGACGTTGAACTTTGGTATTGCTGCATACGGCGCGTAACAGAATGCAGCTGCTCATTTCTCTGCAAAGATAGAATCTGTAACCAGTCAGAATGTCAGCCAGGGAAACAACAGAGAAATTTCCGTTTCAGACACCTGGAGCCCGGTCCTTTTGTATTTTCATTAACATCGCAGGGAATAGCTAGGGCTTCCCCTTTAAGAACCCTCAGTGGTAGGAATCACAAAACAGGAATGTATGTTTAAAGGAATAAAAGCAATAAAAAAAGATGCCAAAAGAACCTAACGTACTTCCAATGATGGAAAGAAGACCATTAAGGGGTTTGACTTCCGGTGGCAAACAGGCTACTTGATAAATGTTCGCAGGCAAAACAGAACACAAAGTGTTATCCCGTGGGGGAAGGGAAGGTGTTACCTAGGTTGACCGTGAGTTTCACACGCCCTGCATCCAACTCCAGGCGGAGCGTGTCTGCAGAGTCTCTGGACGTGGTGGCCATGAGGATGCCGTAAGCGCGCTGGGATCGGAACCGCAAGGACACGTCCTCGGCCTCCGTGTGCATCACCACCGGGAGCTGGATTTTCATAAACATACTCCCGTCATAGCTCAAAATCGTTGCCTCTATAGATAGGAAATACATGGAGGAGGTCTTGGTCATTTAGAGAATTCATACTTTAAGACAAAAAAAAATCCAACAGGTAGTATAGTACCGGCTTCCAGTTAGAACAAACCCAAACCACACTCACTGCCATTGAGTCAATGCTGACTCCCAGCCTTTCTCCTCTGGAGCTGCTGGTGGTTCGAACTGCTGACCACGCGGATGGCAGTCCAACGAGTAACCATCACACCACCAGGGCTCCTCCTAATTAGAACATAGGACTACAAATCAGCTCTTCTTCTTCAACCAAAAAACCCATTATTGTAAGCTGGAAAGTCACCCAAGATTTCCTCGTTAAAGGAGCTGCTGAAACCTGGTGGCCGCATAGCAGAGCTTTTCCGGTCCCTACCCCAGCACTCGCGGCATTTGTCTCGGGGGCTTGCTCATGCGTCTCCGTCAGCAAGCACGGGGCTCACATTCTTCTGGACAGCCATATTGTTGGGCCTGGTCGGAAGCACTGGTAGCCTCGGAGACTTAGGAACGTCTAGTGCATAGGCCAGTCACTTTGACAATGGTCAAGTCTGGCTCACTTTCAATTTTAAGTTGGAATGGCAAAACTTGAAGATCTGCAAGGTCTTGATCCTAAAATGCCATGATGCTGACCGATGTTACTATCATGACTTGATTTTTCAAAATCTCTGGGCTGGAAGGAAATAGCATTTAAATCCAAGAATCAGCCCAATACTTTCCCAAAGGTGCAGTTCAGGGGAAAGAAAAAAAGGAGAAGAAAACATGGTATTGGCAAACAATAGATAATGTTTCTAAGCTATAATATTTTTACTACGGCACAAATGATAACTTCTTGTAACTGACCATTTATAGGCCAGGGGTACCTTGAAACATTATTTGTAATGTTTGTAACAACATTATTTGTAACAACAATGGTGAACATCATACATCTAATAACAACATAACTTTTTGAATGAGGCTGGGGTGGAAATGAAGTTTATGTGGTTGAGTGCTATTAAGCCTATTTGGGTTTCTTTAATAATGCAGTTGCTTAACTTTGCATTCAACACTCAGGGAATGAATAGCAAAAAGTGTTGATCACAAACCAACTACCCCTTAGTGGGACACACCGTATGGTGGCTGGACATGGCAAAACAGGAGTCATGCTGCTTTCTCATTGGTTCTGATAACTCAGAATGTGATTTCATAAAAGAAAAACTTCCTGAAATGAAAAAGTAGAGCATTCGCCCCCTTGGTCTGGGTACACGGCACAGCACAACCATGACCTTTACTGATACAACTGTGCTCATTATTAAGGCTCAAGCTTGGACTGGTGGTCTTGCAAGTTGATCTTTCAGAACGTCCAGTATTGTTTCTAATAAACCTTAGTCATTTTTTGTGGTCATTCTGCAACTCAAGGCATATCTAAGCCACTAAGTGCGGAGCAGCCCGCATTTTCCTCCTTTGTGCTCTTCTTTGTTCCTTTGACTCTGAGTCACCTACAGGTGTTTGGTTACTCTCTTATTTATTAACCTCCCCGACCACTCGCCAAGCTCCATCCCTTATCCAGGGTCTCTTTGACAGTCCCAACTGGAATACCGTGTGCACCTTACTAAGCTTCTAATTCACACAGAAAATCAACCCAAAATGAGTAAACATAAAGCAAGTTCTTATCCCACCTTCTTCATCCTGGTCAGAAGGCATAAGTGTAGGCTCAGGCCCCCCCACTCTTCCGATTTCTCTCATGTCTTCTCTGCAAATTATAATCTAGATGTGTGGAGACTCTCATTCAAGTCCAATTCAAGATCACTTCTTATCTTCACCTCTAAAACAAACCCTCTGATTCTACTCCCTTTCACACCTGGATCAGAACAATGATTCTCTCCATGGCCTTCCAACTACACCCTTTTCCTCGGGTCGGCAGCGCAGCCAGGCTAAACTTGTCAACAAGTTAATCAGATTGCACCCTGCCCTTGTTTAAGCCTCCCAATACGTATCCCACTCCCACCCCCACCCATGCTGTGTTGGACTGCGATCCCCATGGTTGGCAGTTCAAAACCACCACCATCACCACCAGTTCCTCGGGAGAAAGATTGGGCTTTCTACTCCTGGAAATTGTTACAGTCTTGGAAACTCACAGGAGGATCCTTTGGGTCAGCATTGACTCGATGTCCCTGAGAGCACGTAAAACAATGTCTGCTCTCTTTATACAAACCCATAAAGCTCTGGTCTCAGCCTTTATATGCCCCACCCACACAGTTCATCACACCCACGCGGCCTGCCTCGCCCTCATTTAATCACACTTTTGTCTTAAAAGATTCAACTTTTGCCCAGTTCCTTCACAATTCAGTTGTTCAACTTCTGTGCCCAACAGTGATGTCACTAGGGAGCTCCAGGGTCGGGTGGACCTCACTGGGTGCCATTATCAGAGAGGGTGACGTTAAAATGACCATCTATAAAACGTGCCTGCAGTTTTCCTGCAGATATTGGTTGCTATTTTAAAATACTCCTCATAGGCAGGCAAAAGCTGGACAAGGAGTAAGGGAAATCCAGGAAGAAGCGATGCCTGTGAGTAATGATGTTACCAAAGAATATTGATATACGATGGTCTGCCTGAGGAATGACAAAATATGGGCTGAGGAAGTCGAGCCAGAATGTTCCTTAGCAGTGGGAATGGTGAGACTTGACTCTGATGGACAGTGGGCATGCTATCAGGAGGGAGCAGCCCCTGGCTGAGGACGCCATGCTAGGAAGGCCCTTGTGGAGGGGAATGGAGCCAGCGCCTGCCCAGGATGGGCTGGGGCACCCCGACCCGTCTGAGCATGGTCCTGTCCATTGTGATGAACTAGATGGTACCTCGCAACAAAAAACGTATTCCATAAACTCTGTTTACATATCTGAATATTCCTACAAAACTAAAATGCTGTGCTAATTGACTTTTGGAGCCTTCTAATGCACTTGATTTTTGGTCATTATTGCTTAATTACAATGAGGCTTTGAATCTCATAGTCTCATCTACATGCCTTATTAGAATTTAGAAGTGCAACTTTCATTTTCCTAGTGGTTTATGTTACTGCCATTGCCATTACATGCAGTGATACATGAGAACTATGATTTATGAGTAACAATCATAAAAAAAATTACTCAGGGTTCTCTGGGGTCTGGTCCATCATTGTACCCACAGGACACCTGGGTGACGTTACTGGCTCGAAGCACAACTTGAAGTTTCCCTTCCTCAGTCCAGTCACTGTACCCATGCGCTGCGTCATTTGTTTTAAGGTACCCTTTCCTTTCCTACAATACCGCCCATGTCCCCTCTTAGACTATAAGTGCTCCGAGGATGGAAGCCTGTCTGTCCCTCCTGTTCATTGCTCTGTCAGCTGTGATGGGCCACAGGGGAGGAGTCACAGTCAATATTCAGGAACTAAGGATTGCCTTTGATACTGAACATCTATGAGTCTATTTTCATGTGAATGCTACTTAAAAAAGGGTTCACCAAAGAAATCAATGGTTTATTCTACGTATTGTAAGTGGAATCTGCTTTTTAAAAAGTGTTTAAATAACACATTTATTATAAAACCAACTTTTGATGGACATGAGTGTGCCACAGATGATAGACTGGGGAGGGGCCTCTGTATCAAACGGGTCCGATTGCAAACATGTTTCTACACACTAAGAAAGCAATATCAAATATGATCCATCTAAAACGCAGCAGTTCTGCGTCATATCATATACTGAGCTCTCTTACCGAATCAACCAGAATAAATCAGTTGGAGTTGTCATTGCTGCTGTCCTTATTAGGTGGAAGTTTTATAAGAGCAGGTGTTTTATCATTTTTTTCTCTCAATAGTGAGTCTCAACAACTTAGAAGGGTGCTTGGCATGTAAAACACAGTCAATAAATATTTGTTAATGAATGAGAAATGATTAATGTTAAATCCCAGGGGCTATTTTTAAATCTAGTCATGTTTCATAAAACTAGCTCCTTTAGTTAAAATGTATAAATAAAATATGTTCAGCAAATCTGATTCTCCCTTACCAAGAAACTGGCTTTATGTCTAAAAAGAATATAAAATGTTCATCTGCTGAAAATGTGAAAACACTTTGAACACTCTTTTGATGTTTTACTGACATAACATTAACATAGGTTAAAGAGCAAAATACTTAAACAACTGAGTATAATGTCAAAGTAATGGTTTATTATATAGCTTCATTTTAGGTTGATTGAGAAATTTCAGATTGATCAGTTTTCCATTATCCCGTTTTTATGTGTAAAAATGTGTCCTGCCATGTTCCAAGAACATGTTTATCTTCCCACTGTTGGAACAACTTGAAGTCCCCTGTTGATTAGAATTGTCTGACCCTTGGAAGTTGGATAGCATCTTTCCTGCTGATTTGCGGGGGGAGGTCAGATGCTTACCGGCATCCTTCCTGAGGGCAATCAGTTGCCAGTCTGCAGTGCGACCGGCTCCCTGCTGTTAAGGACGATGGACAGGCCTGCAGTCTCGCTTGCTGGGCTTCTCCTCTCCCCTCCCATCCTCCCTTGTTCCCTTGCCCTCCTTCCCTTCCCCCTCTCTCCACGTGGACCATCAAGTAGGGCTGAGGTGAGCCTGCTGCTAGGAATTGTGTCTGACTCCATTATTCAACCTCTCTCTTCTATCTTTCATGCTCTCTAAACTATATTATAATATATGTATATATATACATACATATATACAGTATATATATATAAACAACCATACAATTGTACTTACTGAACGCGTGATTAGTGGTGGGGCTGGCACCCCCAACTCCTACCACACTGATTCTCCTTGGAGACTGGACAGGATGTTTCCTGTCAGTCCTTCTTGCCTTACATCGCAAGTCTTAGGTTGGGATGTGGGCAAGTAGGACAATGTCATCCCCTCCCTCTATGATGTTGTTGGATATCACTTTTGGTTTAATTTTCCAAATATAAAAACATGACAAAGAAAATACTTTCCCAAAATATCTCTATAGGTCCCCAAATTCTAAATCACCACTGTGTAAAAATATCCAGGTAAATCTTTTATCCCCTTCCTCAGCACCATGTAGCACGATCTCAGGCAAGAGGAACTAAGAGCAAATGTATATCATGGGTCCTAAATAAAGAATGGCCAAGGTTACGAAGTCTAGTTCCTATATTTGTGCTGGAAAACAATGGGTAGCATGTACAAATTTCCCTAGAAGTCTTTTGTTCTGGAAATACTGACTCACCATGGATTCTGGTAACAATAGGATCCCAGGGACAGAAATAGGACCTCAAACATGGTCTTATCAATATTTATCAAATGAAGGACACAGTGGAATAGATCCTGCTCTAGTTATTGGTTCCTTTGCTGTAACCCCTTCATGTGGATATGGCTCTGTGTGTGTATGCGTGTGTGTGCGCGTGCGCGTGCATGTGTGTATGTATTTCAGCCAGGTAAGACATTTCCCTAAGAAAGATACTATCCTGAAGTTTAGAGAGGAAATCTTAGTAGGAGCTGCTCAGGAAATAATTAAGCGTGATTATAAAGTTATAGTGAACTACAGGAAAAAAAATGTTTCTGACATAATCATAATCTTAATTTGGTCTTTACTCTTTCTTTCCCCAAACTTTAGCCAATTATGCTTTATACATGTAAAGCAGCAAATACATAGAGTTTAAAAGCCATTTTTGATTATTCACTTTATTTGGTATCATACAAGTAAAAGAATATATTATTAATTTCCCCTGCTTTGCCCTATAAAATCTGTTAGTCAATAATCAGATTTAAAAAATCATCTCATATTTTTCGTGGAGAGTAGTTTAATTTGAGTTAAACACTTGTGTTCATCATGTGGAAGTAAAGCATTCATTTGGCAGCCTGGATGACTGACAGCAGGCTATATTTGGATAAAATACACTTCAAAGTCGAAGACCATGGAAGATCTCTGAACGTCAGCATTCTCCCCAAAGCTGGAGGAATGAGAAAATAGAGTGAATCAACAAAATGTGAGTGCCTCTCAGTGCCATGCTAAATGCTGTGTCTGTGAAAAGAACTTGTTCATGGAAGCACACGAGTCCTCATAATTAGAGTTAAGGTTTAATTAAACGAGAAATGGAAAATGTACAAAGTGTTGTCTGGCGCAGCCAAATAAGTTGTAAACAACTCTCTGACATCTGAAGGTTATGTTATTTGACAGCATCCTTCAGCATTAGCAAAATTATTTTATCATTGGGAGGCCACAAGAGTTCCTTAAAAGGCTAATCACAGTACGCTCCTTCCCGGTGGGGAAGGAAAAACAGTCTCACTTTGTCTTCTATGCCTTCTTTGCCCTGCCATTCAGTTGGATAGATCTGCTGTGTGCATGAGTCCTTGGTGCAGCCTCAAGTGTACACCTGGGCTCAGTTTTGCCTGAAGGCAGTCACATGGTGTGACCAACCACGGAAATCAGAGAAAGAGCCAGATTATACTGCTCGGACATCTGTCCCCCCATCTGTTAGGGTTTGAACACACAAGTGCAAAGAGATCTCTGATGATGTCCACAGTCTCACAACCCCAAATAAGTTCGAGCTACGTTTCTGCAAATTCTCTGTCTCGCATTGAAAATAAAAGTTCAGGAGGTAAGGTGCTGAATTTATCTTTAATTGAACATTATTTCTCTATTATTCTTCCTTAAAGGATCAAGATACATAAAGAAAAGTATTATTAACTGGGTGACTACTTAGCCTGTCAGCAGAAATTCTGTTCTTTCCTCTAGACTCCCTTGACATACTTAATGCAACCTGGAGATTTCCTATATGCCCTGATGCCATCATTTCTCAGGCTCAACTGTCCAAGGATTGGAACAGATTTTCTAATTGAATAAATAAAACTTTATAATGTATTTATTATTGCCAAAAAAAGTAACTAAGAACAATACTCTGGGTTCCCTTCTCTTTCCTCTTGGAATTGTCGATCAGTTCTTCCGTGACTACTAGCCTTCTGTGATCAGCATGTCCCTGAAGAAGAACCACTGCCAAGTCCCTCTCTTCTGAACTGGAAACCGAGGACAGCCGGGTGTTGGGCTGCCCGAGGTTGGGCGCAGCTGTGAACCGCGCTGGGAGTAGGGCCGCAGGCTCCTGCCCCTGGTTCCCGGGAGGAACATCACGCGAGCGAGGAAACTTCTCCCGAAGAGTCCAGATGGCTCACAGCACATAGAGGCAGCCCAGAAACAAGAACAACATGAACAACACAACCGTCTTCTTCTCCACCTAAAAGCCAACCTGAGGACACATAAATCCGTGGGCTTGTCAGATGGATTGGACGCCAAATCTCACTGAGGAAGTTTGGTATTAAATTCTCATTTGCCAATCTGCATATGCTCGCCACCCCTCCGTCTATTACTGCACTGTATAAATAGCCCCTTTCCCTCATTCTGGCTCACAATACTCGATGCTGCTATTTTTAATTTCTGCCATATGTAGTAGCAGACTATTGCCACAGGGTGGTACACTAGGCATATATAACTGAAGGCTTTTGAAATTCGTGTGACGGTTCAGTGAAGCCCCTTTCCAGCTTCACTTAACCAGGAGGCCGCAGAAATACTGGCAGCTCTGAGTGATTAAAATTCAAATAAAATCTTAAATCACGACGACCAGCTAATCTCCTATTATGCTGAACTGTAATATTTGCAGTAAGCGTTGCCACTGCTTTTTCTTTTTTTAATTCTACCCAACAAACCAAAGAGAATCTAAACTAAGGGGGGGACATGAAAGGAGGGTCTTAGACAGGCTAGATGCCAAACCAGACACCAAATTGACTAGCAGAGCTAGTCGCGAGTAGCAATTCACAGGATCCTGGTGGCCTACGTGGTCAGGCACTACCCTGCTCACCGAGAAGTTGGTGGAAAAACCAACAGTGACTACAATGGAAAGGCGTGGTGATCTGCTTAGTAAAGATTTCAGCCAAGACACCCTTGTGGGACAAGCCTACTTTCTTACCTGGGGTGGCTAGGAGTCCCAGACAACTTCCCAGACAATTCCCCCAAACTGCAAATAGGGGTGGTCATAAGCAAAATGAACGAATCTGAAGCAACATGAATACGCATTGATTGATGCAGTTCTATCTATAGCACAGGGAAGCCATAACATTTTAGTAGCTCACTGAAGATCATGATTAGATGATTAATTCTTTGTATTAATCAATATTAAGAATAGAACTAATAAGCAGAGGCACCTCCTTGTTAAGATAGTCAGGGTCGCATTTCAAGTCTGAGTTCTGCAGAATAGCTGCTTTTTTTTTTTTTCCCCTCTAGCAAGAGCGAGCTAAAACTAAACTATTTCACAGGAGAAGAAAGAGTAAATGCAAGTGTCTTAAGTAAATAGATGCCAGGCTTTTAGGCTAAATATCTAATAGAGGCAATGCTATTTGGTGCTTGGGAGTAACAATGGACCAGCTCATCAGTATTTGCTGGTATTGATTTTTAGGGCCATTGTTGGAAATGAGTGACAATTGGTGTAGTGATGAGGGCCTTTAGCTGAAACACTTGGGTCGATAGACGGGCAAATTCAGAACTATTTGTTCTGCTTCTTCTTCCTCCAGCCTGGCCCAAAGATCAGCTTTGGCTGCCCTCACCCTTCACTACACCATCTAAGAGTAAAAGAAGGGCAGCTACACAGAAAGCCACGGGCACAAATCTGTAAACAAATCCCTGCCACCAGTGCGGTCTCAGCCAAAGGCAAGTCCCTTTGAAGTCAGGGCACACTTAGCACAGGGTTGTTGAAAGTCAGCTCACTTTCAGAAGGCCATGCCTGGTGGCTGGCTAAGTGAAAGCCATCAGCTGCTGGCAAGCAGGCTGTGATTCGCAGACCCTGTGGGCGGCACGGCAAACCTGGGCTCCACGGGGTTCACAAAGGCTGGTTGTTAAAGCGGAGCACAAGGCGTCTACGTGGGCTGGAACGTCTCATGTTTTAGCAACTAAGCACATTCCTGTTTATATCACCAGGGTCTCCCCAGGAGGAGTTGACCGAAGTGAAACGAGGAGACCAATGTAAAGTCTTAAACAATATAGTGTCGGGGAAGTTGTCGCTTCCGGCTTCCACCACAAGCACACAACAAAACTCATCGCCATCAAGTTGATTCCAGCTCTTAGCATCTGATTCCTTGCAGCCTTAGGTGGGGTCGAAGTCAGTGCTTAGCTGACGGAATGGCGGTTAGCGGCTAACAACTAGCACCCAGTAGCAGCAGGGCCAGCTCACTTCAAATACTATTTCTTAACATTGGGCCAGATCAAGCACACTGCCACCAAGTCAGGTCTGACTCACAGTGTCCTTGTGGGCTGAGAAGCAAAGCCTCCCGGACTTTTCAAGCTGGTAATCTCACTGGGAGCCACTGCTACTTTGTTCCCCCATGAAGTTCTGGCTGGTGGCCCAGCACTTAACCACTGTGCCGCCAGGGTTGTCTTCTAGAAGCCTTGACTTTATCTGCTTCCTGCCTTCTTAATTGTCAGTGTTCTGAATTTAAAAACTAGAGAAAGGGAGTGCAGGGATTGATTGCCCACAGTGCCTCTTAGGCTCAGATCCTCCAGCAAAGTCCCCCAAACCTCCTTGGCCTACTGCCCTGTTTTTCAAAAACAAAACAAAATAACTCTGCTTTGGAAGCACCCCCTAGGACCACCCACTGCCTGCCCCCACCCGGCCCCCCAAAGAGAGGACCAACCGCTTTGGCAAGCACTGCCCTAGAGAATACCACAAAGGCCCACGTTTCTACCCAGGCAGCCAGCTCAGACCCTATGAGAATCATCCAGGGCTCACGAATGGCAGGGCAGCAGTGGCTGCTCGGCTGGCACAAAGCTCCTGGCAGCCGAGGGGGCGACATGGCTCTGTGGTCAGTCTCGAGTCTGGAGTCTCAGCTCCAGAGACTCAGCGGCTCGGGTTTTGGAATCCTACCTCGCTCGCAGGATCTGCCAAGGTAGCCTGTTCCGGAACAATCGCAGACATATCTGTTCCACCCATCCCTGCACAGGCCGTTGTTCTTGCACGGATTGCTCAGGCACGGCTTGGCGCTTTCCCGGGAGCAGGAGGGCTTCACTCCAGCAGTGCTTTGAATCTCAGCCATCTGCCGGATGTCTTTGCTCTGGCCGTCGATGAACAGATCCCGGATGCAGCCCACATAGCCGTAGTTGAGCAGCGCAGTCCACACCTCGGTGGGGAAGACGAGGCCGGCCTTGTTTTCTGGGAGCCCCCCCAAGTACAGCTCGTCATCCAGGTCCAGAATCTCACTCTCGCCGGGAGCCGTGTAGGGCGTGCGCAGCGTGTTGACAGAAATGGTACCTGTGGCAACGACAAGAGAAGGCGCAGGCCTTTACCGTGTCTGACCTGTCCCCCGTTCTCTAGTCTAAGGTGAGCCTGTTCAGGGCAGACGTGGCTTATTTTTCTTACTCACTCACACGTCCCCTTAGAACGAACAGAAAACTACATTCTTTTAGAAATCAGAGAGACTGTACCTCGTAGGCTTCTGTGTGAGTTTGAAAATTAAAACCAAGTGTTTTCTCAGGCAACAGATACTTTGTCAGCCCCCACCTAAGAGCTTAAGGAAGAAGAGAGAGAGAAGACGAGGAAGAAGGAAAGGAAGGGAGAGGGGACGATGGGGGCCACAGGGAAAAAGAAAGCAAAGAAGAAATGGACATTCTGTCCTACTCTGGAAGAAAGTCAGGCTACCTTTGGCTAAGGCTCCTGGTTCAAAGTCAGCCTGTACCTGTAAACCGAGGAATGCTGTGTGCCTTTCTCGTTCATTGGCTTGGCTTCTCTGATGGAAGAAGTGTTTGGCCTGGTGCCTAGGTCAAAATGACTTCATCATTCCTTAGCTACGTTGATTTGCTTCAGTAGTCTCAGTTTCCTCCTCCAGGGAATGGGCACAATGATATAACCCACCTTGTACAAGAGCTCTGAACGCGTGTTTTATTGACAGTCACCACTGCCTAAATGTTGGGCATTGCCATTCAGCGCAGCACCCCAAGCAAGTCCCTTGTTTCCTTTTTTATACCAAAGTAATCACTTACTGGAATGGACAATTTTTTTTTTGTTATTTGTTTCCTTTCACTCCCAAACCCAGCAGGAAATACAAAGACTCATAAAAAGACAGGAACCCTACCATACGGAGCCAGCCATTTGAGTCATAGAAACCTTTGTGAGGACTCCATACAAAAAGAAAGGAAAGAAAATATGGAAAATGGAAGGTTAATGCTAGATTGCTCAAATTCTAACCACATCCTACCTCCAGAAGGACCTCTGTAAAAATACATCTATGAGCCATGGGGAGGTAGCACAGGGACCCATGGCCATCTCATCCCACTTTTGCTTTACAGGTTTTGATCATAAAGCAGAACAGGAAGAGTCTTGCAAGAGATTGTGAGGGAAATCCTCAGGGATTTTGGAAGCAGCCACCTAAGGGAGGCCTGAAGTCAAAGGGCGGGGGTACAGAGCTGGGGTCAGAAGAGCAGATACGAAGAAGCTTTTTAATCCCTTCAGGGGGATACCTAAACTTGTCCAGGGAATATCAGGTCTATGATGCCTGTGAAAAACTCTTTGCTAGGGAGGGTCACGGAAATGTCACAGGCCCTGCCCCATTCCAGGAGTGTGTGTGCCCCCAGCAGCGGGAGGTGGGGTCGGGGTGGGGTGGGTATGGGGGTCTGTGAGAGAGAAGGATGCTGGGGACCCTTGAGAGAGACTGGCCAGGCGCCCATGTCACTGCCAAGGCATTGGGCTCTCTAGATTTTCATAGAAAGAAACAGAAAACACCCTTTGGGGATAAAGACTCACCAGGATGACTAGGCTAGCCTTTCGAAAAGGATAACAAAGTGGGATTTCTGAGAAAGGCAGTGGCAAGGCCCAATAGCACAGGGCTCATTTCTACTGTTCTCCTGTGTGCACATGTCAAGAAGAAAGCTCTCATCTAGGGACACTTCCAAAAAACTCACACAAAAGACAGGAGTCACTGGTGACTCACAGTGTCCTGTAGCGTCAGAGGAGGTCAGGCAGGACTGCCCCATAGGGCTTTTAAGGCGGTCCATTTTTTCAGAAGCAGACCGGCACACGTTTATCCCACGGGGTAGCTGTTGGGTTTAAACTGCTGACCTCTCGCTGGCACCCGGTGCTTAACCCTCTGCGGCATTATGTCATAACATCCTACTTAAAAATAGTTAATCATGTCCTTTTGGGGAAACGGAGCTGTGCTCCATTGAGAGAGAATGTCGACTCTTTCCTATTTGAACTAGATGATCCCTGTATGTATTTAAACCACCATTGTGTTGTGTACAGCACTGTCCAAGACGGCCGAGTTCATGGTCGTTTTATCCTCTGCAGCAGCTAAGCTCTGCTAGACAACGATGAGAGTGAGGTGTTCAGGATAAAAGAGAAGACAGACATTTTCAAATGAAAACACATATGATAGGTAGAAAGCAAGGGGCTATGTGCAGTCAACAGTGATGTATCTTTCTAAGGTGACAGACAGGAAGAGCAGTCCCCCCTCTTTTCTTCCAAGTAGTTCAAGAAGGACCTAGAAGCAGTAGAAATTTTGAGAATTTGACTAAATGAAAAATGTAATATTGGAGTTTGGGAAAAAATGACGACCCGATAGGACTCACCTGTCCGGAGCTCCTGCTGTCAGACCAGAAAATTGGGAGAGATTCTATACATAGCTGGGGAGGCCCTGCCTTTCTTGGGGCCCTAGATGGGGCTGTGGGAACACCCCAGCCCCCACCCCTGCTGCAGTGCTACGTACAGCACAAGGCAGGTATTCCAGTGAACTCCAGCACTCAACTGACACCTGGCCATGGGTGCAATCTTGCATTTGAAGTAATCCCACACAGCATCCGTGGAACCCTACATCAAATGGGTACACCACCTCGCTACCTTGAGGAAGAGTTGGAACTCCTCCAGCCTCACGGACAGGTGATCAAGTCTCAGTTACCTCCTTACCTACTACTCTATTTCTTCTCTCTTTTTTCACTAGCCCTTCTATCTTTCCCACTGCAGTCAGTCTCAAAACGAGCTCAGGTTTGTGTTGGGGCTTTTTCCCCTCTCTTTCCTCTTTTTCCCTCTTTCTCTTCTTCTCTCCCACTCTCGCCTATCATATGCCACTACTGGCTTCCAGGCCACTACCCTCCGCTTAGGGCAAATCGACCCAAATAGCAGGAGGAACTCCAGCCTGCCCTCCATGGGAGTGCTGTACCCCACACAAGGCAGCTGGGACAGGCATCTACAACACGTTGCACTGCTGAGGAAACCTCTGTCGGATCTCTAAGGTGATCTCGTCAACTAGGGCAATTCTGCCCAGCACCACTGGGTCCCTGCATTAAAAGGGCACATCAACCTGCCATTGTGGGGCAGGGTCTAAACCCCTCTGGCCCCACATTCAAGCAATCAGGGATCAGCTATCTCTTTATTCTTTATTTCCTC
>NW_022111379.1:22551395-22553201 GCF_000313985.2 Echinops telfairi
ATTTAAAAAAAAGATTAAAACAATTAAAAGAAAAGAAAAATGTAATATTGAGAGAGGACAGTTCAGAGACACAGAGCTTAGTAATTGAGAAGGAGAAAGTATTACAAGAGCCAGTATATGTTCTTTAAAATTATATAATTTCTGTCCATATTCTTGTTTGTGGAACAAGAGAACAGCACTGCTCAGAGGGGATGAGTATGTCAGGAGAGCGGCATCGTCCTGGTCCATGTTGTAACTTGGAGGGTCCCTGAGTTGAGGGAGTTCAGGGGCTCACACTCTCCCTCACTCTCTTCATCTCCTCTTCCCACAGAGAGTGTGCAGAATTCAGTCCAAGGTGCCTGTACTGTCAAGTTCAAAGCTGGTGCCAAGTGTTTCAGACTCTCATCCATGAAGAGTCTGTCTGATGTGGGACAGCAGGCAGAGGCCTCCTGACCCTTATTTATGATGCGTTAGTGCCAGCTATGGACGGAGTTATGAGAAAGGTCAGGTGCATTTTCAGGAATGTACTTGTTGGTGTGGTCAAGGTGAGATACTTATTATAGCTTTGTCATTAGACTAGACTTCTGATTCCAACTCAAGGACTAGCACCACAGTTTTCACATGCGATCGTTCTCTCTCTCTCTCTCAGTTTAGACAAAATAACTAATTCACAACCTGTAGTTCAAAAATCACTGATGGAAAAGTTATCATAAAAGATTAAGAAAGAAGTTTTTCCCACACCTTGTAATTGTTTTCATTGATGGGAAATTTTAGAGTTTTTTAAGGAAAGAATAAGTTTATGAAATATGAGAGTGCATGGGAAGAAAAGAATGTAACCAACTCAAATATAATCTAAAATGTACTTGCATTTTCATTTAGCCTGTCAAGGTCAAGGTAAGGAGTCATTTGGGGCAAATGAATACAAGAGATCTTGTTCTTTGTATTCTTTTGCAAACATACACAATGGAATGAATTAACCACAATTTAAAATTGAATGTTATTTTCTCTATATGGTCTGGAAAACCATAGGCCTTTATATTTTAGAAAATCTTCAATTAGCGGCTGGTCAATATAGGGAAATGTTAAGACTGAATATAAGTGAAATGGAACCCCCAAATTATTTTTATATAGTGAGGAGTCATTGAGGAAAAGCTTTGTTTTAAAAGCAACTGATGCCATGACTTAATCAAACACATAAAGACATTTGTTTAGCCTATAAGTCAAGATCAAACTCACTGCCACTGAGTGGATTTTGGCTCATAGTCGCCAATATGAGCAAACGGAAACTGCTCTTCTGGCTTTCTGAGACTTTAATCTCTATGAGTGCAGTTAGCTGCATTTTTCTCTTGTGGAGTTACAGGTGGCTTCAAACCCCTGGCCTTGTGGGTAGCAACTCAATGCATAACCCACCATGCCACCAGGCCTCCTTTTTCATCCTGTCGATGAAGGCAATATACAAACATCGAGTTAGTTCTGCAAACACATGGCTAGAATGGCTCCATAGGGGTTTCTTGGCTATAGTCTTTGAGAAAACAGATCGCCAGGACTTTATTCCTTTTTTCTCACTGGGAAGATTCGAACAACCCACCGTTAGCTTATTAGTGGATCACAAAGTGTTTGTGGCACCTAGCCATCTTTACATGTGTGCCCATCCCATCCATTGCCATAGAGACTTTTCCTGGTCATAGTGGATTACACAGCCTCATCTTGCTCCGTTGGAGCAGCTGGTGGGTTTCAACCATCCACCTGTGGTTAGCACCCCAATGCCTAACCTACAGAACTGCCAAGGCTCTTTTTTTTTTTTTTTAAAAAAATTTTATTAGGGAG
>NW_022111379.1:22554709-22577353 GCF_000313985.2 Echinops telfairi
AGCTCTTAGTTCAGAACATGGCACTAAAAAAGCTTTGCAATTTGAGCTAATGTATTGAATCCCACACCTCTGTTCCTCCAACTTTTCTTGGTTGTTTCACTTTCATAAATAAGTTTAGGGGTGCGAAGAACAGGGATGAAGTTGAGACTGAAGTAAGTTAATATGTTCTCAACTTTAAATTACTTCAATAACTTTGGGAAAGAAGGAGTAAAAAGAGAGTGGTGTGTCAGGAAATAACATTTGCTGGCAAGAGGAAGCTGGGTTTCTTGTTCTATTTGTTACTAACTTGCTGCTAAGCCTCAGCAAGCACTCAATCCCTTAGGACTTAGTGCAAAATACAGAAATTGGTCAGATGGTCCCTATAAATCCTTTTAGGCTTAAATATTTTGGAATTACTGCTTTAAGTGAATTTTAAATTTAATGTTAATTTTATTTATCCACAATTCTCCTCAACCTCTCACTGCAAGAGACCCAAATTCCACACGTTTACAGGTTTGTAGTTTATTAACACATTCAAATGCAGTAAAAACACACACTAGGAATTATAAAGGCAAAATATATCATTAATAATATGGCATGACACAGTATGCCAAACTAATAATGCTCATAAAATAATAAAAGTAAATGCATCAAAATATTTATACTAGGCTTCTGGTGTCGTGGGATGATTGAGCAAATTTAAAAAAATTTTCTTAGTGTCATGTATGAGGTTTGTAATAGGAAATGAAATAAATTTCATTAAAAACTACATTAAAGTACAATATTAATACGAGTCTTATGCTCATTGTTAATTTTTTTTCCTGCTTACTTAATTTCATCCAAGTTCATCTCAGTAACCTGGGAATTTCGGGAACTAAACCAATATATGAAAAAATAAACCTTCAAACAAAATTTAAAATATTAATATTTTATATAGGCAGAACAAGAGGAAAATAACCTCATATATGAAGGGCTATAACAGTTTGTGGAAATATTCCATTATCGTTTAATCCCATTTTCCCAGAAACTTTTTGAAGCCTCCTCATATTATAAATAAGAATGAAAATTAAAGCAGACAATTAAGAAAGTAACTTGCCATTATCTTTCAAAATTAAAATAGCACAATTATTAGGCTGTTTTAGAGAAATTATGAGCAATATACACAAAGATGCCCTGTGTAGGAAGCTGTTTCATAAAGTATTTTTAAACAGGGAAATGCTAAGAGTGACAGCTCAGTGTTAACCAATAGGAATAGAGGAACAAATTATAGTGATCGACTAGCATAGAAATACTCTAATGTTTAAGTCATCCAATAACTAGTAAAGTAAGTGCCCTATACTTATTTTATATGTGTTTATAAATATGCTGAATAATTAAAGTTGCTGGGATTTTTAAATGCCAAATTAATTTAGTGGCGACCTATGGGGGAGAATGTGCAGAAGTTGCCCAGATTAGCACTGAGCACTCCACACTAAGGGTCCCTGGTGTGGGCGTGGTCAAGTAAATGCCTGTTTCCAGAGGATGCAACTCGGGCATTCAGAGTACAGGGTTGGCCCCTTAGCAGGACATGCCCAGAACAGAGATTTGGCAGATTTAGAGAGCAAATCCCCATGTCCCATGGAGCTAATTCAGATCTCAAAGGCCAATGGATACAATAAGAATGCAAATGTATTGATTCCCAAAGAGAAATGAACTGCCTCAGGACATGGATTCCTTCCTATCACACTCTGCCAATGTGGGATGGCAAATTCCAATCTAAATGGCTGTTAATTCATTTATAGTGGATCCAATGCTTACAGGAACCAGAATACCCACATCTGCGTGAATGGTCCATTATATCCGTTTACCACCATCGGACTTGAACTGGGAGCTAAATATTAATCAGAAGATTGCTTGAGGCACATGGATTCCAAACAAGGAGCGTATGTACGGGAGGTAGGAGGTGGGCAGTACCATGCTCTAGGATGGCTGGACCTGCTCATGTCCGTCACAGCCCCTGCTTCCACTCAGTGGAAGCTGAGTGCCCTGCCACTGCCGAATGCCTGCTGCTGCCACTTTCTGTTCTTTGTGGCCTTGTCCAGCACCAGTGACTGACTTTTACCTAATTTTGACACCATGTGACACAGTAGAACTGCCCCACTGGTTTAAAAAAAAATTTTTTTTTTTAGTCTGTAATCTTCACAGCAGCAGATGGTCAGGTCTTTCTTGAATGAAGCCTCTGGATGTGTTTGAACTGGCAACCTTTCCTCTAGCAGTGGCCTACTTAACGATTGTGCCACCAGGATTCCTTTTCTTTTCATTAGATATGCAAGCTGGAGGGCCTCTTTCAGTTTTCCAGCATACCTCTCTCCTGACTTCCAGGGCTGGTTTCCTAACTCACCGAGAACGATATGACAGTTGTTGTCAGCTGCTATGGGGTTAGTTCTGATGTTTAGCAACCTTCTGCACAACCAAACATGGCTCCGTCATGCAGCGGCCCCACACGTGTTGCTCTGACTAAGCCCATTATTACAGAAATGTTCAGAGGCTGGTTCGTAAGTCCTCGAGAATATTTTTATCTCCTACATAATCTTGGGAGGAAACAAAAATGTTTAACACATCGTATTCAAGAAATACCCTGAAGAATTATATGTATACTGTAGATATAACTATATTAAAAAAAAACATTTATGCTAACAGCTGGAGGAAAGTGTGTAAAAAAGAAAAATGCTTTCATTGTGGGGAAGCTGATGAATGAGTGTTCTTTCTTCTTAAACATGTTCAGAATAAGTGAACATAGTCATTAATTTAAGATAACTCAATGTAACATTGTCATGCAGAATCGGCCTTATCTGGTCATCAAGAGTGTAGAAAGGCAATTGATCAAATACTGATCACATTTTGCAATCTTTACAATCAGGGATGCAGGCCTATAGAGATGGATACAAATTGAAATATAAATTTACTTGAAATCATTTCACTACATGCAACAGATTACCAGGCAGAGGGATGGGAGGGATGTTTGCACTCACAAGGTAAGTGCAAATCAGGATCTAAACAGGAAAATCATCAAATGGCTGTTCAAGTGGGAAGAGTCAAATGTGTCCATTCATGAATGGTATTCATGGATATCCGTGCTGGTAATGGATAGCTAGAAAGTGTTGTTCACGTCAAATAGTGATTACTATAAACCTCTAATTATGTGCTCAAGAGAGAGTCTTGTGCTTTTCCCACTGTAATTTCTAGTTCTTAAACTGGAACTCTATGACTTCAATTCAAATCTCAATGGTTTCATTGCTGTTAAATGTAGGCTTACCCATGAATAACCGCTGATACAATCTGCTGCACCCTGCTGTACACAAGCTGCCTTTGACAAGAATAATGAGCTTTCTCCTTGATTTCAATGTGTAATGATGGTTTGCAAAAAAAGTGACTGACAGTTGGCTGTAAAATCCTTGGGGGGATACCCTTGATGGAGCCAAAGAGCTTAACACAAATTTAAACACTATCCGGGGCCCCAAGAAAACAATAATTAACCTCATCCTAATTGTCGTCCAATTCATACTTTTCCTTAAATACCTGGGCAGCTGTTTTGTGTTGGGGTTGAGGGTAGAGGATAGGAAGGTAAGAGGAGGGGCTAAGGGAGAAGTCAGCTCTAATCTGTGCAAATTTTGTAAGATAATGAGCCTCTTCAATCATATTTATTCACTCGAAAATTCAGTCATTCTACTGTTAGTTACTAAGCTATCCACAAAGGGCATCGACTTGTTGCAGGGTTTAAGTCATCCTCTTTGATCTACTGAACCATGCCTGCACTAAACATTTTTCCTCTTTGCCACCTGAGCCCCCAACCCAAAGTCGATGCTGACTCATAGCGACCCTATTGCGCAGAGTAGAACTGTCCCATGGGGTTTCCAAGGTTGCCAGTCTTGGAAGCATATTACATCATTTTCTTGGGAAGGGGCTGGTGGGTTCAAACTTCCAGTCTTCCTTTTGGCTTCCAGCTTAGAGCTAAGCCACTACCAGGACTCTTCAGCTTTGCACAGACTCAGAAAAAAGCTGCCTTTCAAGGTTTAGCCCACTTGGTCTCTCCAGCCCCTGTGTCCCAGATGAAACAGGCAATGTTTTGACACCACACTGTGTGCCCAACCCACAGTATCTGGGAAGTAGGTGCTATGTAGAGCACTTTTTCTTTCCTAAAGCCCAAAATGTAATAAGGGCACATAGCTTAGAAATAACCCAATAAAATTTATTTTACACACCCCCTTCCTGCCCAGAAAAAAGGAAGCTTAGAGAAAGATGCAAAGGAAACCTTTTTAATCAAACAAGAGATAATATACCCATCTTTTAGTGGATAAATCAACAAAAGAGATGGCTCCTGTCTCCAGCCACACTAACATAAGTGCTGTGTTGGCAGATCCCAGCCCTCAGAAAGGAGAGAGAACCTTGTTCTTGGTGACTTTTCTAACTACTCACATGTTTGCTGGATGATCTAAGGCTCTCATGAGCAAGCAGCAATAGAAGTCTTGTTTCCATAGAAGCTGACCAGTTTTGTTCCACGCTTACCACAGTGCGCTAACTAGCATTTAACTTTCCCCATGCATTGTTTTGAACATCTGCCTTTGGAGAACGGAATTGTATTCATAGAAGAAGCATCTGTTAACCAAAACTCAATCATTTGCTTTCGGAAAAGCATGTCAGGCCTCTTAGAGTTGCATTTACAGCTAAGTGAGTGCTCTTATGATTCAGCTATAAAGAAGATGCTACCGTTTTGAGAATATTAGGTGTGAGTTGGCACTGAATCACCCATCTATTTCATCATTCATTCATTGTGGGTGACTGCTATTTACTGAGCAAGTGCTATGCAAAACATGTAAGGCATCCCCTCTCATACATATTTTCTATCATGAACTGTTGGGGGGGGGGGCTGGTATTCAACATTTAGTTAGAGCCACCAAATATGATTTAACTGTAACTCTGACCAAAATAACCAACAGCGATTGGTGTGGAAGAAACAGCCATGGCCTCCTGATAGTTTTACTCCATTGTGGTCATCAACAGAAAAAAAAACCTTATGTTTACCTTTTCTCTACTTTAAACAGGAAATATGGCTCCTTCAATGTTTTTAAATCCTCAAATAAAGAGTGTCCTAGGCTATGGCCCTTACCTGTCCTGAGTCAGAAAAAAGCAGCCCCCGACTGCCCTCCTGCACGGTCATATCCTTCCTCACACAACCCTTTAAAAAGCTTCCATGGAGGCTCTCATTAGGAGGGATATGACAAGTGGGTAAAATGAATTCTTTTCCCCCCAAAGTCCATGTTTCTTGGTTTTAACTAAGCTATAAGTCTTAGTATTTCACTGGCCAAAATCAGAAATATACTTTAAGTAAAATAAAAGCTAGTATAGCCATCCATTCAATTTTTAAAAGGCTGCTCTATACCAAACTAACTCCATGTGCAAATATAGAACTTAATTAAAATAGTAGATTATAAAATATTAACAGCTGCAGCTATTAAAATTACATTAAACTCCCTTGAGCTAGGCCAACATGATATGAGCCCTCCTTTTTTTTCCTCCCCATTTCGTAAAGGACGGATTTTGGTGTGTGAAAGAGCTCTGTTGTTTTTTTATATTGTTTGTTCCAATTCAAAAATCATGATTTTTAATCACATAAAATGCTTTGCCATTAAAATGCCACCTAATGTTGTAACACACTCTATTTGATTACAAAAAAAATTCATGTTTCTTAGGTGTAAATAATATTCTCCTAAGACATGTTTCTCTTTTTTCCACCCACAATTCACTTTCAGATAGCCTCCACTTTTAGCCTTCTCTGATGAGGGTTTTAAAAGAGTTTATTAAAACGAATAAACTATTGGTAATTGAGACAAGTAAAGAGTTTAAAGGAGAAATACAAGTTTCATTTTCCTTGAAGATTAAAATATTTGATCTTTAGTGCAATAAGCCAAGCAAGCACTTTCTACTCTTAAGAGATCCCACCAAAGAACTCATGTTGCCCGGTTCTTCTTGTGGGTTTATGCGTGAACACACATGCACATGAGCACACATACCTATCTGCACACATATTTACACACGTGCACTCACAGACACACAGACACATACATATAGACACTGTATTTTCACACACTGGTTTTTCAAGTCAGGCTATCGCCTGAATGGTGCTGTGTGTATGATGCATCATGTATGTGGCATGTTGTTTCCATGGGCATATGATAGACATGGGCATCAGACTGAAAAAGACTGGGAAGAAATATCCGGGTGTGTCACCATTGTTAATTAATGCTGCATCGCTCCATGTGGCTCTTTCCATCCTTTGCAATGACTGGAATTTTGACATTGAACATGTATCACTTTTAAAAAGTTGGAAACCTCATCATTTCAGGTGAATTATATATACCTGATCAGAAATTCAAATTGTTTTTGGCCCTGAGAACTCCTAAAAGATGTGCAGTTAAGCTGATTTGTTGTGTTTTCAATTGCAATGGAACTTAACTAAAAATATATCTATTCTTGAAAATAATTTTCAAAGTTTTACTCCAAATATATATGTATGCCACCCACAAGCTAATACTACAAAACACAGGGGGCTCTCTCCTTTTTTTCCTGAACATTTGTAAGTAGCAAATGAACTGATATCCCTGGCATAGGTAGGATGGGGGAGTCGGAGAGAGGCACTGCGTTTCTCTTTCCCTACATTTCCATCGATTACTCTGCAAGCCTGAATGTGTCGTGGGGTGCAAGGGGAGGGGAGGGGGAAACTGTCTCCAAAACCAAACGTGCTGCCGTGGAGTCAATGCCATGGAGTCAATGCTGACTCATCTGTTAAGAAGCAGGAAGAAACCTGCTTCTTGTATTGTCTTTTCTTAACCATCAAATACATTGAAGGGAAAAATATTAAAATAGCACAGATTGCACAAAATGTAACGACTCATCCTTGAAGACCTCCTTCTGCAAATAGGAATATGTAGGGAGGCCATGTTTCCAGAGCGGAATTCATTAGCAATTCAGTGTCTTAAAACCTGGAGGAAGAGAGCAATGTGTTCTAACCTGCTTTCTATTCCCCATCTTCTCCCCAAGCTCATGCCCTATGTCATATATTCCAATACTTTATTTTATTAAGTAAACAATTCTATTTTTTTTCCAGAAAGGCAAGCACATTCTTATGGATCACAGAAAAGCAAGACATAGCTAAGAGGGATGTAGAAATAGTTGCAATACTGGAAGCCAGCAGTAAACTGGCTAGTGACAAGAGACACTAGCCCATAAACAGATAGGAAGAGAGCTCAACCTAGGAATGCAGAACAGCCTTCTGAAATGGCACGGTGCCCACAGGCCCTTAGAGACAAAAGAAGCACTAACGGGCATCTGAATTTGTGGCTCCCAAATGTGGCTGATGGCCATTGTCACCCGGAGAGCTTCATAAAAATATAGAATCCTACCCCCAGTTGATGTGGATTCCGCTTCATTCCTTCTGGATACGTCCGTGTCCTATTTACCCTTTGACAAGAGAAGGAACTCAGGCCCACGGAAAACACTCAACACTGTTGTGTCGAGGAAATCCCAGAGTGGACAGCAGAGATTTAAGGAGACAAGAGAATGGCGGGAGGAGGAGCCAGACAAGGGCTAAATTCAGTTGTCTTCAGTTATCAGACAATAAACTGCTTTATAAATTAGAGGGATAATCAGAACATGAACTTACAGGGTGATGATAAAAGATATGTATGCTTTTAAAGTCCTTGAAGTCTATGGGACACATCCCGACACATGTGCCAAAGGAGAATTCGATTTTTAACAGTTGGTTTCTCAAAAGTAGACCTCCTGGTGCGCTTTTTTTGTGGAAACTCTGGCTGGATTTAAACCTTAGGAGCTGAGCACATAAACTGTTAGCATGACCCAGGGACTCCAAAAAATATTCTCAAAACCATATTCTCTGCCATCAAGTTGATTCCGATGTGGCGACCCTATAGGACAGGGTAAAACTGTCTCAGACTGAGACTCAATCGGAGTAGAAAGCTTTGTCTTTGTCCTGCAGATTGGCTGACCTTGCAGTGCGCTGCCCAATGCGTAATCACTATTCCAGGTAGCTATCCTTTGAAAACAGATGAATCTTCTCTCTTTCAGACTCTCACTTTCAGTCTCTTGCTCATCACTTACTCTGTCCTGCTCACTATTCGGTCTACTCTCTGCAGGATATTTTACCAAGAAAGTAAAGCCTACCCAACCCTTAAAGTTCTCTCAAATTTCAGAGTAAAAGTTCTTTCTTTAATGAAAATTTCCTTGCCTGTCTCAAGTACCTCAGAAAAAAAGTACAGCGAAAAGAAGCAGGGCGATGAATACCTTGCTGGTGTGGGATTCCATGCAGCTTTCAGCAGAAAGGGAAATGATTTGGAAGATAGCGGTGATTTGCCTGTTTCCTTGAAATGCTACTGTGTTGCTAAAAGTGTTTTCTATGCCATATATCTACTGTGGATAAAGTGTGTAGTATTAAAGATTTTATATGTGGCTCATTCTCTCAGTGAATCTACTTGTATATATGTTTGCATGTGTGTACATATGTGCATATATAGATTGTGTTTATATATATATATATATATATATATATATATGAATGGAATTGAAAGATAATGCAATCTTTCCAGAAACATTTTGAAATTTCCTCATGTGTTCACACACATGTGATAATGAATATTTACTGTATAATTAAGTGCCAAATCTTGCAAGAAAACTTTTTTTTAATTTTGCATATGAAAAAATTCAGGATGTTGGAGGGAAGGTGAAAAAAATGAGGAGCTGATAATAAGAGCTTAAGTAGAAAGAAAATGTTTTGAAAATGATGATGGCAACACGTGTACAAATGTGCTTGATACAATGGATGGATATATGGACTGTGATCAGAGTTGTATGAGCCCCCAATAAAATGAATTTTAAAAATTCAGGATATTTTAAAACTTCAAATGACAGTTGTATTATAATTAATATAAAATGTGGTATTATTGCTGTTAGATATCATCAAGCATGTTCTGACTCAGAATGGCACTATGTGTAGCAGAATAAAATGCTGCCCACCCGCTGCCATCACCACGATCATTTCTGTAGTTGAGGCCCTGGCTGCTCAACTCTCTCAATCCATCTCACGGAGGGTCTCGGCCTCTCTCCACCTTATCAACAAAATGAATATATGGTATTTGCTCCTTATGGCATTTCTAAATATTCAATAGAAAAAGAGATCATTGGAAATAGAAAAATTCAAAAACCTGAATTATGTCATTTACAAAATCAAGAAAAAATTTCAGGTAAGATCTGTGCTTGACTATCCAGGATGTATTCATTTAAGAAACGGCTCTGCGATTACAAGGATCTACATGTGACCTCCGCCCTGGGGGACGGACAACAGAAAAGTGGGTGAAGGGAGCCATCGGACAAGGCAAGATATGACAAAATAATAATTTATAAATTATCAAGGATTCATGAGGGAGGGGGGAGGGGGGAGAGAGGGGAAAAATGAGGAGCTGATGCCCGGGGCTTAAGTAGAGAACACATGTTTTGAGAATTATGAGGGCAATGAATGTACAAGTGTGCTTTACACAATTGATGTGTGTATGGATTGAGATAAGACTTGTATGAGCCCCTAATAAAACAATTAAAAAAGGAAAAGAAATATTGATAATATAGAACAATTAAAGCAATGCATGAAAAAGAAACGGTCCTGGAAGTCAATTGATCATTTGGGGTTTGATGCCCAACTCTGATGGTTACTGAGCTCCTTTTGATAGTTTACATGGTATGAAACAGAAGCCAAAGTACTCATGGGAAATGTCCTATACCCTGAAGACAGGAGTGCAGGAGATATTTTGTATGTCTTAATTTAATATCTTAGAAATGATGGCTAGATGCTTCAGGGGTAAAATAGCAGAAAGGAAATAAAAGATAAATTACCTGACCGTCCGTCCCTTTGGAAATCCACGTGATACCATTCTCCATCATTCACTTTCTTCTGCAGGGCTTTTATCTTGATGGTACCCGACCCCATGTCCAGGAGGAGGTAGAGGTGGCCATCCAGCATCTCAATTGCAAAGAAGTCGACTTTTATCATCTGGGGGTGTTTGGCATCTTTTTGATGTCTTGGCTTGCCATGACTAAATAAGATGAGGCCATTTGGCTCCGTGGTACGGAAATCGAATGATATGGAGCCGGTCTTCTTTGCATTCCACTTAGGCAAAGAGATGAAAGATTCAGGGGTTTCAAAGGTGATTGGGTCCAAAGTTGCAACATTCTCACATTTGAATGCCACCACTCCGTGGATCTTCATTTTAGGGTCTCCTTGTTTGGCAAGTCGCGATAATTCCAGTCTTACGTCATTATTTTTATATACAACCTGTGGGCAGAAGACAGCAGTAAGAAACCAGGGCCCCATCTTCATGTCTGAAAGTTGCCATCCGTTCGTGTGACTTGCAAATTGATCATGAAAAATTGGTTACCAAACTCATTCAGGTATATAAAGACAGCATTTTCAGCCAAATAAAATTTGACTAGCAACTGATTAAACAGTAATCATATCAATTTACCGTACATACTCGTGTATAAGCCCAGTTTTTCAGCACATTTTTAGTGCAGTTTTTGTGTAAAATTCGGAGCCTTGGCTGATATTCGGTCAGCTTATGTGTGAGTATATACGTAACTTCATTGGAATAATGTGTGCTCACATACACACACGTAGTTAACTCAAATAATTTGAATAAATATGCATAACATGTTTATTAGAGTATCTTAATTACCATGCAAAGACTTGAGCTTATAAAAGTCATTTTGCTTTTGTCGGAGCCTTTATTTTATTGATTAAATAAAAATATAGCGATTTTTCAATTTTCCCATCACAATTACAAAGTACTTGCAATTGGATAGTTTTATATACTATTCCTTTAAAATGTGCCCCCCTCTTCACATATAGACATGGAAATTGACAGTATGTAAAAATGGAGGACGATGAAATAAGATCACAAAGTAGTTGATGAGCACCTCATTACATAATGACACCGTTATATAACTTCCATCTACATCAGTACATAAAAGCAAAACCACTAAGAATCACTGCCCAACCAAGTTGAGGCATCACCTTAACCAATACAGCCAGTGATACCCTCACCTTGTACCTTGGTGTTTGTCACTGGATGACTTATATCTTTAACACACAATAGAGTTTGACAGTAGATTTTTCACTCTTGTTGTAAATGCAAAATGTAAAATAACCAGGTAGCTGATCAGTGAGTAGTGAGTACATAAAACGTGTTCTATAACCTGTACCCCCAAAGTGTTATTAACTTTGTAAGATAATCACGAGTCAGGAAACATCCTGAATTGTCTCAAAAACTAATAAACAACTCACTGGCCATGTGTTTTCTCTTGCTCTGCTCGGCATGGGTAGTGGCCAGCATGTGGTGTTGGCTTGGAACCCATTCAACTTGTGCGACTGGACTTCCTTTTAGTTTTTAATTTACACCTAAAGCAAGCAATGTTTGTCCTGCGTGTTCATTTTTCAAGGCATTTTATCTAACATGGCTATGAGGTTTCTCATCACTTGTCGGTGGTTTTAGGGCATGTTGTGCTCCAAATAGCACATTAGGTAAGTCCAATTGCTGAGTTCACAATACCATCTGTCTGTCATCATAACAAGTAAACACATCTCTAGGTGTTCTGGCATAGGGATAAAGAGAGAACCATGCCCTTTTCCTAGAAAATACATCTCTGTAAAACTCACTGCTATCGAGCCGATTCCCAAAATGCCTGCTGTGGGTAATTACATCTCTAAAAGATATAGGCCATACTGGTTTTAGGATGAATTAGCTGTCTAGGCCCACATACATTTGGTCAAAATGATATTCAAAATTCTACATCCGCCAACATTGCCAGATTGTTAAATTCATTGATCTGCATGCACAAATATATTTATATAAGAGAAAAAATGAAAACAGAGCTCGTGCCTGACTGATGCTACAAAGTCAACAAGCCAGCACAGCGCTTACTTCTGTATTTCTGTGGCCAATTGAGTGAACAGCTAGCGTGGCTGATGAGCTTCCTGATACGATTTGTTAATAGATGCTTCTGATTTCCAGAATGGTGAAGCATCAAAGCTCTGGAATTTGACACTCTGAGTCACAATCCTAATCTATTATTACCTTTAGATTTCTCTAAGCTTTGTTTTTACTCCGCCACAGGTAAATAATAATAATAATAGCACTAGCCTCACAGGATTATTATAATTAAATCTTTAAAATCTACACCAGTGAGACAATCTTGATAATGGCAATCAATCCAATTCTAAGAATATGGTAAGGTTTTTAATAAATGCCGATTTTTAGTATAATCATCACCACCTATATTATCATGTAATTGACATAGAAATCTTAGTTCTAAATCCACTGTAGGATTTATATTCAGAAATGGAGCCACTCACAAATAAAATTGCCATTTCATGCTTCATATGTGTCAGTTAAATAAGTCCAGTTCTAGGTCTGGTGTTGTGATAGGTTTATTGTGCCAACCTGGTCAATGAACACATGTAGGATTAATTGAAGGGCAGTTTAATTGAAGAGTGGAGAGATAAATGGCTCAGTGAGTCTCGCTTTTCAGTCTCTGGCTCTCAGATGGTCAGAACAGTGTGCGGCTGCTTTAGCCAGTTCCCTGCTTCATCTGGCAAGGCTCACTTCCTGCAAGAAATCCCTGAGGAGAAACCACGTGGACCTACCCTGATGCAGCCCTGGGTGCTGGAGTAGCCATGTGGAGACCCCTGCCAGTGCTGAGGTGTTTACACGTTCACTGACTCGGCTTTCTTCCTGCAGTCGGCATCATTGCATGTGTTTTGTGAGTTTGGGCAGGATTTTGTACATCGGTGTCAGATATATGGGCTAATGGCAGACTTATGGGCTTGGACTGGACTGGGTTAGGATGCTTTCTTAATGTACAATTACCCTTTATATAAAGCTCTCTTATACACATGAGTTTCTGTGGATTTGTTTCTCTAGTCTATCCAGACTAACAGTGGTCTTTCAGTTTACCTTTATCTTGAAGAAGGATCATTATAAAGAACATGGTCTTCCTTATTCTTTGAACAAATAAATATTATGGTTTCATGAACATCTACTGACAACAAAAGAAGAGAAAATGAACTTAAGCATTAACAAAAAAGGAATTAGATTAATTCTTAAGAAAACTTTCTTGAAAGGAGAAAGAGCTATGACACCCCAGGAGAGTTTATTTTGTCGTGCCTTTCTTTGAGAACTTCAGAAGTGGGGGGAGGTGCTTTTTCATGGCTGATTCTGCAAGTTGATAGCCTCTCACCATTACTTTCATGCTGCCCAAGCATGCACTTAAAAAAAAAATGTTACTTTTATTTGTGATTAATTTTTAATACTTGGAAATTCTTTAGCTATAGAGATTGATCCAGAATGAGTATTTTCTGATGCAAGTTTTGCAGATTGTTTTTGCTAATCAATGTTATTATAGTTCCTGTGTAATGGAACCACAATACATTTGAGTGCTTCTGATATGTGTAACTGCGGTAGCAGGCCGGCTGTCGTGCTACGTGAATCTCAGAGCAGACACTGAACACTTCAGTTCTGTGTGGTAGCACACATTTAATGAGATGTACAATCTCTGAAGTTAATTTGTTGCTTTGGGGAAGTGCCTGGATTGAGAAAAACGAACAAACGAGAGAGCTAAATGTGGACGGGGGAATGTCAAAGAGGTGATGTCATATGTCGGCTATATCCCCTCAAAAGAGAAGGCATTTCTACTAGAACCTATGCTTTCTGCTGACAGGAACTGTGCTCACTGTTCCCAGCATCCAGATCTGTGGCTATCACAGGGGAGAAACCCAGTAAATCGTTGTTGACAGTTGACATGTTTTACTTTTTAAAGTCTAGTGTCGACATCAGAGACTATTATTAATAAAGGAAAATACTTAGAAACATAGTTGAAATGCAGCAGAGTGTGGCATCTTGGCCCAATCTGATAACCTAGAAACATACTTTGGGGTGCTTGTTTCTAAAGGCAAACATGGGAACTTCTGTGACCATCCAATATATAAATCGCAAGCCAGCCTACATATTGGAAACCCTCATCTTCAAACTCATCTTCTAGGGGGGCAGTTGCTGGTAGAGCGAAAAACGCCTGAGTGCAAACCCTTCAGAGATGGAATCAGTTTCCTAGAAGCACATTCTTGAGGAGAAGCACAGCCTCCTTTACTCCCCTCGTTTTGCATTCTTTGAGAGGCTGCTCTCAAAGACAGAAAAGCAATTTCGGACAGGCTGGTTGATAGCTCTCAGATTTACACGACTGCTTCATCTGACCCACATTTCATAATTATCCTCCTTTTCTAAAGTTAGACTTTAAAATGACCCGAATGTGCTTTAATTAGAATATGGAGTAGCTAGTAAGGACTCTAAAAATCGATGTGTAAGCTATTTTTTGCGGTTTTTCCTGAAATAATGTGGCATTCAATAATGGACTTACTTTATAGTTATTCATATGTTTTCTTATTATTTATATTGAAATCTATAATTTACTTAATATTTTCAACTTTCCATGTACCCTATCAGCTCTAAGCCTTGGGTGATGGGATTGGGTACTCACTGGGATCTTCAAGAATTTAAGTTTCTTTGGGGATATTGTTTTGTTCTGAAGGGCAATTCAAAATGTTGAGATGCATTTCCTTGCTTCATGGGCTCTTGTCATTAATACAAGAGGGATAGAACCTCTTAAAGAGATTTTACAATGTTTTAAGCTTCCATATAATTTCAGCCCATTGCTATTCCGGTCTTTGTTCTTGATCAGTTGTAAGTATTTTGTGACTCTCCACTACTTAAACTTGCGAGAATACACAGTCATCTGTCTTATGCTTATACACCTAGGCTTGAAATTTGAGGTTAGATGGAAAAAGAAATGGCATATTTTTCCTTCTCTTCCTCTGAGTCTTCCAGTTTGGGGTCTTGGTGCTAAGACATTCTTCCTCTTTCTGATCCATTAGCAAAGAGAATGTCCACCTGCTTTTAAGTGCACACACGTGCCGCAAGGATCCCCTATCTAAGGTTTGTGCAGATGGTATTGAAGCCCTGGTGACCGATGAGAGGCTCTTTCCCAAGGTGCAGGAGGGAGTGAAAGGACTAAATCAGTGGAAACGTAATTGCCACTCAGAGCATGATTAGCCCTTTGTCTTAAATAAACACACACCTATATGCTAACAACATTTTCAGTGAGATTCTTCGGTTAATTCACATGCATTGTTGAGGCTTTACATACATAAGCTAGGATAGTATCGGGTTGCTGACACTTACGCTGAAGTTACAGTTAAAGATGACAAGTCAATATTCCTCTGGTTCCTTGAGGCTTCCTCACCACACCACACCTCACCCTCACCATGACCCCAGTGATGCCTCTCAGTTGGGACTAGACCGGAGCATGCGCACAGGTGTAGCTAAGAGACAAGAGCTCATGACACACAGAGCCCAGGAGCAGGAATGGAAAGGGAGCTACCAGGTGGGGAGGGAGAAGGGGGTGGAGGGGAAGAAGGGGGAACCGATCACAATGATCGACACACAACCACACACCCCTCCAGGGGAAAGAACAATGGAAACCATGGGGAAGAGAGACCGTGGTCAATGTGAGATTTGAAAATAATAATTTATAATCTATCAAGGGGTCATGGTGGGGGCAGGGAAGAGGACAAAAAAGGAGCTGATACCAAGGGCCCATAGAAAGTAACTGTCTAGGAAAGAATGGTGGCAACATATGTACAAATATGCTTGATACAATTGATGTAAGGATTGGAATAAGCATCGTAAGAGCCCTCAATAAAATGAACGCCCCCCCCAAAAAAAAAGATGGCAAGGAAATACTCGATGCCGTGATGACGGCTGCTATAATTATTATTGTTAAAGTTCACGTCTTTGCACAGAACGAAAAGTGCTATCAAACGAAATGCCTTGACAAGGGCAACAGTGAACAGGGCACGGGACAGTTCGTGCTTAACGGAAGCAACCGTGCTCTATGACCAGACAATCCAAAGGATTCGACAGATGGGAGCTTGCTTTCTTATGGTGATATTGATATTACAGTTTATATATATTATATGTATACATATTATTGCATTATATGGTTAGATATACTTAGGTGCTGTTTTAAGAGCTCTTATCTGTATCCATACTTATGTTTACATCTACATATTATTTGCTTCTCAAAAGCATCCCGAGTGATCAGTAACTTTCTCTCATCTTACACATAAGTATACAGAGGTGGCCAGGGTCCTGTCACTCGAATATCTCCTGATGTTACTGTCTAATCCTATCTTTGATTCACCAGGGAGTGGCAGCTAGGTGTTGGGAGCTTTACCCTCAAGGAGCTATTTGTCACCATGCAAATGAGCGTGCCTGCTCTTAGTTACAGGGATACCCCCCCAAGGCAGTTTCCTTCCATTTACCTTCCTCCTCAGATGTCACAATGGAACAAAAGGCTTTCTTCATGCACCAACAGATTAAAGTGTCATTTCAAGTCCAGTTTAATCACAGGGCTTATTTTCATGGGATTTAAGAATTCTGTCAAGTTTCCATGGCTTTATTTTGTTTTTCTGTTTTTCTGGATGGCTTCTTGGTTAAAATAGATCTAAGATGCAGTGAGAACACTTAGAAGAATCTATACTTGATCCAGGCACCTCACTGGATCACAGGGCTTTGAAACAGTCGCTAGGACAAGCCCGTAAGTGAATAGTACAAAGGCCACCTCAGGAAATAGGAAGTAAATGGTGCTATTTCACTGGACTTTGATAATGTCCAAAAAACAAAAAGGAAAAAGTATTGGAACATTCATCCATAATATTATTTACCTACGTGTTCATTTGAAATTGCTTTTCAATTACCACACTTTCAAGCCACCAGCTAAACTGTTTTTATGCATAAACCATGGCAAGGTACTGCAGAAACCACACATTTCATCCCCTCTGCCTATGTTCCTTCTAACAGAACATCAGCTACTGAAAAGAAAACCCCTCAATATTAATTGTCTGCTATTGGTATGCCACTGGTAATATGTAAATCACAAACACATATAGATTGCTCATTATAATATAAAGTAGAATTTGTGTATGGCAGAAACCTGTCAGAGAAGGGAAAGTGAAACATTTCCCGCTAACACACAAGATAGAAAAGGAGTGAAGAAGAATCACAAGACCTGGGAGAACAAGGCAGTCTGTTCAAGTTCTAGCTCATTCACTGAGGTCAAGAGAAATACACACAGGGGCACAGCTCTTAACAGCGTGGCACATGTTTAGATGCAGGCATGGATAGGCACATAAATGGATTACATAGATCATACATGCTAAAATGTAATTACACATATACTAGTAATATTTTATTATCACAAAAATTAGGGCTAAAACACCAAGATGGTTTCATTCCTCATTTGGTAGAAAAATGTAATAAGATAAAAACAAATTTTAGCATTTATGCATTTGGCACACTCTCCAAAGGAAAGAATGAAGCCAAAAGATGTATTTCATTTTTAATTAGAAAAATGAAATAAAAGAAGACTAAAGAGTTTTATAAAGCGATATCCGGGCACCAAGTAAATACATTTATAGGAGCAGTGCAGAAGGAAGGTGGAAACTCTTTTTTTTTTTTAAACAAAACTCTAGGATCCAACCAAGTCTTAGTAAATTTAAAAAAATTGTTTGCTGAACTTAATATAGGGCTGAGAGGATTTAAGCTTTTTGGGAAGTGACACACCATTAAAGTTCCACCTGTAATGTGAACATGTGCACATGAGGCAGGTCTGCATTCAGCTAATTCAAGTTGACAGCTTACATATGGGGCTCACACTACTGTCACATATAGGGTTTTCCAGGGCTACTGTAATCTTGTAACATTAGGTAAACAGAACTTTTTCTCTGAGATGCCATTGTATGAATTAAACCCCCCAGCTTCCTGTTAGTCTATAACAAACTATTTTTGCCATCCAGAGACCTGTTTCCAGCTATAGAAATTTAGTGTGGTGTACATAGGGGAGGCAGAGTAGTATACGCCAAAGAAAGTACATGGTTTTGTAATCACTGGTCAAAGTAGCAATATGCATCTTTTAAAGTAACACTTAACATTAAGAAAATGTAGTTTTAAAGAGAAGTCCATAAAGCTATTTTTAAAGATAACAGATTGTTGTTGTTTTAATCTAATCCTATTCACAGACAATGTACAGATAAATACTTCTACTAAGTATGTTATTACCCCCAGTCTCAAATCATAAAGCTAGTTGGGGGTGGGGATTAGAATGGCATCATGCCATTCATTTAATTTTAGGGGAAAATAATTAAAATTTGAATGCATAAAAAAAGCCCCGTATTTTGTTTATGCTGTCAGGCAAGAACCATTTGTGCTCGGTTACAATCAAAGACACTACATACAGCTTGTTTCTGTAAAGAAGGAAAGGGAGAAACTATCATCTTTTTTCCACCATTCAGCCAAGTCCCCAGCATTGCGTAGACAACATTGCTCACAGTCTACAAAAGGTATCCTTGGGAGCTGAGGGACAGTTTTGTCTCTGAGTTAATAGCTCTATTTAGTGAAGTTTCAAATGACATATGAATATGTGGCAAAAGCCCATGAGCTCTATTAAATAACTTTTTGGAAGTGAAGGAAACACATTCTTACTACGGAACCAAGAGCTAACATTCTGACAAATGGATAAAAGATTGAAGTTGTCGAGGATGTTGTCTTGCTTGGATCCACAATCAGTGCCCACAGAAGCAGCAGTCAAGACATAAACAACACATTGCATCGGGTAAATCAGCTGACCAGATCGCTTCAAAGTATTGACCAGCAAGAATGCCTCAGAGAGGATGAAGGTGCCCCAAGATATTTTCAATCACCTCACATGCATGTGAAAGTAAGACTTTAAATAAGGAAGACAGAAAAATAATCCATGCATTTGAACTACGGTACAGGTGAAGAATATTGAAAGTACCATAGACTGCCAACCCTCCCCCCCAAGAAATATGATTTGAAATACAGAAATATGAAATACAGAAATCAAATATGAAATACAGAAATATGATTTAAAATACAGGCAGCGTGCTCCTTCGAGGCAAGGATGGCAAGACTTCACCTCATGTACTTGGACATGTTCTCAGTAAAGTTCCTTCCCTGGAGAAAGACATGATGCTTCCTAAAGTCGAAGGGCAGCATCAAAGAGGAAGACCCTTACGGATGTGCATTGACACGTGGCTACCACAAGGGGCTGCCAGATGACCATGATGAGCCTGGCACAGGACGGAGCACTGCTTCCTTCTGGTGTAGAATCACTGAGCGTGGGAACGAACTTGATGGCCCCTAACAAGTCACTTTGTAAAGGAATCCCTGGTAATGCAAACGATTCAAATGTTAACGTGAAATGTTGGATTCAAGGCCAATCAGGCACTTTGGAATAAAGAAAGACTGGCCAACGACTTTTAGAGGTGAAATATCCAATCACTAAAAATGCTACCGAGTGTAGTTCTGCCCTGACACGAAGTTCGAGCCCAGCGACTGCTCTGAGGGAACGGAATGGCAGTGTGTTTCCATAGCAGCTGCAGCTGGGGAAACACTCTGGGACGTTCTAGTCTGACCTGTACAGTCACTGTAAGTCAGAATCAAGTCCATGGCCATGGGTTTGGGTTTGAGTGGGGTCGTGATTTTGAAGATGCTCTTGCGTGGTACACACAGTGTGGCATGCTCCTCCCAGCCGTTAGTTGGAGTCCCTCTGGAGGTGCTTGGCAGACAGGATTGGCAACTTGCTTCTGAAAGAAGTTCCCCTCTGCACGCCTGCGTTTGACAGGCGTTAAAATCACTGGAGGACAACTAACAACAGCAATTCCTTAAGGAGGTAAAAAATATAGTGTTTTTTTTAAATGAACTAAAAGATCAGTTATGTAATCACTTAAATGTAGATTATGATTTTGTTTTGTTTGTGTTTCCATGGAGGGGCAAGTCTGATCAATCCTTATGTTAAAGTGAGGCTGAGGAAGACAGTCTCCCAGATGTCCCTGATTTCCGGTCCTGGAGAAGCTTTGGGGATTTCAGTGTTCTGTGTCCTTTCAGCTGTCTTATTAAGGAAAAAAGAAAGGAAGGCGAGGAATGAACTTCCTTTATCATTGGAGCAGGATTAGGAGATGGCCTTTACCATGACAATTCAAAAATAGCCCCTACTAATTCCAAGTTTAAAACGGTGTTGATTTTACAATAATTTGAAGCAAAACATTAAAATTGAAGTCCTAAGAGGGGGAAAAAAAATCTCCGTAATTCCTCCCACTGAGAGTACTTAGAAAGACATCAAAAAAGTTAACTAGCAACAATACATTTGCAATGTTTACTGCTATTTTGCTATGAAGTGATGAAGGTATTTTCAGCGTCAGTCTTTCATGATCTTGCAGAATGTAACACACCATAAATTAGCGTTTCAAGCTTCTATTCCAAGGCAGCATATGCTGTGAACAAGGACAATGAAATGTGGGGTTTATGCAGAAACTTTTAATCCCCTGCCAGTCTGACCGAGGGAATAGGAGCTTCCTCCCTCGCTCTCTCCTCTTTCCATCTTCCTTTCTCCACCTCTCCTGCTGCTGCCTGCTGCCTCCTGTCTTCTCTCTCTTCATGATTTCTTCCTTCACTTCTTTCCTTCCCATCCCCGCTCCTGCCCTTTCTTTCTTCTCCTGCCTTAGTTTTTCTTTCTCTTTCTCACCTTTTCTCTCCCTGCATACCCATTTTCTTTCCCCGTCTTTTACCTTTTCAGAGTCTTGACTCTTCCTCTCTCACTCTCATGTTCCTTCTCTGACTCTCTTGACTTCCACTTCTCACTCCTTCTCTTTTTCCTTCCTAGCAGGAACTTATCTTCCATAAGTAGAAAGATTAGACTTTCTACTCCCATAAAGAGTCTCAGAAACCCACAGTGCCAGTTATGTGTCAGAAGTGACATGTTGGCGGTGCATTTGGTTTATTTGAGTTTATTTTCCCATGAACCAAGGCGAATAGCTGTGAAACAATAATAACAAAACAGAGGCACCAAATATCAAGTCTAGCTCATGGGATGTAATTTTTCATAACTCATGTGCTCTGTGAGGCAGATTCCATCACTGAGTTGCACATTTCTCCAAAGAGAGCTGTTTGTATATAATGTACCATTGAGCATACAGTCCATCTATAATTAATTTTGTTTGAAGTACCCCAAAACATTAGAATTTTAATCTTCTATACCTTTTTATTGTATAACCTTTAAATGTAGACAATCCTTACCAAAAGTAAATTTAATAAATTATTTTATAGAAAATATATATTAGTTGATTAATGTGTATATTAAAGCAAAAATCTAAGTAATCTTCATGTCTGAAAAGTTTTTGATTTGACTAATTAAAAATAATTATTCTAGTCATGTCTATTCTGGTGGTGTAATGGGTTATGTGTGCATTGACCTGCTAACTAGAAGGTCAATGGTTCTAAGCCACCAGCAGCTCTAAGGGAGAAAGCTGAGACTGTCTATTCCTGTAAATATTTTAAAGTTTTGGAAACTCAAGAGGGCAGTTCTACTCTGTCCTGTCTTGTTGTATGAGTCAGAATTGACTCAATGGCAGTGAGATTGTTTGTTTTTGTAAATTTTTGCATATATACCAAGGTCTATTCCTGAGAGTTCTCCTTTTGCTACTGAACTGTTTCTTCTTTCTTAACCAATTCCAATTCACCTAATTATCATAGCTTTAAAAATGTTCCATATGGTAGGCTCCTCATTCTATAGAGTTTAAATGAAATATTCTAAGTTTATATTTTTATCATACAGAGGTTTTTTTTTCTTCATGCACAAAATAAATATTTATAACAGAACTATTTTATTTGTTCTCATCTAGTTTCCCAAAAGCCAGAGCAGGTGACAAATTACACATTCAAACTCATTTAAAGTGTCTTTTGAATAGAAAAATGAAAGTTATGTCTTCCTTAGAATTGAATTCCTGGTATTATAGTATGGTTATTTTTAAAGTTATCTTCTATAAACAAGTGTATCAAATTGTATTTAAACACTGCAGAAAATCTGGCCCCGTGCCCAAACAAAGCTGTATTTACCAGTTGGAGGCCAGATAGACAAGGAATGAAGGCTAGAGAAGAAAGTCAGGAAAAGGGTCGCGGATCCAGTTGGAAGCGCAGTAATTTTATTCTAGCCCTTACCAGGCCTGATAGAGTTCCTTTTGGGCAGCCAGGGCCCAGGACGTATTCAATAGAGAGCAAGGTGGACTCTCTGCGAGAAAGAAGGCAAAACGGCCTCCATTTGCCCTTTGAAAGTGTTTCAGAGAGGTGAAGTGATTTGCCTGAGGCTGCACAGCTGGTAGGTGTGGCGCCCGTAAGAAAGGACAAGGCAGAATCTGATTGCCTGTCTCCAGAGCCTGGACTACTCTATGTCAGGGGTGTCAAACTCAGTTAAAACATGGGCCTTTTGCACAGATAGGAACTGGAAATACAGTGAACTCAGGACAGATAACCCCCCAGGACCAGTGGAGAGAGTGGTGATGGGGGGAGGAGGAGGGAAGGAGAGGGAGAAAGGGGGAACAGAGGACAAGGTCTACACATGGCCTCCTCCCTGGGGGATGGACAGCGAAGTGGGTGAGGGAGA
>NW_022111379.1:22577852-22582024 GCF_000313985.2 Echinops telfairi
GCTGACAAACGTGATGCACAATCGTAATGGCTTCCCTCTAAAAATGTTAACTAGACCTGCCGCTAGGTATGATTCATAACAGCACAGCCCAGAATGCTCTTTTAACCTTTTCGCTATTGGGATCTGTTTACATGATGTGACACTGAGAGTGGCAGACACATCGCTTCTAAACGTCGCGGGAACCGAGTCACAGCGTTCATACCCGTCCACAGGCCCCCAGGAAAGGCACTGGGTCACACGTATACTCGTCTTCAGTAGTTAAAGGGTTAACAAGGGAATTGTGTGTCCGCTATTGCTTCAATCTCCCCTACGTTCTATTTTCTTCATAACAATTTTTTCATTTTATTTCAGAGTATCGCGGGCCACAAAAAATTACCTCACGGGCTGCATGTGGCCCGCGGGCTGCCCGTTTGACACCCCTGCTTTATGTGATTGTGAGGTTTTCTTTCTTAAAATGACGAAACCCTTTAGCAATAAAAAACTCCAGGACCTGATTAAACCTAGTCATCCTGGGATTTCAGAAGTTGGGTATGTAATTAACAGGTTACTCAAATTGTTGATTCCTGGCCTGACTGCCTGCCTTCCCTTCGAAAGTGTACCTCCACCTGAGAGCTATTGATGGAACGAGGACAGTGGTTCTTAACCTCTGGGTGGCGAACCTTTTGGGGGTTGAACGAGCCTTTGACAGGGGCCGCCTGATTCATAACAGTAGCAAAAGGACAGTTATGAAGTATCAACAAAAATAATTTTTGGTTGGGGTTCACCACAACATGGAGAACTGCATTAAACGGCTGCGGCCTTAGGAAGGTGGAGAACCACTGAACTAGGAGAAGCTAGCCTTTGAGAAAGTCAATGCTACTGTTTCCAGCACCACAGTGAAAAGATGTGGCTAAGTAGACTTGCTCCTGAGAAGTTATGTGACTATCAGTTCTATGGTCTTAGTAGTATCTTATGAATGCAACAGATGGTATATATATTTATGTTTATATACTTGTGATGTAGACATACAGATAATTAGATACAAACAGCCCTAGGTTTAAATCGTTGATCTACTACTTAACTAGCTACACAGCCTTCGGCAAATCCCTTAGTGACTTTGAACTAGTTTCCCTCTTTATCAAATGAGGCTAATAAAGCTTATTTTGCTTTAAGCACCTACCAAGTGCTGCTTGGTCTTGGCCATTGAAGGCAAAATACAGAGTGGCCACTACTGTTAGTGGTACAATCTTAAATGTGTAAGAGGGGAAGGTTTTTAATTTAAATAAATGAGTGCTTAAATCTAAGTTCCATATGATTACTTGCCAACTGTTATAACTTTACATGTTGTCTCCCATGAACCTTATATTTTGAAAAACTTCACCTGCCAAACAAATATTTATTAATACTGTTTTATAGTAATAAAGTAATCAAAGGCTTCTAAGTAAAAAGATAAGGTAGTGTCTGTAATCACACTCAGTTGATAGGAGAATAAAAAGGAAAAAAGGAAAAAACAGAAACCAGTTGCCATCAGTTTGCTGACCCTGACATGGGGAGTCCCTGAGGGTCAGAGTTGAACCCAGAGTTCCACAGGGTTCTAGCTGGTCCACGTCTCAGAGTAAATCCTAGATGACGTTGACGCACACGCGCGATTGCTAAATGAATGTTTGGACGTTCAAAGTCACCTCACAAGAAAGTCCAGTCATTTCCTCTAAAATATCTGCTCCGGCAAAACCCTGGGGAATCACAGTGCTTCTCTGACACGCGTGGTATGGCCATGAGTGAAGCTGCCTTTACGGCAACTGGTATTGCCATGAAACGACACACACACCCCATCCCCACTGGCTGCCATGACGCGCTTTTGAGTCCGTGCCATGAGTTGCTGTGAGGAACCATAGAGTAGCCTGTGACCCACAGCAATTCTTTGCACAACAGAAGGAAACACTGCCTGGGCACACACAACTGTCATGTTGGTATGCCGGAACCCGTTGTTGCTAGCACTATGTCAATCTATCTCATCAAGGGTCTTCTATTTTGTTGCCCCTCTACGTTACCAAGCATGGTACCCTTCTCCAGAGCCTAGTCTCTCCTGTTAATGCGTCTAAACGCGTGAAGCAAAGCCTCACCATCCTCGCTTGTAGGAGCATTCTGGCTGTACTTCTTCTGAGACGGGTTGTTGGTTCAGTGTTCTTCTCCCGCACCACAATTCAAATGTACGGATTCTTCTTCGGTCTTCCTTATTCAATGTTCAATTTGGAATCAAACAAAGTAGAGTTTTTTTTCCAGGGTTTCTGAGACTATAGATCTTTATGGAAGCACATCACCTCTTCTTCTCCCATGGTGGCTGGTGAGCTTGAACCACGAGGTTAGCAGTCTAATTTTTCATCGGTAGCACCACCATAACTCCCTGAGAGTAGAATTGAACACAACAAACACAAACAAACCCTTTGGCATTGAGTCCATTCTGTCTCATAGCAATGCTACACAGGGTTTCCAACGCGTTGCAAACCTTACTGAGCAGCTTCATCTTCCTCCTGCGGAGTGGCTGGTGGGTTTGAACAGTGGTAAGCCCAATGCCTACCACACAGCATCACCAGGGCGCCTTTGATCGAAGAATAGCTAGATGCAAATCCCTGTGATATTTAGTGTAAGTGCAAGTAAGTATGTGGCATTTGCTAGGTTTGTTGAAATATTGCCCATATATAACTGCTCTTCATTTCTAATTTCAAGAGCCCCCCAAAAGTGTAGAGACCCTGGGTGGGAAACTGTTGTTTTTCAATTATAACTCCTAAGCACTGGGGTATTTACTTTTAAAGCTTGTTTAATTATTTCCTCTGGAAGGCCCCGGATGCTTTAGATGTCAGATGGGTTGTGCCTTTTGCCAGGGGTTGCTTAGTTAACTGCTTATTTAATGAATGGGGCTTTATGTGCAGCTGAATTTCTCATGGCACATGTTAGGAAATTCTTGGCAGCATTTAAATTGGAGAACTGAGAAACATATTGGCTCTACGGAAGCTTGATCAGCTTCTAGGCAGGAGCAGGACTACTGCCAAGGAAAATTCACTAAAATAAAAAATGCAAAGACCAAAATCACACACAATCCAAGGAAAACTGGTGTTGGTGTCCAACATTAAATGAATGTTGCCTCATGACATCTCAGGTGGCCGATGAGTGGAGGAGGGGGAAATACTTCACAAGAGCAGGAGAGAAACAAGAGGGGGCCACGCTACTTCAGGGGCAGATGATAGGCTTAAATTCCTTGATTGCTGGGGAAATTCAGTTAGCTGCTAGGAAGAAGGAAATTGAATCGAATGCATTTTCTCATTTTTTTCCCCTTAGCTTTTGGTGAACTGTCTAAAGGTATATTTATAAATTTAGAGAGCTAGAATTCATTCATTCATTTTAAGTAAGAATTAAATAATAATTCTCACCATCAATCATTAAATAATTTTAAAGCCACGGCCGTTACTGTGCATCCTAGTCAAAATAACCAGATGGTTACATTTTTTAAAAAATCACTTGGCCAGGGACTTGGACGTAATTTGGGCTCTGGCTGCCTTTGGCTTTTCTCTGGAGATTGGGAATAGGAACATGCCCTCGGTATGTTCTCTAGGCTCTGAAAAGTACTAAGGCCGTGAACAATTTTGTGTTTTTCACCCTTTCCTCTGTAGTCATATGAGAATGATGGGAAATGACCCATTTATAAGGCAACCACAACTTCCTTTTATTTTCTTATTCATCATTAATCTTCAGGATGACTCAATTTTCTCGGTAGCAACTATAAGAGGGTCTTAAAAAACAACAACAAAAAACCTGAAACCCCAACTTTTGAATTTCCCTCATAGTAGCTATTGGAATGAAAGTCAAGGTGTTGGGACTTTTTCATTCTATTTTCAAGTCTTCCATTAATTATGTGAATATGAACAAATCCTTATTAATTTCTTTGACTCTTCAGAGGGGATATCATTTGTTTTACTTCCTATACAATCTTAAAATTGCTACCGAATTGGATTGATATGCATAATTATTTAAGGTGGATTTAAGATGACTTATATTCATAACTAGAATTTATATCACATCTGAGGATAGTTGAGCAGACAATGTGAACTATATATATTGATGGAGTCTATGTCAGGTGCTGAACCAGGAAGTAAAGATGCAAGGAAAATAAAGACCTAGACCTTGGATTTGCCTGG
>NW_022111379.1:22583538-22595990 GCF_000313985.2 Echinops telfairi
GTTACAAGAGTGGGCTCAAACATGGCACAGCTTTGAGAATGGCACAAGACCAGGTTGTATCCCATTACGGTGAACATAGAGTGGCTGTGAATCAAATCGCCTCCGCACATCTAACAATGATTACGCTCAAAAAATTATTGGAGTTAGTATGGCCTCACAGTCATATAACAAACACCTATCTGGTTGAGATGGCTTTTGTTATTTGTGGTATTGATTGTGCAAGAGTAGAGTGCCACTATTTTCCTAAGTACAGGTAACATCGGGTTTTATAAGGCCACATTCTACTGATAGGATTCCTGAGGGCAAACTGGTTAAGTGCTAGGCTGCTGTCCCACATATTGAGAGGCTGACCGTTCGAACCCACTAGTGGCTCTGCTATTACCTTCTATAAAAAGACAGCCGAGGAAGCCAGTGGAACATGCCTATAGTGCCACACAGGACCACAAGACTGCTGGGTTGGGTGTGAGTCAGTGGCATATAACTACGGCATTCCACTGGGTGGTCCAAATGGTTTGAGCTAAAGCTAAAACTGCTAAAAGTTTGTGGGTTGAATCCACCCAGTGGTACCGCCAAAGAAGGCCTTGATGATTTGTTGCCATAAAGCTTAAAGCCTAAGACCCCCCACACGAGCCTAGCAACTATGGGACAGTTTCATTCTGTAACGCACGAGGTCCCTACGCATTCCAACTCCTCGAGGGCAACAGGGTTTTTTTGTTTCGTGGTGTTTTATTCTACTGAGGCAAAAATTGTACTTATAGTCCCCCTTTTTTCCTCTTCCCCAGTATGTCAATAAATAGACACAAATAAAGAGATTGGAGACCCCGAGTCTCCAAAAATGGCAATAAAAGGAAGTAGTCCAAAATGCCATCTAACCAACAGAAATAGATTCAGCTAATGGACATCTCCAAAGTCCATTTTATGAGCTTGCCAGGCGATTGTAAGAGGATGTCTCTTAGAACTGCCGGAGATGCTGCCTTTTGTCAAGAAAATGGTCTGAAGGAAAATTTGGGTATGCACCAAAAGCTTCGGTCTTCAAGGACTTTTCAATTTCCTCCAGTTTGCAAGTTTGGAAACTGAATAGTTCAGCATATCTCTAGTAAAAAATCATCTCCCAAGGCTCCTTTTCTATGCAGGCAAAATCAAATTAACTTCAAACAGAAGAGGTTAGATGCATACATAAAGGAAGTATCAAACTGTAACATCATCTCACTCCAGCTCTCTAAGGTCCCCTAATATCTACCCAGGAGAAAAATCCAAATATTAACTTCACCCAAGATCACTCGGCAAAATCTAAGGAGAAGCGCAATTTCCAAAGGGAATGGCATTGTGCCAATTGCTCCACTGCACTGGCAGGGATTCCACTGACGACACTCTAGCTCCCTGGGCTTCTTCTTAATACTTGCTGAAAGCCAACAGGAGCCCAAATTCTGTGCACAGCCCCCAGATTTGTGCAGTACCTTTGGCTTGCTACTGAGAGAGTCATTTGAATCAGGGGATCCCCGAGTTTGGCTGTAGGAGCTGAAGTGAAGCTCAGTAACCTCTGGGCCATGCACTGCTGCTGGAGCCCCACAATGCTTCCCCCAGCAATGATGCATTGCACTAATATGTGCTGTGAGCACACTTGCTGGGATGTATTAGAGCAATACATCACCTAAGCACTTTAGCTTATGTGATGCATTGCCACACAAGGGAGAAATGGTTGCCAGCAGTAGATCTCAAAGACTTTACTTCTAATGTTTTGTATTAAATGGCACTTCTATTACCATCCCTTTTTTTGGTGGAGGGGTGGAGGGGACGAAGCGTGGACGATATCTTTTAGTCATCTTTTTGGTTGGCCTTTGGGATTCAGTGCTCTCCTCCATCATGAAAAGTGTTCTACATGTGACCTCCTCCCTGGGGGATGGGCAACAGAAAAGTGGGTGAAGGGAGACTTCGGACAGGGCAAGATATGACAAAATAAATATTTATAAATTATCAAGGGTTCATGAGGGAGGGGGGAGGGAGGAGGGAGGGGAAAAATGAGGACCTAATGCCAGGGGCCTAAGTGGAGAGCCAATGTTTTGAGAATGATGAGGGCAATGAATGTACAGATGTGCTTTACACAATTGATGAATGTATGGATTGTGATAAGAGTTGTATGAGCCCCTAACAAAACGATTCAAAAAAGAAAGGAAAAAAAAAAGTGTTCTGACGGCAGCTCTTTCTTAAGAGGAACCCTGAGTAATCGAACTTCACTTTAGAGCAACATGAACTTAACTAAGAGGCCTTAGAGCTCGGCTGTGCAATCAGCCCTGAAATCCAGGCCTCGGCTCTGGTCCTGGCTGCATCTGCCTGCACATCATGCAGCAAGTGCAGACCCTGGGCTGGTACCACAGGTGCATGCACTCTTACTTAATTTCTCTGCTCCGGTCAAGGGCATTTTCTGCAAGGCTGTTGTGCACAGCACACCATTCCAATCCCTCTTTTCACTGTCTACAGAGATTGGATGAAGTCAGAGAGTGACTCTGAGAAGACTAGCCATTTACAATTTCTAAAAACAGGGAAGAGAGCTTTTATTGTCAGATCCTTCGGATCATGCAAACGATGCTTCTAGTTGCATGTTTTATGAGGGCAGCGCCCCAGCTACTCTGTCCCCACGTCTGACCTGTTCGGTGATATCATCATTCGGCGCTTTAATGGTCATGCTTCCCTCTTACTGTAGGTCTAGCTCATCAGCACATTTTTCATTTAAAGCCAAGCATGATCTCCTTTAAATGTAATTCTCTTCTCTCATAGTCAGATATTAAATTCCAACTAATAATGGTAATAATGACAGTTCTTCCTTAAGGAAGTGTTCTCACCTATAAACCTTGCTTAAAATTCACCAATGACAATGCTCTTTATTTCTAAAATATTTAAGAGAGAGAAGGGGAGAGAGAAAGAAAGGGGTAAAGGGAATAAAGGAGGGAGGAATAGAGAGGAGAGGGAATGAGGAAGAAGAGAGAAAGAGAAATAATTTGACTTATAATAGGACGTAGCAGTGCATTTAAACTTGATTAAGTGTGGTAAACTTAACAGACTCATTGTTTATACACATCTTTTGACAAAGCTCTATATTTCAAAGAGATATTCACTGTCATAGTTTATACTATAGTGTTTTCTAAACTGGGTTAAATTATATTGATTAAAGAGTCAGCCTTTTATTTTGAAAAGTACAAATATGAAATGTTATTATAGTTATTTTGGTGGCAGTTCATAGCACATTTCCATCTCGTTCATAACCTTGGTTGGTTCTTTCAGACATGGCTATATATTAGGAAGTCAAAGGCAAAACAAAACTGACATCGCTTTTGTAAAATTGCACTTCAAACCAAAACAATGGCAGAACGGATTGCTTCCTGCTGGATCTTCTTCCCCCCTGAGGAGCCCTCCCTTGGAGCTCTGACTTCTGAACACTGTGCTGTGTGTCCTCATGTTTACCACACTCCTGCTGATCCTACTTGTCATGTTAATGCATTCGTATTCAGCAGCCGTGTTCTCACCCAGTACGTGTCTATATCCCCATCAGAGTAAGTGAAAACAGCTAAGTACCCATGGGTTGTGAATGATCTGAGCCATTCGTGTGGTTCAGCATCTAAAATACACCGTGACTACAACCATGGCCTTGAGGCTAACAGTGGTAAAGATGGCATAGGAGCAGCCAAGCTGTGGTTCCTTTCTCGTACCCGCCCACTAGAAGTCAAAGGCAACCTAATTGAAATAAATTTGAAGAAAAAGTTGCCACAATATATACAGGCCTCTTAATATCACTGACTGGTATTTAATTTATTTTGTGTAGAAGCTTAGTTGCACCACTTTCTGAGGGGGACCACAGAAACTAAATTGCAAGCACAACACAAAATCGTGATGCTTTCAACGGGGAGCTCCAGCTTTTAAGAGAGAAAAATGATAGTTAAATTTGGAATCAACCAATAAGCAGATCTATAAACGCAAACCAAACTCACTGTCATTGAGCCAAATGCAACTCCTGTGTTATGGGATTCCTTAAATCTAATCAATAATGTGTAAAAATGTGCAATGGTTTTATGTAAATGTACCTATTGTTTACCATTGAGTTGATTTCAACTTATGCTAAGTAACCCTTTGCATGCACAGAACAACTGCACAGTGTTTCCAAGACAATGAAATTTCGAAAGAAGATTGCTAGGCCCACCGTTAAGGCAGTTCTGGGTGGATTTGAACTGCTATCCTTCTGGCTCATAGTTCACTACTTATCTAATTGTGCCAACCAGAGACTCTTGAGTTCAGTGTTCATGCACAAATACATATTATAAAACTTGGCATACATTTTCTAAATCATATTTAAATGTAGGTTAAAAGGCAAATAACTTCAAATCCTACCTAAGCAAAGAAGGGATTTTCCTTCTGTTTTGATAAAACCATTTAAGGGTAAGATTTGGTACTGCCACATTGCAACATATTTGGGGAAATGATGATGAAGAGGTCTCACGGGCCAGAACAACTCCAACTCCAACACTGGAACCCAGGCCAGACGTCATGGTGTTTTCATCCTTAGAACCCATGGGCCAAGTAAAGCACATGTTCTATTTCACATAACTTGCACTTTTCTGGGTTTTTTTGACTGCAGGAAAACAGGGTCAAAGGCTCAGGACAAGGCCAGTTCCCAAAAAGGAGGGCTTCAATGTCCAACAATTGATGGGCATAATTAAAAGTATTGTTATAATCTGCATTTTCCAGGAAGCCCATCACTTTTTTTCCATAATTTTTTTGGAGATAATTATGGATACACATATAAGTATATAGAGAAATATAGACAGTCCATGTGTCCATTGCTCAGGTTCTCCAAAAAATAACATCTTGCAAAACTAGTGTTCAATATCATCAGTATATTAATATTGATATATTCTACCAATCTTCTTTAGATCTCTCAAGTTCATCTTCATTTGTCTGTTTTGTATATTTTGTTTCATGCAAATGTTATCACCTGTGTAACTTTCTGCATCAACCATTCAATCTTACAACATTTTTGAAAATGTGTGTTGCAGATAAATAATAGAAAAAGATGCTGAAATATATTTTTATTAAACTCTTACATCGCTCTTTGAGAATCTATAAATTGTTCATATCATGTAATTTTACTGTTGTTATTTTGATTTAGTATCTCTAAAGAATTTATGTGATATTCAGTAGGCACCAGCTGGGCTGCTATCCCCGTGGTCAGTCGTTGGAAATTACCAGCCACTCCTTAGGAGAAAGATGGGGCTTTCAGCCTGGGAAAGAGTTACAGCCTCAGAAACCCACAGGGACAGTTCATTCTGCCCTGTTCCGTAGGGTCACTATGAATCAGAATCGGTTCAATGGCAGTGAGGTTGGATTTTGGAGAGAAGAACTGATAAGGAGGACTAAATTCATTCTCCTATTCTTCACCTTCCCTAACTCACTCCCAAGAAAGACTTAGAACATCTGGGCCTACCTGAGTGCAGTGTCTTTGACCCATCACTTCTTTCCTTGAGTGCAGGTTCTACATTCAGAATTTCTCTAGCTTAAGCCACAGTTCCAATTATGACATCCCTTTCTGCAGGATTATCCAAGACATTAATATTTTCTAAGCCAAATACTCCTAATCTTTATATAAGAAACGCTACTCACCAAGCTTGAGATTGAGTGAAAAAAGTACCTCATTTTATATCATTTCTTCACATACCAGGCAGGAAAGGTGCCATTTGGTTTACAAAATAAGGAGAACGACTGATCCTCGTGTATTGCTTTCAGAGATAAGAAATCTTGCGAGGAACTGCTTTCATTTTATACTCTCTGCCTCTATAGGTGGCATAAACCTTCACTAGACGCCCCAACACCTGCAAAGGCTGAGCGAGTGAGCCCTGGTCTCATTCTGACCGTGAGGGAGGGGAAAGTGAGGGGGAAGCTCTGTGTCTGCTGGGGAGCACACCACACATCCCAAGCTGTGTTCTTGACAACAGCCTCTCCCCAGTGCAGACGTCTCACCAAGAGAAAATGGGTATGATAGCATGATGGAGTGTGAGCAAACAATCTCCCATGGGATGGCCACGCATATCATCCTTGCCTGGCGTGTACATCAGATGACGGCATGAGGTCACATGGAGAAAGAAATATGTTCTGATCATGGGCTGTTAGGACACATGGTACATAGCAGAGTGTATGCTTATGGGAAATGTTATTGATGTGCTACTGGTTTCTTTCCCTGGTACTGTGCTTTTCCTATGACGTTTGGAAGCAGATTTACTCTTTTTTCATATCTTTTCTTCTTTCCTTGCTATTCTTCGAAGTTTCGACTAGCTAGTTACATTAAGTAAATACTCAAGAAATATTTATATAATTAATTCACGCCTAAGCTCCACTTTTAAAGAAGAAAACTTGTGCCCAGAGTTTGACAGAACAGCAATAACAACAATTAAAAGAGTTACAAAACATACCAGCAAGTTATAGCTTCAGTACTGAAAATTCTCCAAAACGTGATGCTGAATGGAATTTATAATTCTAGTGCTGTTGTTTTCTGATAACACCTTTTTTTCCCTATAAATGACCCACACCCACAGCCTCCGGCAAAGTTAGTCACAGGAATCTTAGTTTCAATATGGTTTGGGGGGGAAAAGAGCATTTCAAAATCATTTCACATTAATTCATCACAGGGGTGTTAATTAATTAATTAATTGTGGTCTGAAAATATCTATAATTACTTAAAGTGGTTACTTGCTTGACATGAGGAACTGTATTATGATGTTCTCTAAAAATAAAGCTAAGAAGAACTGTTGACAAGAAAATTCTGACTCACTAATTTCTCTAACAGATGCTGGAAGAGAGGGCAAGAAGTAACAAGGCTCCCAAGAGGAGGTTGGAAAGAAGGAAAGGGGCATGCACTGGGACAAAGTCCACCCACGTGCCGTACTCAGCACATTATGAACACCTTGGACAGGGAAGCTCTGAACTCCGGTGCAGTGGGATCATGGGAAGCCATTCATCTATCCCCCTCCATCTGTGGCCTGTCTCCTGCATGTCCCTGAGCAGAATGGCTTGAATCCTCTGCTGTCATTGCAGGTCCTGTACTCTTTACACTATTGAGCCTAGATACTCATCAATACAACTAAATAAATGAAAGATAAGTCCCTGGAGTCCCCAGAGGATTCCAAAAGTGTAGCTATGTCATAATTAAAACATAAATAATTTAAAATTAACTCTAATCCACTTCTCCATTAGACAGTTATGTGAGGTCAAGGACAGATGTCTAGCCTCGTGAGAAAAAAAACACCCCCAAAACTAAGGAGCTACATTCCATACTGTCTTCAGCAGATAAATGTATGCTACGTTGTTAAGCAAGACCAGATGTAAAGGAACTCAATAAATGAAAGGCAGTTTAAAATGAAATTGGAAAATAAAATGAAATTGGACTAGTTGTGATCACAAGACACGATGCTGAGATTATGAAGCAGAGGGATTAGCAAAAGTTTCTGGCCGCCTTCCGGGCAGAAGCAGCAGCTAGCTGTTTGCCAGGGACAAGAAGGCACTCAGTAGAGAATGGTAGAGTCAGAAACTCAGGCCTTCCGGTCGATGCTGACTCATAGCGACCCTGGCCCTATAGGACAGGGTAGAACTGTCCCCAGAGAGTTTCCAAATCTGTAACTCCTTACGTGTGTAGAAAGCTTCATCTTTCACCATGAAGTGGATGGTGGTTTCACACTGCTGACCTTGTAGTTGGCCACGGAAAATGTAATCCACGGTGTCACCAAGGGTAGAGTCAAATGCAGTTATATTTAAGAGCTCAGAGAGCATGGCTGATATTCGTATAGTTATTGAGGGTTAAATCTGAAACTATAAATTCGTTTCAATGAAGCAAGTCCAGGGGTAGGGCTAGGCCACGGTGGTGGGGGTGGGGAGGAAGAAGAATGATATCACAAGATAGCAACTGCTACATCCTGTATTCTATACCGTGGGCTCTATGACAGCTGGCACTCAATGGGACAGCCTTGTTGATGTGGGTCTCCTAGGTTTTCCACTTTGACAGGGTGAACTCTTGGCATGCTTCTATCATTCTCTATTAATGAAAAATACTTGAGGTTTTCCAAAAGTGTAGTTTTACTTCAGTCTATCACCAGAGAAAGATGATAGACTCTCTCGTGAAAATGAGGTACCGTTGGTTCGGATGAAAACATTAAATTTTGATTTAAATGGTCTTCCATTCATAGTAATCCAACCTTGTTAGTCTACAAGAAATTTGGTTTGGTTTTTCAAATGTTCTTCTTAACTTCAGCGGTAAAGGCTTTCTTGATATAAATAACAAGTTGGTTAAAAATATTAGCTTTGAATATGACATTCTCATACCACGAAATTTATGGGCTTGAAAAATAGGGCATGCAAATAATTACCCAACAGATGGAAGGAAACAATAAACTAGAATAAAAGAAAGATAGCAAACAGGAAACAAATACAAATTGTGAGAGAGGAAAATGCAGGAGCACAGTTACAATCTACACGCTTAACAGTTACTCAGTTTATCTTTAATCATAGTTTGGGGTCAGCATTTCAGAAATCTGTCAAAATGTCAGAAACACTTGGTGTTGTGTTTATGACTAAAACATTAATAGCAATAATTCTTCGTGACTATTTCCAGTAAGTTCCAATGTCCCAACTCAAAATATACAAACTCTGACCATTGGAACTGAACCTTTATTCACTCTACTTACTGATTTCATTGCCTGTCACGCACCTTCAAAAACGCGTAAGTTCCCATCTCAATAATTTTCTTCAAGGAAAATGTACCCTGGTCTCTTGCATTTTTCCTTCCCTCTCTTCTCTCTGACTCCGTTATACATTAGTTCCATTCTTTTTACCCTCGCCTGCCCTTGAGCTGATTAAACTATTCACCCTTCAGGACTGGTATATCAAGGGTAGAGCCCTGGTGGGAACCACATGGCACAAGGTCAGCAGTTCGAAACCACCAGCTGCTGGAGATGGAATGATCTTTCTACTCCTACAAAGACTTGAGTCTCGGAAACCCAGAGGGGCAGTTCTACCATGTCTTGCAGGGTCACCATCAGTTGGCATCCACTTGGTGGCAGTGAGTTCGGTGGTTCATTTGTTTGTCTGTCTGTCTGTATCAAGGTTAAGAAGCCTCACTAAACACATGACCCTGGGTCAGTCCTCTGATTTTCCACAGCACAAAATTTACCCTCATCAGAGGACAGACATTGGTGTATTGCACATTGTCTTTTCATGTGTTTCCATGATGAATTGTGTATTTATTTTGAATTTTAAATAGGTGGGATAAATTTGGCAGATGACCGTACTCACAAAATATTTCCAGGTTGAGTAAACAGCCAACATTTATTGATAAGCTTCTGTGTATTAGAACTTACTGAAAACTAACAAAACACCAAACTCACTGTTATCCAGTTTATTCTGCCTCACAGCGAGCCTCTATTGGAAGCATATGATGGTAAATCTTTACAAGAGCAAATAGCTTCAATCTTTTCCCCAAGAAGCTGATGGTTGTTTTGAACCACCGACTTTACAATTGGCAATTCAGTGCCTAATCTCCAGGGCTAGAACTCAGATTGAGGGTATTATGATGAATTAGAAAAATTGCTAGAGTTTCACAGAATCTAGCAATTCTTTCTCTAAAAGATACTATTTTGAGTTTAAGGGCCAGAACATAGGTCTCAGCTTGAACCATCCATCAAGCATGCAGGCTGAGTGAACATTCCTCCATCACTCGTCCGAAGTAAGAACTAGACTCCTAGTGGCTAAAGTACTATATTAACATCATTGTACATAGATTCCCACTGTATCTTATATGCTTAAATGACTAATTTGTACTTCTTATGATGAGCTAGACATTTAGTTGGGGTCCAGTATAGGAGTATGTCTGTTAAATGAAATCCATGGAATTGCCATCATTCTAATGTCTTTTTTCACTGTCAAAGACACAGAAAGGTGGCGTCCATTTAGTATGCTGCATTGATACGACCTAGAAAAAGTCGGGTTCCAAGTTTTGCTCACTGACTACTTTTGAAAGAGAGCACGAAAATGTGTATTGGACTCAGCTCAGAGAAAACTTCCCTATTAATCTCTAAAGTTATTGGCTTCAAAGATGTGCTACCTTAAGAAAGTGCTTTCGCTTTAGTTCAAGGCAAGGTGAAACCTATCCTTTCCGTTCAACATACTAAAGAGGGAAAACACCACGTTGTTAAGGTGACCCTATGCTCTTACATTTCTGGGTCAGTCTTGATCCAATAGTCTCTCCCATAAATGCACTCACACTTGTCAGCTGCCTGTGCAGATCCTTTTTGTTTGGTTGGTTTTTGTTTTTTGGTGTTGTTGTTGTTTGAGAAATACGGATGCTGTAAATGTTCTACTTATTTTCTATTAACCAAAGCACTGCTTGTATGTTTTAAGTTCTTTTTGAAGAAAGCAAGGAAACATTGAGTAACTCATGGCAGAGAGAGTGCCTATGATGGCTCATCCTGTTCTGGCATCAGTGGATCGGCAATGTACAGGTAGTGGAGCAAGTGGCCACACGGTCCCTTTATCAGAGAGATAACTTAACTCCGGAAAACAACACGAGCGCTCAAATTCGGTGTAGGAAGAGAAGGATGAGCACTGACATCGGGAAAAGAGTGCGGTTGGTTGGGTCAGACTCTTGAGCCGCAGCATCTCTATGTACGAGTCAACCTGTAGGACAAGTTCCAACTGCTGCATAAGGTTTCTGAGGCTATATAGCTTTATGGAGGCTAACAGCCTTATCTTTCTCCCATGGAGAAATGGGTGGGATTGAACCACTAACCCCTCTATTAGCTGTCTACAGCTTAACCCACTGCACCACCAGGTCTTTATAAATGTGTGACAATGTGACAGAGATTTCTGAATCTCAGACCCATGGATAGAAATAGCCAAATGTCTAACAAAAGAAACAGGTAAAGAATTCTGGAGATGTTCTTAAATCACTGCTCCTCCCCCTCCAAATTAATCTACATAGCTCACTCTCTTTCCACAGATTCTGTATTTTTGGGTTTTTTGGGGGGCGGGGGGGGGGGCGGAGAAATACTGGGCCAGACGTTAAGGACATGGGTCTTAGTATCATATCTAGATGAAAGGCCTCTGTGGAAATGGGAACAATATGGCTTTAGACACATTATTTAAATTTTCTAAACTTTTGTGGAACGGGGATACATTTGTTCAGTAGTGTTGGAGTGAAGGTTACATTTTTAAAATGCTTATGAAGATGTGTATCTAGTACAAACCCCCACCCATTATCTGAAAACAGAAAGTTCCTGTAAAACGCTTTGTAAATTGAACTGACATAAAGCAAAGAAGCAATTACCTGCTACAAGAAAGTTATTTTTAGTGTTTCTTGACCCCCCAGAAAATGCACCAAATCATACTAAAAATCTAAAAACCCTAAAGTGACATTAACTAATAGGGAGATCACACAGTTCAAAGTTATGAAGCTTGATGCTAAGATGCTCAACGTACTTCCTGGGGAGAGAAGTCCCCAAGCAGGTGGCGACACCACTCCCACTGCCAGAGTTCAAGCTGCCTCTAATAGCTCCCTGCAGACAGTGTGGAATGCCAGTTCCACTTTTGCCGTTTGTCCTGCAAACAAAAACCCTCTTGAGAGTTCTTCCAGTTAGTAAAAAGAGGCCCTAACGGAAGCCTTGCATAAAAGCAAAGTGGCATAGAGAACATCAGTGTTCTTCGTAAACGGGAGCTATGTACTTTTTTCTTTCAAATAAAAATAATCCATATGACCCTTCGTACCTGCCCACAGAAATAGTACCATGATTCACTGACTGGTTTTCTTCTTCAGTGACTATTTTCATTGTTGATGAAGCCTTTGGAAGAAAGCAGCCTTGTCTTCATGCCGATGATTCATTCATGCGGACAACTTTAGGGAGGGCCATGGCCTTTGCCTTTTAGTGACGCGCTAAGTGGTAACTTGGGGAGATGCCAGTCTTCTAAGAGGGACTATTCAACTTTACTTGGTAAAGCACTCATTCTGGTAGGCGACAACAAATTTCAAACACCTCCTGAAATAAAGCCATATGCATTTTCTATCTGCTAGAAATAGTGGGCCGGTGACATGTGTTCACAACAAGAAAGCAACTCCTTCGTAAATGGACTCTCACCCTTACCTCTCTTACCCAACTTCTCTTCCTTTGCACCTGCCATGGGCCTACTCACTATCTCTACAGCAGCCTGGCCCACTCAGCCCTCACGGTGTTCGCACCGGCGCTTCTCTCGGTTTAGCTCAGGCTTCCATGTCGTCATCTCAGTGGAATAGTCTGTGCACTTGGAAAAGTGTGACCACTTCGGACTCAGGAACATTCTTCTTACGTTTGCTCAGAAGTATATACCATCCGCTGCTTCTCTCTACACACACACACACACACACACACACACACACACACACACACACA
>NW_022111379.1:22596731-22599279 GCF_000313985.2 Echinops telfairi
TGTATTAGTATTTTTGGAACCATGGTTTCACCAGAAGGTTTTCTCCACAATGGAAAATGGTACAGAAAGTTAGCTCGTGGTGCCACAAGTGTGTCCAATGAAAAGTCTTTTTTTTGTGTGAGTAAAAGATGACTTTATTTTTATTTATTTATTTTTAAAAAATAATCATTGAAAAGTCATTTTGCATTAAACTCGAGCTCTTTTCCACTCGTGAAAGTGAGCGTTCACGGGTTTGCATTGCGATCATTTCCCTCATCAAGGGAACTGAAGAACGTGTAAGCTCATATCACAATAGAAGTGGAAATCAATTTGGAAATTTAGAAGCATGAACATGTGTCTAATTAAATGCAATTAATAATGAATTTATATTTTAATATAAATTACCTATCTGGGAGATAGGTTTTATGAACATTCTTGGGTTCTCAGAGTATATGTTAGAAAACCAACTGGGCATAAATATGGTTGTAATTGGTGCCGATATATTGTTTCCATCGCTGCACTAGGAGACAGAACTTCCAAAGGAGAGAATGTGCTAGAAAAAACTTACAACCCAGGCTCTGCGGTCAGCTTCATCTCTGCCTGGCTTCTTGACACAGGGGACAGCCTCTCACTGTCTGGGTATGAAGGCTGTGTTTCCTCAACTAAGCTTAACAAATTCTCTTTGCCTTGATTTCTTCATTGGTAAAATGAAAGTGGCAATCCCTGTTTTACTTAATTTACGGAGTTGCCTGATTGCTCTGAACACATGGGACTCACATCGCTGGTGATGCAGGAAATTATGAAGCGTCATTTGAAACATGTATTTGATTCCAATTTATAATTATTTGGATGGTTACTGACAGAAGGAATCCTGGTAGCATAGTGGTTAAGAGTTGGTCTACTAATAGCAAGGTCAGCGGTTTGGAAGCACCAGCCAGCTCCTCATGCGTGAAACTCACAGGGGCCGTTCTACCCTGTACTAGAGGGTCGTTCTGTGTCAAAGTTAACTCGATGGCAGTGAGTTCTGATAGTACTGACATATACTACTAAAGCTGGCATGTTGACATTGCAATTTCCTGGATAACACTACATAGAATAAGATTAATTAATTTTGAAACTAAATTAGGGATAGGTGTAAATTTATAAGTAAATTATAATATCCAACTCACTGCCATAGAGTTGATTCTAACTCATAATAACTCTATAGGTAATCCAAAAAATGGCACAATAGGAAAAATGGTATACAAATAACTGCGATGTGGGAGAAAATTTTGTGAGACTAGATTACGATGGTCTGTTAATGCTCATTCCAAAATTAACTGTGGGAACAAGGATAAAATGGTATTAAATTTAAGATAAACAAGAATACAATATAAATTTAAAGTGCAGTATTAGAATTGTAATGGTATTAAATTTAAGATAAACAAGAATACAATATAAATTTAAAGTGCAGTATTAGAATTAATGTAAATACCATGTTCATAATTATCATTATGGGAGCTACCTTCTTATTTTAAACAAAAGAGAATTACTGCAATGTCTACACTATTGTCCACCACACATGCCAATGTTTCCCTATTGTCATACCTTATGTGTTATTAAGATGTGGAGAGCTAGGTCATTGGTACTTTAGCAGGTCACTCCTGGTGGACAGATTCTAACAGAACTGCCGGATTAAGGCAGTCTAGGAAGAGAGGCCTGGAGACTAACTTGTGGAAAAGTGTCCGGTGATCTTGGGAGTCACAAGAGGAAACTGTGCACTGTTATGTTGGAAGATGATACCTTAGGTCAGAATGCACCGCGCAATAGCCACAATATGGCAACGGTTGTGAAGCTAGTGTTGGACCAGGCAATGCTTTCTTCTGGTACATGGAGGTCCAAACTGGCTTGATGGCAACTAATATCTATGAGGCAGGCACTCAATAATGGCCAGGCTTTTTGCCCATAAGATAAATCCCTCTAACAAACCCTGCTGTGCATTGAGAAAGATCAAGGTGAAATGTTGTCCAAATTGCATGTCCAGGCCATGAGTCCAGTTCTACTGGTTCTACAGGAGGTGCTAAGACCCTTAAAACTTTAATGTATGTATGGATTGTGATAGGAGTTGTATGAGCCCCTAATAAAATGATAAAAAAACACTTTAGAAATGGCATCCAGAATCTAATAAACATTTTATGAAAAAGAGCATCCTGTTAAGTATGTATATGCTTTTCAAGTGTCACTTGACTAGACTGTGGGAAATATGAAAGAGTTTTATTGATCAATGCCAATAACAAAAATAGTGTTAGTCAACTCAAAAAATACTGACTTTTTAAAAGAAAGAACTCTGAAAGTCTGAAACTAGTGAAATCACGTTTTCAGGAGACGTGAGTAAAGTGCTAGATATGAAACTTATGGTAGCACAAGAAAGAAGTCGTAGAAAACCCAGAGAGATTATTGTCCCAGCCCATCCTTTTGTCTGCGCTGCACGGCACAGGGTGGTAAATGTGTACCGTCATTTCACGAGGTATCTCTGTTCTTGTCTTTTCTCTTGGGTGACCAGACTTTGCTGGTTTGACTTAGCCACTTA